>NW_028327174.1:59004605-59315670 GCF_987537825.1 Furipterus horrens
CTAATTTAGACACTTCAGAGTTTGCAGACATAATTCTGGGGTGCAAGGGCCTGAAAGATTGCCTATCTGGAGTTTTCTTTGCAGGAATATAGATGTAACAGTCTATTTATAATAGAAGCAAATACAGTTAAGTTGAAATATAAAATATGTATATAAATAACAGTTTAAAAGACAATTGGGAACATGAAATGAGATATGAAATAATGGGGAAAATTCTATTTTGGAATAAGGATATTCAATATGGAATTTTCAATATCAAAGTATCAGTCCTCTGTAGATTGATACATGAATTTAAAACAAACTTGATAAAAATGGAAACAGAAAAAAATGACCCAAAATATCTCTTCTCTTTCAGCATCCTTTAGACTTTTCCCTTGTAAAAATTTCTGTGTGTCATTTCTGTGTTGTCCTCCTAACCAGGGGTTCATCCTGTCTCACTAGCTTTTTTGTCTTAGTCATCATATTAGCTATTTTTATTTTTTTCTCTGCTAACTTCTAAGTACTGGACTACACCAGGGCTCATCTTTAGACTCTTTTATTCTACAGCTAGACCTACTTGGGTGATTTCGTTTTGTGTGTTAAAAACCTTCTATATGCTGGTGACTTCCACAATTATATTATCAGCTCTGACCACTTCTCTGGGTCTAAGACTCAAACATCTAAATATCTATGGGGTATGTTCATAACCATAAATAGTAGGCACCACAGATTTAACATGATCAATACATATACATAATTGTTGATTTTTCTCCCAAATTGGTTACCCCTGTCATCTCTCCTACTCAGCAGTTGCTACCATCAACTACAAATTTAAAAAAATAATAATAATAATAAAATAAAAAACTCCAAATAAACAAGCAATCATGGAAATATAATAGGAATTATTTTTATGGATATAATCCTCTCACATTCTACACCTATCCATCTCTCTTTCTATATTTCTCAACTTCTCTAACTCTCTTTCTCTCTTCTAAGTCTGACATCCCCTAATGCTAAGTAGTCTTCCAACTTGTTTGATTATTTTTACCCTTTTCTTCATTGTTGATTATTTTCCCTATATTAAACAGAAATTATAGTTAAAACAAAAACCAAAACCCCACCTTTGCCTATGGCACATAGCTGGAGTAAGGTTAACTGTACCAATAAGAACAATTAAAAATCGAATGAGTTTTTTAAATGTCAGTTGTTTACAACAGTGTTACTGTTATGGGAAGATAAATTTTAGAGTTCACAGTTACCAAAACTGAAGGATTTGAAGGACAAAAAAGTACCCACCAAAAACAGAACTTAGAGAAGTAAGCAAAAATATTTTGCATTTAACCTTTCCTTGAGAAATTTTCCACCTTCTGTCTATACATGGATGCCATAGGCCAAGAAAAATCAGCTTCTACATGGCAAAGATATTACATTATTCATTGCTTTGGAAATAAAGAATTAGATATCAAGGTCTGCAAAGTAAAAATCTCTGTTAAGTACTCAAGGCTCTCATTAAGACCCCAAAAAGACTACAACTCATAAATAATACTCTCTAATAGGTCAAGGTGATCAGCTCACAATCTATGCCTGCCTAAAAGAAGAAAATTTATTTCTATGTATTAGAAAAAATCATCATCAAGAATCTCTACATTATAAAATAAAACATAATGCTTTTTATTCAAGCATACCAGGAAATAAGATATATTTACCAGAAGCCAAGAATAAAAAATGAAAAATAGAATCAGGTAACCCTGATGCTAGATTTACCAGAAAGTAACTTTAAAATAACTATAATTGATATTTACAACAAGATAAATGAAAAGGTGGAGGCTATCATGGGCAATCTTGAATCTATGAAAAAGAATTAAATAGAATCCCTAGAATTAGATATAATGTATGAAGTAAAGCATAGATAGATGAGTTTAACAATGAATATCTACAGTGGTGGATAGGTTTAGGAAACTCAAAAATAGCAAATAGAGAATATCTAGATCAAACATTAAGATTATAAAGGGTAAAAAATACAGAAAAGAACATAAGGGAATTATGAAATGCATACATATAATTAGTGACATAGAAGAAGAGAGACAATGGAGTAGAATCAATAGAAATATTGGCCAATAATTTTCCAAGGTGAGGGAAAGACATCAAACCAGACTCCAGAGCTTCTTTAAATACTTTAAGCAAGATACAAGGCCTTTTGTATTTTAAACACACACACACAGACACACAAACAGACACACACACAAACGATATATATATATATACCCTGGGATATATATATACCCTGGCTGGTTTGGCTCAGTGGATTGAGCGTCGGCCTGCGAGCTAAGTGTCGCTGGTTCGATCTTCCAGTCAGGGCACATCAGAGAAGGAAAACTCTGACTCCAAAAAACCTCCGCTGCCTTGCGGCATACCTCTTCAGGGGAAAGGCTAAGGGAGTAAACCCCGACAGAAAATCCGGAGCCGGAGTCCCTAAGGCGGTTTGACGTTGTAGTCAACACCGGCAACTCCTGCGGCGCACCTGAAGCCAAGCTGTATTGACTCCATCTTTCCCTTGGACCCTTCAGCTGCGAAGAGAGGGGGGATCTGCTGCATGGGCAACAGCAGACCCTCCATATCACCCTGCCCAGGCTCTGTAGCTTCAGCTTCACTGGAGAGGACACTCCAGCGTCATCGCAAGATGTCAATTCAACACGGGAGGAGACAGATACCGTGTCACTCCCGAGTCGGACTGCACAGCCATTTTCGGCGGTGCAGATAGACTCTTAAGAAGCTACATCATCGTCTCTCGAGACGGACAGCTGACGACGACATATATATATATATATATATATATATATATATATATATATATATATATACACACACACACACACACATATACATAATACAACACATACATGTAGTTTTTATATACATAGTACATACTATGTCCCTGGCTGGTTTGGCTCAGTGGATTGAGCGTCGGCTGGCGAGCTAAGTGTCGCTGGTTCGATCTTCCAGTCAGGGTACATCAGAGAAGGAAAACTCTGACTCCAAAAAACCTCCGCTGCCTTGCGGCATACCTCTTCAGGGGAAAGGCTAAGGGAGTAAACCCCGACAGAAAATCCGGAGCCGGAGTCCCTAAGGCGGTTTGACGTTGTAGTCAACACCGGCAACTCCTGCGGCGCACCTGAAGCCAAGCTGTATTGACTCCGTCTTTCCCTTGGGCCCTTCAGCTGCGAAGAGAGGGGGGGTCTGCTGTATGGGCAACAGCAGACCCTCCATATCACCCTGCCCAGGCTCTGTAGCTTCAGCTTCACTGGAGAGGACACTCCAGCATCATCACAAGATGTCGATTCAACACAGGAGGAGACAGATACCGTGTCACTCCCGAGTCGGACTGCACAGCCATTCTCGGCGGTGCAGATAGACTCTTAAGAAGCTACACCATCGTCTCTCGAGACGGACGGCTGCCGACGACGACGAGTACATACTATATATTGCATTATGTAATATATATATGAGGTCCATCTGGGAAAAGTTTATCCATTGTTAATATAACAAGATATCAGAACATCAATGTAACCTGGCAGCCAAGGAGAGTGGACTGAAATGCACATGCATGAACAATGACGGCTTCACTGTACTAGTCAGTGGGGGTGGTAGATGCCATTGGGTGAATGTGTGTACTCTGTGGCCATCACATTAAAAAAAAACTGAGTGAGTAGAACAACAAATTTTCATCAAATTTTGCGTTAAGCTTGCATTCCTCTGAGGAAACTATTCCGATGACTCAGAAGGCTGCAGCTATGGGCTACTGGAGATTGACAGCTTCATCACGACAATGCGCCTGCTCATGCATCACGTCTTGTGCATAGTTTTTGGTGAACCATCAAATCACCCAGGTGACTCAGCCCCCATACAGACCAGATTTGGTGCACTTTTACTTCTGGTTTTTCCCAAAACTAAAATCACCTTTGAAAGGGAAGAGATTTTAGACTGTTGATGAGATTCAGGAAAATATAATGGGGCAGCTGATGGCAATTGGGAGAACTGTGGGAGGTCCCAAGGCTTTGACCTTGAAGGGGACAGAGGTGTCCTTGTCCTACATATAATGTTTCTTATATCTTGTATTTTTTAAATAAATGTCTCTATTTTTCATATTGCATGGCTGGATACATTCTGTACAGACCTTGTATAGTGTATTTATACTGTAATGCATAGAAATTGTATTGTGTGTACATTTATTTATATATCTATATATACCCACCTTAGTAAAATAATTGAAAGTACATGAGCAATCTAATCTAGTTCCCTCTCATTTTCTTATTTTATTCTTTTTATCACAGAACACTACTGGCTGAAATAACCTTCACTTATTTCCTGTCACTGCCTTCTAAGTTAAAAAGTTAAAAGGGTTAACTGTGATGACAAGGCTGTTATTTATTTATTTATTTTTACTGCTTAATCACAACAAATAAATAAAATCCTGGCCCATAGTAACTATTCTATTAACATGTTTTGAGTTAATAAATGTTCAATGCACGAACCTCTCTCAGAACTGCAGAAATTCCCATGATTTTAATGTAACATTTTTTTACAGTTTTTTCACCTGCATTAATTTAATCTTGTATATACACACAGGAGGAAATATTAGCTTTATTACACTGGGGGTAAATTTAATATTCAAAGGAGTTGTGATTTGCATGAGATCACACAGCTTATAATATAACATGACCAAAATTGTATCTCTGTACGCTTAAGGTGGAGCATAGTAATGGGAATCTGTTATTTGATCTGATAATGTCTAAAGCAATTTCATGACAATAAGCCTTAGTTAAAGTTAAGCTGCAAAGTTCTGGACCTAGCAATAATTCTCACTTGCCTTTCTAGGTGCCCAGTAGCTCTAAGAGCCAAAGGAAGAATATCCATATGCTGGAGCATAGTGACTCTCACTAAGAAATAAAAAGGGATTTATTTGACTTCAAGAAATTAGAAGCAAGCTGTTATCCTCACAACATCATTCTTTTGGTGTTAATCTTTGAAATATCTGACTTGGTCTGAATCAAGGTGACCAGTTATGCATTCTGGTTAATTTGAATAAAAAGTCTCTCTCTCTCTCTCTCTCTCTCTGTCTCTCTCTCTGTCTCTATCTCTTTCTCTCTCAGAATTTACACATTTCCCCTCAAGTTTAATAAGTCACAGAAGGAGAGGAAAATCTGAAAATCAGGTTGTTATAGGGTATAAAATTAAACCAATATTTTTTTCCAATTATATTTTATACAGGAACTACTTACTGTCAGAGGAGTATGTTCTGGAATTACAAAGTCCCATGTTCTCATGAGACTTTCTATGCAATCTTTATTTAAACATATGAGCTCTGCCATAACTATTGGAATTGCCTAGAATAACAGGTTATACACCATCACTATTAAGATAACTTAAGCTAGTTTGACCCTAATATAAAAGAACATTATTTCTGAAAACAATCTTTCTCTCATCTTAAAAATTAAATTCATTCACCAGACTCAAAACACTTGTAGTTATTAATATAGAATTAATATACAATTATAATTTCATGAGATTTGAAGTATAGTATTAATTAGCATTTTAATATTTGATTTTGCCTTTTATATTATAAATATGTCATTGAAACATTCTCTCTAAGTATCATACATATTAGAAACCTCAAATATGATGCCACTTAAGTGGAAACATGACAAGTATCATTGCCAAAATTGGAGGTTCAGAACAATGTGAAATTAGTGCAATATTTATAGAAGTGTTGGTATAAATGGTGCAAATGATATTTATTTTTTTAACCAACAGTGGGGCTTAGGTTTAGGCTTCATGCTCTCATTGTCCTCCTCAGCATAATTGGAATGTGGTTTGGAGAGCAATAACTGTGTATCCAAAAAAACACACATAACTGAGGAACAGAAACAGATTTCAGAAATACGTGGCTTAATTGATGTCCTGAGGAATTGGAACAGCTGGAGGCCTTTCTTCATTATGCTTTTCCTTCACACTGGGAGAGACGAACATGAGAAGCTCTTTCTAGCTGTGAAAACAGCCACTATATCCTTTTCATTGTAAACATGGTCATATTTTCCCATTTATAGATTAAGAACTTGTGAATAATTATCTGTTCCTGAAAGAAGTGGGAATTCTTTGGAGAAGCGAAATTTTGTAGCATGTGTGTTAAATTGCTTCTCAAATTAAAAAGCACTGTGTATTCTGAATGAAATTTCAGCCACCATGGACAGCAAAATCCCAAATTAACTGAAGATTTGTTTATTTTTTGTATGTGCTGATATTCAGATTAATGTTGTCTTGATTGACACATGAGATCAGAGTGAGAACAGATGAAGAATAACGTGAGGCGCTGCTCCTCTCATTAATAATAAGTGGGTAAAATCACTTGAGAAATTATTCAAAAAGAATTCACACATAATAAATGCAGACCTTGTCAGAACATAGCTGTTGTTTTAACGGATGACAAAGTTGACACAGGTTCAAATATTCCTTACAAACTTGTACCCAAATATATTGCCTTACTCTACTCAAAATATCTTCAAGAGTTTCTGTAGTTTTTCAGTTAACTGGGTAAGAAAAATATGGATATTTCTGTTATGTCACTTGAGGTCTTATCTGAAGCATGAACTTAATAATAATAATTGGCTTGTTTGGAAAACACAGCTCTTATATTTGAAAGGAAATAAAAAAGAAATGGCACCAAATGCAATGCATGTGCTAAAATTCTGTTACAAAATGAGATCATGGAAGGAAATAAGTGGGTTCCTGTTATTTATTCTATAAATTGCACAAGTGATAGAAATAAAGCTATTTAATCACTGATCAAATTAAATGATCCTTAGTTATAATGTGTCAAATAGTGTCCCCTCAAAATTCATGTCCACCTGGAACTTCAAAATTTGACACCTTGGGAAATAGTATTTGTGGAAGTAATTACTTATAATGAGGTCATACTGGGTTATGGTGAACTGTAAGTCCAATGACTCGTGTCCTTATAAGAAGAGCAGAGGACACACAGGAAAGAAGGCCACGTGACGGTGGAGGCACAGATCAGAGGAAGGCAGCTACAAGCAAAAAGATGCCAAGAATTACTGACAATCACCAGAAGCTAGGAGAGCATCCAGAATGAACCAACTTTGCTGACATCTTGATTTCTGACTTCTAGCTTCCAGCACTCTCAGAAAATAAATTCCTGCTAATTTAAGTCCCTAAGTTTTTAGTAATTTGTTAAGGCAGCCCTAGGACACAAATGTATTAGCTAAAAGATAATGTGGGGCATAATTCATAAAAGTGAAAAGTAGCAAGGAAGCTGGGACTCATTTTTCTATGCATAATTCTTTAATAAGGGAAATTTGTGCTAAACTTTGGTAAGGACAGGATGCTCTAGTATGTGTTAATTCTTCCAATATTAACTTGGGACATTAAACTGCTTCCCTCTGCTTCCCTCCCCATAAAAAAAAAAAAAATAGTGTTAGCAAAGCAGAATAAAATTACACCAAAGATAGCATGGAAAAATTTACCTGAGATGATTCTGTATAATAGGCTGACACAAAGTCCCTAAATTCTATACACTAAAATAAATACCAGTTAGATCAAAGAGCAATGGATGCAAAAAAGAATGAAAAAAATTACAAGAATACATGACATTTATTAATATATAAATATATAAGAACAGGGTTTTTGCTACATTTGACTTACCAAGTTTTAAAATTTTATAAGGAAATGTACAATATGGATTGATTTAAAATTCAAACTGTCACCTGTCACTAGCTACTTGCAAATCACATAACATATCAATTATTGATAATAGAATACTAATTCTGTTTCAGAGTATCATTCACTTACCAGATATTCTCTTTACTTAAGCAGTAACCCCAGAAGTGACTTATACTGTTGATTTGGTCCCTGATTGCCTAGATCATTCTATCTTCAAACTTTCAGTAATCTAATGATATTTAACTATTCTTGAGTTTCAGCCTGACATATTGCTATAAATTATTCCCTTTTTTGTTTCTAAATATTTTAAAATATGAAGGTGGCAAAATTATATATTTGTTTCTAACATATATTTTGAAAATTCAGAGCCAAATGCTTTAAAAATCTTTTGCATAATTTAAGCACTTAAATATGTGTTTTGTGCAGGTCTCAGCCTATTGATAACCAATGTTTTGGCTGGACAGATAGCTGTGGTTCTTATTATTATTGCAAGATACACTCAGAGATAATGATCCGGAACATTTTAAAGGGACAAAATTTATTACATAACACACCTAGGACCACACAGGCAGTTGGCAGGTAGTGAAATAAATTGAGAGTTCATGAGCCTGCGGTTCTGCTCTTACTGGGATCCAGGGTGGGGGCCTAGGGTTTGCCAGACTTATTCTTCATTGGTAAACACCCCAGTAAATTTAATTTGTTTTAAAAAAGTAAGTTAAAGCATTAAAAAGTGCAGAAATTTAAAGCACAGAATGAGAAAAAACAAGTGGTCAGTTATCTGAAGAGCCGGGGGTTAGGGAGTAGGTAGGCTGGCTCTTTATCTACTAGTCCTAGGGCTGATGAGGTGTTTATTGGAGCAACTGTCTGAAGTGGGTGACTTGGCAATCAAAATTTTAGTCATTCATTTGCATACAGAAAGAAAAACCAACTGTCAAAGCTTACATTAATATATGTTCTGAAAACTATGAAACAAACACCTCCTTAGGAAAATGCACATAATCTTACAAACACACATCTACACAGAGACATTACATACATGGATTTTGTACTATTATACACTACTCATGGTTTCCCTAAAATTTATCCTTACTCTAATGCTGGTTCTCTGATCATAACTTAACAATCAATGAAAATAATTTTATCTAAAATAAGCTCAATTCTGTTGTCTATGAAGCACAGAAATAAACACAATTCTTGAATCTACTTTCCAAAATAATTTATCAATTAGTCACCTAACTGACATGATTTCACAAAATGTTGTTTCCCCCCAAATCTATTTATATTACACCAGTGATAATGTTCTGCTATTTTACTGTCTCTTTGTGCATTTTTTTCATTTCAAATATTTTGCTTACTAAAAGTAAAAATCAATGGATGAAAATCATTACATGTGTTCTTACTTCCTTTTAGACTCATTATGTATTTCCAGTTTAGAACCACACTTGATAAATAGTTAAGTTCTCAAAAATATATGTTAAATAGAACTTAACTAAGGAATTCTATTTTCCTTATTATGTTAGTAAATTCTTTCAAATTTTAAATTTAATATTTATCTATATAATTGGAGAAAGTAAATCCCTACCTTCCAAGATCATTACTTTCTGTATTAAGATAATTTGTCATAGCATTTGACAAATTTCTTAGCATATAGGAAGAAAGTAATGCGATTTCCTCTTCTTTTAAATAAATTCTTTTTATCTGTGAGTGAGATACATGCTGTGAATTATTTATGCTGTGAATTATTTATGTATGATCGGTTTTTAAAAGCCATGAATATATATATTTGCCAAATGATAAATGCAGTGACGATTTATTCTATGCCAAAACTGAATTGAATTTATAAAACATCAATTTAGACACAACTTTAACATTTTATTGAATATCAGCTTTTACTCATACTTAGTGTTTGTTTATAAGGAGATTTGGTAAACATAGAAAATATTAAAATTATTAGAAATTACTTTCATGCCCCTGCCTCACTCCTGCCTTGCCTAAAAAGTCCACAATGTTAAAGTCCTTTCTTTCCCCATCTAATCTGATTTCTAAGAACTAAGCATTATCAATGGTTCAGAGAAGGGTTTTTTTTTAAGACTTTTTAATATAATCTTATGTGTGATGCATAGAAGAGTAAACTTTTATTGCAAATGCATTTACCTATTTACTAAATATCTTTTTTTCCTCTTATACCCACTTCCCACACTCTTCAGCTTCAGCGTGTGTCCTGCGTGCTCCCCGGCCCTCTGCCTTCTAATACGGTTTCCCTGTAGAAGGCACCAGTGGCAGGTAAGAAGTTGGGAAGAAACTCTTAATTTAAAAATAAAAAAACTAAAGTGAAAGGAAACAAGTGTTCATTTGATTTTTTTTTTTTTTTTTTTTTTTTTTTTTAAGAATAGCTATTTGGCAAGCACTAATTCAGGCAGAAATTCAAATAATGTTCAGGTTAGGAGGTGAAGGCAGGAGGTGTTTATGAGAAAAGGGATAGGGTATAATTACATAAATAGAAAAAAGGAACTTTTGTTGGTGTTAATAAGCAAAAGAAAGAATTTCAATAGGTGCAAATAAGCTAAGTTATTTTCTAGCTATACACATTGGGGCTAATTCTAAACAATGTCTTTAATTTTCAGTTCTGTAGTCAGGATGTTTGCTTTCCCGTTAGATTTACGAACACCTTTCAGTCCAGTCCAAAGCTTATTTCGCCCGATGCAAACATTCCGAAGGTTCAAGAAGGAAGATGTGCATGGCAGTCCCGCTGGAATGTCTTCTTAGTTCTCTTTTATAATGGATCCACCTATGTCAACTTTTCACAAAAATACAATTGAGTATGTATTACCCAGACTCCCTTCACTGGATGTGTGCCTAGGCTTTTCCTCTCCAGTGTGAGCTAAGCTCTGTCAGGCTGCCCAATCTGTATAGCTGTGTCTCTGGGTTCAGAACTGCGCCCTCCCTTGTGATGCCATGTCTAGGGGTATCAACAGCTTTCTTTTGTCACCAGCTTTGTGATATTGTACCTTCCTTTGTGAATAGGTGTGTGTGTGTGTGTGTGTTTTGTTTGTTTGTTTGTTTGTTTGTTTTTTGTTAAACTTTTCTCAGTTAGAAGTTTGGCCAGTTTCTTTGCTGCCTGTGCCCTGTGTCTGACTGGTACATGTAGGCACACATGTATTCATTCATTTTGTATTCATGAGTATCTCCCCATTATAATGTAGTGTCTTGATAGGTAAATCTTTTACATAGCTTTTGAAATAGACTTTTGTGTTCTTTGTTGAGAAAATTACCATGTATATAATGGGCCATATTATTTACTTTTTAAATATCAAATTAATGTCTTCTTTATTTCTTAGAAAAAAATGGAATCTATCTATCTATATATACAGGCAATGTATTCATATTTATATACATATTTATATAAATAATTATAGTACTATCTACAACAAAAGAGGATGTGAAAAACAAACAAAAAACTTTTTACAAATTCCACAAATTTAGGGTCATCAAACAGGGTCTTAAATCTGTTTAGAGTAATAATCATTAAAACTATCACTCTGACATGATTAATCACAAATACAATGTTTTCTGTAAGGTATATAACTTTGAGAGAGCTTGAAAAAAATCTAAAGGCTTGGAATGGAAGGTTTCATTTTTCTTTTGTTTTGATTTTGCATATCTTCTTGGACTTTATTCATTTTTCTATATCATGTGCCTATCATAAACTGTGGTTTATTTCCTTTAGCTTCCATACTTAGTCCTTGGCTATTTTTCATTTAATACCAGTCTCTTTCTTTTCAGCCTGTATGAGGCAAATTTTTTGAAGTGTTGGGGTTTTTTTCTTTTTTTAGATCCAAACTATGGGACTGGCACTTTAGAATGAACTGGGTATTTTTAACTCTAGGATATTGGACTTGTAATTCTGAGCAAGCTATTCTCTTGACAGCCCTCAATAATTTGTAAGAGTATCTTCTTTCTGCCTTTTTCTAGATATTAGAATTCACATTTCTTTGTAATTTCTGCAATTCTTTCATGTAAAATATGTACGCTTTCATGACCAAGATATCCCATCCCACTGTCTTAGAAATGCTTGATATTTGTATTGTGTCAATACCACCCTTACATGCTGGTTATGGGACTTTGTAGAAAGGTATGTTTCACTTAGTTCTTGAATAAGGCAAACTGATTTATAATTGTTGAGCTTTGAATTTTAGCTCATAAAGCTTGTCAGGGTTATCTTCCTGTGTTTGCAGCTCTGGGGTTCAAGGACAATCATCTCTTCATGATATGTAGAGACCACTCCAGAAAACTATCATCACAGTGGAAGTCCATTTGCATAATCCATTAAGTCCCATATTGCTCTTACTTCTCTGCCTTGATAGCCCAGTGAGATGCAAAAGAATAATTTAAAATATGATAAAATAATTATGGAACAAATATAACCATTGATAGTTAGCTTGTTTGGAAGGCTGAACATTAGTAAAGATACACGCTTGATTTGCCGCTATAAATTGGTAAACAATCCCAATATCATTATGTGGAGAAAGATTAGCAAAAGAAGTATCAGAATAATTAAAGACAAGCACAATAAAGATCATTAGCAAGTACCCATATGTCTTTAATTTGTTCGCATTAAAATATAGAGGGAGAAGAAACCAATTATTACATCAGAATTAGCGCCTCAACAGATCTTTCTATTTTGAAACAGTAATGATAGATGATCATCAAAATATCTCAAGCCAATGCAAAATATTTAAGAAGTTTGAGACCTTTTTTTGTAGTGAGAGACATTCAAAATGCTTTATTGTAGAATTAAAAACATGTAGATGAGTGGATTAAAAATTGTGGTACATCTACACAATGTGGTACATCTACTACGTAACAGAAAAAAACGAGGAATTTCTACATTTTGCGACAACAGTTGGTAAAAGACAAATATCATATGATCTCACTTATAAGAGGAATCTAAGGAAGAAAATAAACTAATGAGCAAAATAGAACCAGAGACATGGAAACACGGAATAGACTGACAGCAGTAGGAGGTGAGGCAGAAGGTGGGGACTTTGAAAGAGGTTGAAGGGATTAGTCAAAGAACATGTATGAAGGACCCGTGGACATAAACGATAGTGCAGGGACTGACTATGGAAGTGAGGGGCAGGCTGGGCGAAGGGGTGTAAAGGGAGAAAATATTGGGACAACTATAACAGCAAAAACACTTTTACAAAAAACTATGAACAACAAAGAGCATTGGGAAAGACAAGCAAAAGCACTGAGAAAGTTCCAGGCAGCTAATAGGTAATCTGAAGGCTTATGAGAACAGAAAGTAAAATTTTTATTTTGAAAGGAGTGGAGTATATAAAGACAAACTCAGTATTTTCAAAATTATTCTTGGAACCCCTTTTACTCAGTGGATGTAAGTATCATAGGTACCAAGGGAAGCCACTTAAATTAATTTATTAGAAAAAATATGGAAGAAAGAGCTGTTTTCAAAAAAAATGTATAGATAAATAATATGGTGAAGTCAGTACTTTTCACAATTCAAATTTCTACTAAATTACAGAGCTCAGTGGAGGAGATTTGGAATACTGGGGAAGGCTGAGTTTAGCATTAGCAGGTAGACACTGGATTCGGACGAGGTACATGAATTCATATCCTATGAACTACTTACTGTTAATTGTTGGGTAAGTTCCTAAACCCCTTTTAGTTTTTACATAGAAAAAATAAAGGGTATAATACCTAAAAATAAAATAAAGGGTATTTGTGAAGGTGAAATAATACATAAAAGAACTCCATATAATTTATGGCACAAAAATGTTGTTATTCATGTTTTGACTGTTATTACAGAATTGTGACACAGTGCAGTATAAGTAAAAACAATAGATTAAATTTACTATCTTATGTTCTTCAAATGTCTTTCATTCTACTATCAACCAAAATCTGCTTTCTAATTTGTTCTGTACTGACTTTAATCATTTATTATCTCCCAATTACTAAATTTAATGACCCCTTCCTAGATCATATATTCTTGGCCTCAAGAAGAAATTTGGCAATTTCTATGTTTCCTACTTTGTGAAATCTCATTTGTCTTTGTTCTATTAGGATATGAGAATTGCTTCTCAAATTTAACTTCTATCTCTAATATTTCCAATGTTGGTGATTTTTTTGTTCTGTTTTGCTATTTTTTTCTATTTTTCAACCTACAAATTTACTTAGCATAGTCTATGTAAAATTCCAAAGTTTTCTGATATAACATTCAGAAGAAAAAAAATAAATATTAGCCTTCCAGAGCTGTAGGCTGACCCCAGGAAAAGTGCACAACCTCAGGAAAGGTAACTTTTGCTTTAAAGATCTGTTTGGCAATGCATTGTCAAATAGTTTAATGCTAATGTATTATATGGAAAACTGAGGACTCCACACTCCAGGCAGAGAAACGGCCCTGGGATTAGGGATTGTCACTTCGGAGAGGATGCTGGGAATCTGCAGAGGGAAACACATTCCTGGTTGCCTCATCGACTCTTCTCTGCATCCCAGCCATCACAGGGCTTTACATGTTTGCTTGAAACTTTGAAGAATACACTTCTCTTCTTCACAACTGTTCCTTCCAGCCAAAACCTTCAATGTCCATCTTCAATGTCATTTTCCCCTGATGTCTGATTCCATGCGGAAATGTCTGTGACAATCCTCACCGGGGATATTTTGCTTCTTTGATGTCTCTCTAGCCATATGCTCATGAGTTTCCTAAAACAAGAGACTGCGTTTTTTGGTTTTTGCTTTTTTTTTTTTTTTTTTTTATCTTTACTCTTCCAGTGCCTGAAAATCACTCTTAACAGGTCCTTAGGAAATGCTGACTCAGAAGGATTCTGGACATTGAGGGAAGAGGGAGCCACAGGTCAGCAAGGGGCCTCCTTGTGCTCTGAGCATCTGTGCTCCTCAGACCTCAGGAAAGAGTGCCAGGAGCTTCACCTTCCTTCTGTTAATTCTGGGACTTGAGTGATTCAGCTCAAACCCACCTCCATGTAAATTAGATCATGCTCATTATTTTCTGTTAGGATCCCCTTTTTTTATGGGCATGTGATTTTATTTGTGGAGTGTGGTTCGTTCTTTTCTGCCTATTAAGGAAATGGTGTTCAGCTGTTACTAAGTTAGCTGCACAAGGAAAACGGGTGCTTTTTAACCATCTGGGAAATTATTCACACACGCTGCCCTTCTGATCATTTATACGCAGCTCGTGCTGAGGCTCAGCGCAGAAGCTTCCCCTGATCAGGATTGTGCATGGATTACTTCAAAGCAAATGTCTTCAGAGAATGCAGAAGTCCCTAACATTTAAAACCAGTGTCATGAAGAGGCAAAAATATTAATGTCTGAATGGGTTTTAGCGCACCCACCTTTTGTCATTCCTGAACTCGCAGTTCACTATTCCTGCCATTCTTATCAATAAAAACTCCTCCTGAAGTGAATGCTTGGATAGTTGTCATGATAAATTTCAACAGAAGTGGGGGCCCTGACATTTGATCATTCTGAAGAGTTGCAGTGAGAACCAAGGGGTTACTGCTTTGAATCTGCAGTAGTACTGGGATGGGAGCTAGTGTGAGAAAAAGAATCTGTAATGGTAGCTGCCTTTGGGCAGGAAAGGGCCAGTCCACAGGGTGCATGCTGAGGAAAAGAACTTCAAAAATGCTCTGCTTACCCTCTGCTCCCACCTTTGCACTACATAGGGTCCCCCTGAGAGGTAGCCTGATGAGAAGCTCCCTCATAGCCATTGAAGGCCTCTGCTGGAGGTCTGCACTTGGGAGTGGGCTGGTCCTTGTGATCCATGTTTGCTATAATGGGAGACAGCCCTCAAAAAAGAAAGACATGCTTTTGTGTGCAGCCAGTCCGATGGTGTGGAGATAAACGCAGCACTGCCCAAAGTACACCCAGCCAGCACATGGCAGGGAAGACAACCAACATGGAATGCTGATTTGTCTTACCATCTTCTTTAGAAACCTTCTTGGCCACCCATCTGATGTTGTTAACATTAGGGTAAATCTAGCATTGCAGTTGAATGCTTAGGTTTTAGAGATAGCCCTGTGTTAAAAACTATGTATTTATTGATTGTATAATCCATGGAACTCTTGAGGGAAGTCACTGTTATAAGCTTCATTTCTTTCATCTATAAACCGGGCATATTCTAGTGCATAGACTTTTAGAGTCAATACATGAATGTAAAGTACTTTGCACAATAGCTGATGCATATTAAGCATCCAATGGCAGGTAGGCACTGTCTTCATTGGCAGCTGCATCATCATTATGATTATTGCCTCATTGACTCGGATGGATGTGGTAATATATATAATGAAATACCTGGTTTAGAAAAAAATTGCAAAGTTTTAACCACATACAATCATATATACAACAAATACTTCTATTTCTATTGAGCTCCACAACTAATGTTTTCAATATGCTATGCAATATCTTCAGTTAGATGAACCAGAAGTACAAGGAACTTGAAATTTCTGAAGACTTAAACCATCTTTCCAAACAAGAGCCAGCAGCTCAAAGACAAACTTAAATCCTCAAAGTACAAGTGATTAGACTCAAGGAGATTTAATCAAAATTGTCTATGTGAATAGGTAAATTTCAGATTGAATATAAACAGACTAATTTTAAAAACCAGTAGGAAAATTACAAAATCCTATTGAAAAATCTGAGATGGTATTGTAAAAGATGATATTTTAGTAGTTAATTTCAGTGAAGAACTGATAGGAAAGTTGGGTAGTGTATTTGATGCTAGAATGTACATAAGCATTTCTTTTCTTATATTTATGGCATACACAGTGTACTTTCAAATTACAGGGTGGGGAAAAAGTAGATTTACAGTTGTTCATAGAGAAAATATAATAATTTATAACTAATAATACAAGGATAAAATACATTTGCATACTCACAACTGTAAACTTTCTTTTGTCTACCCTGTATCGTCGGCAGCCGTCCGTCTCCAGAGACGATGGTGTAGCTTCTTAAGAGTCTATCTGCACCGCCGAGAATGGCTGTGCAGTCCAACTCGGGAGTGACACGGTATCTGTCTCCTCCCGTGTTGAATCGACATCTTGCGATGACGCTGGAGTGTCCTCTCCAGTGAAGCTGAAGCTACAGAGCCTGGGCAGGGTGATATGGAGGGTCTGCTGTTGCCCATGCAGCAGACCCCCCCTCTCTTCGCAGCTGAAGGGTCCAAGGGAAAGACGGAGTCAATACAGCTTGGCTTCAGGTGCGTCGCAGGAGTTGCCGGTGTTGACTACACAACGTCAAACCGCCTTAGGGACTCCGGCTCCGGATTTTGTGTCGGGGTTTACTCCCTTAGCCTTTCCCCTGAAGAGGTATGCCGCAAGGCAGCGGAGGTTTTTTGGAGTCAGAGTTTTCCTTCTCTGATGTGCCCTGACTGGAAGATCGAACCAGCGACACTTAGCTCGCAGGCCGACGCTCAATCCACTGAGCCAAACCAGCCAGGGTACCCTGTATACTGTATATTTATATGTATGTGTAATATATGTACATGTATATTATTCATATATACACATGTGTATATAAGAATATGTGTATATATATATATAAGTAAAATGATATCCCAGAAATCACAAATGGTTATTATAATTTTCAGATATATAGGTTTTTGTCATACATATTATATGTTCTTTGGATTTTAAAATAATTATAAGCAATATGCTTGTCTTAGTTCAAAAAGTATGTATTAAAACAGCTATAGAAACCAGTAGCACTTTATTTTATTGATATTGTAGTTGTTTCCAAATGCACATATAAATGACTACTGTAATAATAAAGCTAAAGGAAATAATTCATAATTCACACATAATAAGGCCACCACTTTCATATCTCTGAATCAAACATGTTTATAGCAATCACCATATCTCATGTAAATAAGATAAATGGCAAACCTTATTCAAATACATCTGATAGATTATGTGACATCTTAAATTTTAATACTTAAGCATTTTACAAATTATATAATCTTGTATTAAATTTGGCCCTAATTTTGTCATTATAAACCACAAGTTGATTATAAAACCTCAAAGAAAAACTGAAAATTACATTACCTAAAAACATAGAAAAGAAATTTAAAAACATTTAAATTTAGTATGAGTAAAGCAGTAAAATAATGACTAAAATAGATTATAAATGATTTTAAAACATCAAGAAGATAAATATGAGGCAACTAATTGCATATAGTGAATATAATTGTGTTATAGTGTCTAAATTCCAATGTAATGAGAGTCATACTTAACTTCTGAGAAACCCTTGTGCTTTTATACAATACAGGAGAGGGTTTAAGAGAAAATTACTCATCAATTTATAAACCCATGAATATTAAATATATTTACCATGGAAATAAATTTCATGACTTTTACTGGCAATGGATTGTCATAAGAGATCAAATAAGAAAGCAAGTATGTAACTCGTGCTGAGTTATAACAGGTAAGGAATTAAACATTTTTTAATAGTATAACTTTCACCTTGATATGAACTCTTGAATGTATCATTTATAAATCTCTCTAAATGTTTCCAGTATTGAAAGGAACATGAATTCCTTTGTTAAAATTATGAATAAGCTTTTTAATATCTTCACATTGTATTCTCAAGAAAAGCAATCCAATGTATTCTTATTCAAAGCTTTGTTTGGTTTTAATCACAAATCATTAAACAAGGTGGGACAAAATACAATAATTAATAAGTAATATAAGAATTAAACTGTGTTTCATGTACTCACAACTGTAAACCTACTTTTGTCCCACCTGTATAAACTTTTGCCATACTTAATTGAAACAAATTCATATTAGAATTTATTCTTCTCTTATATCTACGAGATTACTAGTTATACTCAGTCTTGAGAGAGGAAGAAGGACAATTTGTCATAGTTCCAAACCATATTTCTATCAAATTTTGGCCAATCAATTAAGTTAAAATTCAGCAAATGTGTATTGGCCATATGCCATGTAACAATCACTTTTAGGTGCTTTAGGGATTAAGTATAAAAGTGAGATATGTTTTATTCGTGTAGTACAGAGTATGACCATATTTTCTGGCATTTCCTTAACTTGTTTGAACCATGAAATAGCCTAACTATTGTTAACATGAAGTAGTGACTCACAGTGTATAGTTAATATAATCTGTATCTCTATGCATATGTCCATGCATAAAATCACTTCTAAAAACACTGTTAATATATTTCTGTCACTTTCTGAATAGACAGATACCTAAGTAGGTAAGTAGATAAAAAGATATCAAAGATGCACTGCATTTTGTTCTGAATTACCAAATTAAAGGCTAATATTTATATAAACAAAATTGGTTATATTCATTTAATTTTTACATAAATTTCCTGTGGGTGGATTGGGATTTAATTTGTCAGGCACTTTAATTATTTAAATCTAGCACTATGTCTTCCTTTCATAATTTCCCATTGCTAAACAAGTAATAATAAATACATAAGTTTGGTATTAAAAAGCTGCCAATTGATTTTTAAAAAGATAAGTAAAGAGAAAGTACAGCTATAATTTCATGTAGCCAATGATCAAAAGCTAATCAAATTTCATGAAATAAAATTTTTGGAAAAACGATGAGAATTATCAAGAATCAGGGTGTGTGTTTTATAATTCTCATCAGGGATTATGACTTATTCTTAAGTAATTTATTAGTAATGTCAACAAATGACAGGCATTTGCATTTTCTAAATTTTGGGAGTTAAAATTGTTTTCAAGATTCTGAGAATTCAAAGATACATTTTAAATTCTTAAAATCATAATTAGCTCAAACCATATATCCTTGTTGAAGTCAGAATTCTATGTGTTGTGCAATGTTAATTGTGACTAATGAGAGGCTAATGCCTGTTCACATAATGTACATTTACAAATGGTCATGTACATATAACATATGTAATCAGTTTGGTTCTATTCTCTAGCCATATTTCAAGCAATCATTCTGAAATAATATTCTTCCTTTAACCTGAGAATTGTGGTAAAAATAAAAAAAATATTTCATTTCCCATTTCTGCTCCTTAGTTGAAGCTAAGTATTCTCATATTTTAAAGAAGTATAAGTTATACATGTATGAATTATGAAAAACTATGTTTTTCTTTCATGAACACTTATAGAACTCTAGAAAATTTATACCACAAAGTAATCTTTAATTCTGTCTCACTGGTCCATTAAACCATGTATTCATATCAACAGGGAAAAATGTATTCCCCATATAAAAATTCATACTGTGAATCTGAGAGCATAGTTAATTACAGTGTTCTGTAAGCATTCTTGGATTAGGGAGCTAATATCCTTTCATTTTACCATGTGATTAACCTGCATCCATGTGGAGAAGGTGGTGATTATGGGATACTTGATCAGCATGGACAGTGCTGAGGCTGTGTTTAATGAAAGTAATCAGCAAGGTAGGTATTTCTGAAGGTAAAAAATAGAGTCTACTAATGCCCTTATATTTTAAATTCCTACAACATACTAGAACATGAGTGTGATGGTCACTCTTGGACTATGGATACATTAGAAGACTCTTGATAATTTTAAACAATGTTTAAAACAAGAAACAGGTGCACAGTTTTTTTTTTCCCCCTGATGGTTTTAATTGCTTCAATATATTGAAAGACTCTCAAGAGTTAGGAGAAAATTATAAAATTCCAAAATTTTCAAGTAGGAGGCCTTCTGAAGTTATTCAGATGTAAGCTCTCATCCAACTTAGTTAACCTAGCAATAATACCTAGGATTCTACATGAAATCTTGCCCCATCATAAATTACTCCAAGCAGAAATCTGTTATATTGTTCCGCACTTGTGGTTAAAGAAAGTGTTTTTGATTAGGCCTAAATATAAATAAATAAATAACGAGTGTGTATTTGCCAGTGATATGTATATACGCCTGAAATAGCTGAGAATGAATTATCCTATAGCCTTGAAATTTGGGTCAGTTAAATCAAGAAGTGATGATGCTGTCTATGCGATTTCTTTGTACTGCTTGAAATGTTGACCTCAACAAATCATCATAAAAGCTCTGACCATGGGCACCAGTGACGCACAAATACAGCGGTACCTCGGTATTCATCATTAATCATTCCGGAACTCGTGAGGAGTGCTGAACCGGTAAGTACTGAGCAGGCGAGTGATGAAGCATTTTCTCTTGAGGGGCAGTGACTCATACACATCTAGCAAGTGCAGTCAAGGAGTCCCTAGGAAGTGCCGAGTGCTGAAACTTTTTTTTCTCTCATCGAAATGCGATGAGTATCGGGTTTGACGAGTTCTGAAGCCAACAAGTACCGAGGTATTCCTTCTAAAGATCGCTCCACCAGGGCAAAACACTGACGTTTTATATCTTCAGCTTCACCACTTACCGATTTTCCCTTACAGATGATCTAATTCATCAGCACTGCAAGTTGGGTATTCTCTAAATGCTCAGTTCTCTCTGGAGGTTCCATACTTTCCCCTGCTGTTCTCTGTGCCTGAAAAATCCTAATCCATCCTCTTTGTCTTCCTCTCTCTTATTTCAGCCATTGACACCATCCTTGGAAGTTGTCTTCTCTGAGAAGCTGCCCTTAAGTGTGTGAGCTATTATTATCCTATGTTCAGTGTGTGAACTACTTTTACTGACATTTCTGATGCCAAATATGTTTTCATTTTCTTGCACCAATTCTCCAACTCTCTGGAAACTGAGTGTCCTAGAGTTTAATCCAATTCTGATACTAACTACTCAGAATTAGTGCAGGCCCCACAGATTAAGAGCTCATTCCCACAGGACTGCTCTCATTTCAACAGCAATTGTGAATCTGGGAGACCCAAACTTCTGACAAACCACCTCTAAAACTAAGGTTTCCCACTACTCACTCCTCAGATTTAATAACTTGCTAGAATGGCTAACAAAACTAAAAAAAAAAAAAAAAAAAAAAAGTGCTTTGCTTATTATTACCAGCTTATTATGAAGGATAAAACTCAGGAATATCCAAGGGGAAGAGGAATGGGGACAATGGGGTATGAAGCTTTCATGTTCACTTGAGGAGCACCACCCAATTACAGGGGTATCTGATGAGATTGCTGGGGAGCAGGGAGGGACCCCAAAGTGATGCATGAGAGCCTGCTCAAGCTCCAAAGAAAGAAGGGGTCAGGAAGCACATGAGGTTATGGGATTGCAGCCAAAGATGGCTGGTGACATATTTCACTACTCCTGAGAATAGTAAACAACCAACGTAGCTTGTAACACAGCAGGAGGAACTTGCTCAGAGTATGTGCTGCTGAAAAGGTGGCAGCACACATGTGCCATGGAGGTTAACATGTCTGCAGGAGGAGGCCCCTACACAGGGCATAGGCCAGGCTAATGAAATGTTTGGACAGAAGGAAAAAGCCCTACTACTTGCTTCTAGAGCACATAGAAGTTTGGGGTCAGTGGTTTAAATGGAAGGTGAGCAGAGTCTCACTGCTTTTCCCTCCTGTGCCTGCCCACCTGATCAGGGGCCGGCTGGTGGAGGCTGAGTACCTCGTGCCTGGCCACACCCTGGGGATATACACCCCAGTGGCAGCCCCATAAGAGTGCATTCTAAGAAAGGAGCCTGAAGCCAGAGAGCCATTCATGAACAGCCTAGAGCTCCAGAAGACAGATAAGAATGTGACAGGGTTGCTGGACACCAGCTCTGGTTCTGAGGGCGGCTGGATTCTTTCTGTGTTTTGCAAAAGAGATTGGCCTGGAGTGAGGGAGTCCACTACTTCCCCAGATTAAGCTGCCTTTTAATAAAGCCCTTTTTCCTCTCCCATCAATCTCTGTTACATACCTGTTTTTGGCAGCAGGTGGCTAAATCCTGCCCTATTCGGTAACAATCATGCTAGCACCTTGATGTGTGTATAACAGAGTGAAATGCTGGCATCTCTGACTCCATGCCTGCTTCGCACCCATGGCCTTTAGGTTAATAGATTCTTCTTAGTGTTGCATGTGGTCATGTTAATTATTAGAGAACTTCTACTTGAAGCTTGAGTTTTACAAAAGCAGCCTATTACCAGAAACTGCCTTTCCCAGAGATAAGGCAAGTATGTATTGTTTCACTTTGTAAACGGTCTTACATCAATTAAAGTCTAAAGATTAAGAACAGAGCCATCTTCCTCATACCTCTGCTGGCATGTCTGCCGTCGGCGGTCAGTGTCACACCCCACGCATTTGCCCCTTCTCACCATTTTCTCTGCTTGCTGGCTTTCTAAGTAAAATTGCCTTCCTTGCCTGGACATCTTGTCACTCAACTTATTAGCTGTCATGCAGCAAACAGTATAAGGTTTGTATGGGTTTCATCTTCACCAACTCAGAAGCTTTCTAACACTAGCCGTTTATGGGTATTTTTGGAGATTTCATTAAATAGGCATAATTGACTAAATCATTGACCATTGATACTTAATTTCAACTTCCAGTCCTCTCTCCTCCCCAGAAGTCAGGGAGCAGAGCTGAGAGTGCTGACCTTCAGTCATTCTTTGATCTTTCTGGTCTTCAGATCCCATTGTGAAGCTATAGATGGGCCTCCTGTAACTAGTCGTCTTATTAGCATACTAAAGACACATTTATCACTTTAGACATTTCAAGGGTTTTAGAAGCTCTGTGTCAGCAACTGAGGACAAAGACTAGATATATATTTCTTATTGTGTCACAGTGTCATTTATTGTTGTTTTATATATGAGGAGGAACCAAAAAAACCAGATTTATTTATTAAAAATTGTGTATTTATTCTTATGTGTTTGAACTTCAGTAACCTTCAAAGTATTTTCCATTTGATGCAATATGCCTATTGAGACTTTTTTCAACACTGCTCAAAATAGTTTTGATCTAGTTGATTTTGATGCTTTTTTCTGCTTCTGTCATTTTTTGTTTCACATCTTCCACATTGGCAAAACATTTTCCTTTGAGGATTTTTTCATCCCAGAAAAAAAAAAAAAGTCGCTCAGGGTGGACGGGGTGAATAGGGAGGGTGGGGCACAGGGTCATGCTATTTTTGCTCAAAAACTGTTCAACATTCAGCAAGGTGTGGGCAGGTGTGCTCATAAGTCATCTATCATGAAATGGGCAAACATGTTGAAAGAGTTTTCAAAAAACTTACTGAAGCTGAACACAGCCTCTCACAACAACAGCAGGTGGTGCACTAATACAGATGTGTTCCTAGCACACTCACCAAGCAAGTGAAGCCTGTACTACAAGAAACCCCCCCTTCTAGATGATAATTTCAGATGCCAAAACCTGGATATTTTGGGGATCTTCCCTTATAGTTCTAAAATCTCTGAAAGTTAGAGACACACAAAAAAGATTATTTAAATTCTTGTAAGAAAAGACATGCTGTTTGTATATTGGTTCCATTGGCAGAGATAAAAAAGAATAGTTCAAAAGCGAGCCTCCAACTTTCAGGAAGGCATATGCTCTGAAATGTATATACTGATTTTGCAATCAATATGGTTTTTACTCAAGTACTACTGTAACCTGTGCCAGAAAGAAGTTGGAGTGAGATGGGCTAGTAATTCAGGACAAGTGGAATAGGGAAACTGAGACTCATAGTTAAACAATCATTTTTAATCTCAAAAATGTATATCATTATGGCAATTAATAATCATTTACCTCCTCTACCTCCAAGACTAAATTTAAAAGATGGATATTATATGTTATTTAATATGTGGGACAACTGAAACTTTTATATACTGTGTGTATAAATTCACTTAACCACTTTGTTTTATTTTAAAGATTTATTTAGTTAGTTAGTTATTTTTAGAGAGAGGGGAAAGGAGGGAGAAAGAGAGGGAGAGAAATGTCAATGAGGCTGCCTCTCAAGCTTCCCCAGCTGGGAACCTGGCTGGCAACCCAGGCATGTGCCTGACTGCACATAACCACTTTAAAAAGCCTGTGGCATTATCTACCAACAAGAACATTTTCATGCAGTTGACTCAGTGACCTACTTCTAAGTTTATAATAAAAAAAAATTATATACAAATGTATACCAAAAAATGTTTAACAGAAATGTTTATTCCAGCACTGTTTCAATTGCCCCAAACTAAAACAAAATAAAAATAAATAAACAACAACAAAAACAAACAAACAAACCATGTCTATTAACTTTAATATGGATACATAAATTGTGGTATATTGTTCAATACAATCCTGTGCTATGATAAGAATGAACAAACTGCAGCTACACACATCAACACAAACAAATATCACAAACATAGCACTGTGAAAAAGCCAGATTTAAAGGGTACATAAATGTATTTCTGTTACATAAAATTTAAAAGCAGCAAAAAATAATATGCCGTATTAGTGCAGTTACACTTCTAGGAATGTGGTGACTAGAATAAAGTCCAATGCATCTTCTAGAGTGCAAGTAATGGTTTTGTTTTTAATTTAAATGCTGTGCATGTTGGCAGATTAACTTTGTGAAAATTTATTGAGTTGTAGACTTAAAACACACACACACTATGTTCACTATTCATTACTCAGTGCTTCTGCTGCTCTGCATTCTCTCCACTAACCTAGATTTCAGGTGAAAAAACTCTGAAATCCAGCACAAGATCCATGACATTTTGTAGAGGATCATTATTTCATTTATAAGTAATAGAACATTACCTCTGATAGAAAGAAGGAACATCAACAGATGGATCTTCTAGACAGAATATCAACAAGCAAACTGTGGCCTTAAATGACACACTAGGTCAGATTGATTTAATTGATATCTTCAGAGCATTTTACCACAAAGCAATAGAATATACATTTTATTCAAGTGTAAATGGAACATTTTCTAAGATAGAACACACATTAGGACACAAAACATGTCTCAGTAAATGTAAGAAGATTGAAATCATATCAAGCATCTTCTCTGACCATAGCAGTATGAAACTAGGAATCAATTACAAGAAGAAGAAAAAAATGAAAACACTCAAAAACATGGAAGTTAAAAACATGTTACTACACAGTGAATGGGTTAACAATGAAATTAAGGAAGAAGTCAAAAGATAACTTCAGATAAATGAAAATAAGAACACTACAACCCAAATACTATGGGAGATGGAGAAAGCAGTCTTAGGAGGAAAATTTATAGCATTACAGGCCTACCTCAAGACACAAGAAAATATCAGTCTAACTTTACACATAAAGGTCTTGAGAAAAAAACAATAAACAAAACCCAAAGCAAAAAGAAGGAAGCAAATAATAGAGATCAGAGAAGAAATAAATGAATTAGAGTCTAAAAATACAATATAAAGGATCAATGTAACTAAGAGCTGGTACTTAGAAAAGATAAGAAAAATTGACAAAGCTTTAACCAGATTCATTAATAAAAATATCAGAGGACCCAAATAAATAAAATCAGAAATGAAAAAGGAGAAGTAACACCTCACTCCACAGAAATATGACACCTAGGTTGTTTCCGTAACTTGGCTATTATAAGTAATGCTACAATAAACATAGGGGTGGATGTTATTAATGTTTTCTGTTTCTTCAGATAAATACCCAGAACTGGTATCTCTGGGTCCTATGGTAATTTTGTCTTTAATTTTTTGAGGAACCTCTCTGTTTTTCATAGTGGGTTCACCAATCTACAGTTCCATCAGCAATGCATGAGAGTTCCCTCTTCTCCACATCCTTAACAGCACTTGTTAATTATTTAGTTTCTGATGATAGCCATTCTGAAAGGTATGAGGTGTTATCTCACTATGGTTTAAATTTGCATTTCCTTAACTATTAGTGATGTTGAGCATCATTTCATATATCTGTTAGCCATCTGTATGTTCTCTTTGGAGAAAAAACTATTTATGTTGTCTGCCCGTTTCTTAGTCAGATATTTTTAAAGGTTGTCTTGCGTTAGTTTCTTATATATTTTGGATATTAACCCCTTATCATATATAAAATTTATAATTATCCTCTCCCATTCAATAGACTATCTAGTTTTGTTGATAGTATTTTTTTGTTGTTGTATGTTTTGAATTCTTTGTCTGCCAAACCTAATATTTGTGTCTGGGTTCACTCAAAGTTGATTCTTTTGACTGCATTTTTCTTTCTTTCTTTCTTTTTACATTTTTTTCTGTGGTCATTGTTTTTCTTATCTTACAAGTTTTAATTGAAATTCCCACATGTTAGATAATATAATGACAATTCAGAATACTGTTTTATTTTGTTGAGAGTGTCAATTCTATTTATTTACTTGCTTACTTATGTAGCTTACTTATTATAGTAACTTATCTGAACTTAAACTATAGAATTTTTTCTCCCACTGTGTGCCATTGCTAGTGGCTCTACTAATTTTTTTCATCTTGTTTCATTCCATTTAACTGAGAAGCAGCCCTGTATCTGTGTGATTTTGTGGTCAGAATTTGTACTTAACTATCTTGAGGCATAGGTTTCTACCCTCTGCCAACCCTGCTCTGCATGGCTAAAGAACATATTAACTGTTCCAAGCAGTTCTCAAGTCTTGCTTGGTTTTCACATTCCACTGGTAACACTTCAGTCATCCCCACTCATGAATACTTTGGAAACTGTGAGGAATATCTAGAAAGCTTATCACAGCCTTTCCATAGCTCTTTAATTTCCAGCTTGTCTGCATTAAATTTCTAGCTGGGCTTCTAAACACCCTGCACCAAGACAACAATTTCAGACTAATAACAATACAGGTTTTTCCCATTCATTATAAACTGTGTTGATTGTGTTTTGGCCAGCAAAGCTACAGACTTTTATTTCATATACACCCCTTCCAATACCCAACTGAGTCTGTCATTGCTTTTAGTAAAATTGCTGTATTTCCCTATCAGCTTCAAGATGATACACCTGTAGTTCTCACCTGGGTTGAATTTTACTAGCCAAGATGGCCACAAATATTGACCTTTCTTTTTCTATTTGTTTTTTCGCAGGAATAAACACTTCTCAATTTATTGTCTTCTTGAAATGGTTGTTTTGGACCATTTTATTTAGCTTTATATTATTTTCTGCATAGAGGAATGAAGAACAATTCAGGTCACAAATGTCCAAAGGTCTTTCCCAGTATATGGTCTCCATAGATACTTTTTCTTAGAGTGAGGTAGGATAAAATCTTGTAAATAAAGTTTTGTGTATCTTCTAATACTTTGCATATATCAATATAAATATGTACAAATTAACTGAAAAATGTAACAGAACTCAAAGCTAAAAGAAATGTGGTACTCAAAACTATAATTATATGTAGCTACTCAAGTTTTTACATCAGTTTTTAAATCTTTTTCATAAAACAAATTATAAACTACCATATAATTTGCTATAAATTTTTTCTATTTTATTTATACCAAGTGTTGTACATTTCACACCCATTGAGTTAGGTTTGTATATGTGATCTTGTATATGTGATCTGTTTTGGCCAATAGAATGCAAATAGATGTCTCATATGCCACAACCAAGCATAAGGCTTTCTAATCAACTGCTTCTGAAATTTCTGTTTTTCCTATCAAGAAAATGGCATGTCCCAAATTAGAGAAGTTTTCTTCAAACTGGGTTCCCTGAATAAAACATATGTAGGGATTAGCATCAGCTGAAACATAAATATAACATAATATGAGCTAGATATGAATCTTTGTTTATAGTGAGTTATATTGTAAATTATTGAGATAATGGTATTGTTGTTTTAATTTAGGGAAACCTTGTAAAATTTAACACAAAGAGACCTTCCAAGAAGTAGTACATAGTATTTCCACTTACATCTCTTGATGAAAATTTAGTTAGATGGTCAATTTTCAATTCAAGGTGTACTGGCAAATATAATATTTAACAGGGAACATTTCTAACCTCAATAATGAGGAAGAAGGGGAAAACAAATTTGGGGTAAATAATTATCAATCTCTACTCTATCATTACAATGCCAAAGTCATTCATTAATGCATTTTTATTTCCTTTTCAACAAATATGTGCTGTGTATTCTCTAATTTTATTTTAGCTTTATAAAACATAAAAAGATGTATTGCATTTATTTTGTTCACTTTACCTGAAAACTAATGCAAACTTCCTCACAGCTGGATTCAGATTCTAATTCTTCTTTCCTTCATTGTTGCTCCATTTAGCATCATTCCTTTTTCTTTTACTTCCCTTTAACCTAATTTTATATTAATATCTGATAAAATATATTTCCCAAAGCCAATTTTAATAGAATTTCTGTTGTAGTTACTTCCTAAATTTTTTATTCAGTGAGCAAATAATCAAATTGTTTTTCTTATTTTCATATTTTTCTCTAACAAAAAAAAAGTGATCTGCTTTAATAGAGATTAAATCAACACAAAATATAATCAGTATCTTCATACTGCATAGCTGGCATTTTGAACATTTAGTGTAAATTAAAAGAACAATATTAAAAATAATAAGTGACTTGAAATTGGAGAAAAGGAAAATATGAAATAGTTCTAATGGTATTCTAATGGCATTTTACCCTAGTCTTTTTTCCTTTGTCTTTGATCCATCAGAAAAAATTAAAATTCCATTTACATTATAAGCAAAAAATGTCTTAGCAGCACTGTGTTCACCTTGCTGAATGGAGAGCCCACATGTCATGCCAGACTAGATATGTGGGAATTCTGAAATATGTGAAGAATTGACATAGTGGCATTTTTCACCACTGAGTGGAGAACAGTATCAGAAACAATCTTCTTTTTCTGAAGGAGAGTGTGTTATCAAGTGTTGAGAACAGCTGGCTTGACAGATTGTCCTTGTTTGTCCCAGGCTTAGATTTTGTTGAACACTTCAGCATGGATAGGATATGCTATTTAGGCCAGACATGACATTTCCAGTACCTTTTTAAAGGTCAGAACGACAGATGTCTGAGTATAATATTCTCTACTGGAAATACAGTGATCAACCCTTATGTATTTTTTAACACTACTCTTTATTTTAAGTCATATGTAAGAATTTTCTTTTTCAGAGACCCAGATTCCAGTTCTGATTTTTCTATATCCAGGATATAAAACATAACACTCTGATGAAATAAAATTATATAAATGTTTACTCCATAGTGGTATTGTGAAACCTAAATACGTGAAAATACTTTGCAATTCTAAAGTGCCATATTAACACTAGTTATTTTCCTTATAGGTATTGTGTAATTTGTATTTACATGAATAAACACACATACCAATTTCTCAATATGCAAGAAAGTAAATAAATAAATAAATAAATAAATATTAGCATCTACATCTAGCAGATATTTGACTTATTCATATGTTAGCTCTGCTGTTATCCAAGAAAAATCATTACATAGGAATCAAGTCAGCATCCTCTCATCATATGGAAATACTACTAATATCCTAAAACTATTGTACACAATGCACTTACCTAGATATTCAACAAAGGTGGCAAGAGAGGGTTTACATAACATATCTCAAAGCATACAACTGTATAATTGCCTCACTTAACATAGCTTTACTCCCAAATACAACTGCTACCTGGGAGTGATGGTTGGGGTTGGATGTTAATTTTGCCTTTGATCAGTCTTCTGCTTCTTGGTCCCTTGTTTTCTTTGCTAGTTCCTAGATTCCTCCTGCTTCTAACTAACCTTCTCGCACCCTTTACATAGAATACGTTATTTTTACTCCAGTTCTTAAAAAAAAACATATATGTACCATCATTTATAAAACATAGCTCTTATAGAAAATCATTTACTGTGATTCCTTTCTTAAGAAGAAGATAACTTTAAATAACTATGCTCCCAATTAAACAGGTTATTTGTTGAATTGTTGTTAGATGGGGGGGAGGGGAATCAGTGCTTAATCGGTTCTATCCAATTATTGTAATGAACTCTATGATAACCTTATGCTTTTAAGGCTGTATGTAAAAAAATCTTATTTTCTCAACCAACTTATATAAATTATCTATTGTATTTAATACTTTAAATATTACAAGTTACATAAAATAAACATAAACTTGGCTCTCAAGGGAGAACCAAAGGACAGTAACATTTAAAAGTGTTTGACTTCTGCCTCTAAAGTATACTTTCCAAAAATGATATTTTTCACTTAAAATTGATTCTTATGTTAACATTAAAACTTATTATTTGTTAAAACATTTTCATATATTTTGGTAAGAGTTCTCTTTTTTTTATAGGAATATATATATTTCTAAGACTTTGTGCTTTTGTGTTTCAATTGTACGTGTCAGCTGCATAAGCCACCCAAGTAACTCAGCCCCCTACAGCCCATATTTGGTGCCCTGTGACTTCTGGCTTTTTCCAAAACTAAAATCACGTTTGAAAGGGAAGAGATTTCAGACTATGAATAAGATTCAGGAAAATACGATGGGACAGCTGATGGCGATTGGGAGAACTGTGTGAGGTCCCAAAGTGCCTACTTTGAAGGGGACTGAGATATCACTGTTCTATGTATAATGTTTCTTGTATCATGTATCTTCTTCAATAAATGTCTCTACTTTTTATATTACATGGGTGGATACTTACCAGACAGACCTCGTATATGTTATACTATGACATTAATAACTATTTCATAATGAGTCTTCATTGGTCACAAAAATTTAATAGCATCTAGTTCTAGGTCATACATGAGAATTTTCTAATCTGTATGGAAATCTATGAGCCTTTTTACAGGTCAAGATTAGCATGATTTACTGCTTAGAATTCAGTTTCTACAAACTTAGACCAACAGTATTGTAAGAAAAATACTCTAGCATAGAATCCATTGGTAGAACCAATCTCATTTAATACTAGAAACACACATACATGTAAAGTGATAATCATTTCCTTGCCTTTTTTAAAGATGAAACTGGTGATGTCTATTGAATGTAGAAAATGTTCCAATGTTACCTAATATTAAATGCCAAATCACGAGTTTCCTTGTGACGAACATACTGAGTTCAATATTTAATATACATAAAATTTACCTATATATTGCAGTTAGCTTTTATAAATGAGTCAGGTTATAATTTATAATTATGAGAAACACTCATCAGGTTAGGAGCCACTGAACAAGGTGATTTACATGTAAGAACCTTTTATTAAGAACTAATGACCCTACATTGGAGGTAAGGGAATTACTAACTTGTCACTTGACCCTGTTCTTGAGAAGAAGCTCTAAATTTCCATGTAAGAACACTGAAATGTAAGCCTGGATTTTAGAATTCAACATTACCCAATATAGTGAGAGAGGTCTTCATTAATTAAACATCCACAGTGCGCTAAGTGCTGTGGAGAACAAATAAAAACAAAGTCCTTGTCAGTGTGGAGAATGGAAGTCATTTCCTCTTGAGACCTCTATTGCTGAGGTAGGTTCTACCTATCAAAGAAAGAAACATGCCTCATCATGCATAAAAGAAAGTGTAATTTCCTTCATCCCACTTCAAGGATCTTTCTTTGCTACTTACTTATTCTTGAAGGACAGGAAATGTGCATCAACATCTTTGGAAGTTACACTTTGACTATTAGTGCTTTATTATTTCATAATAGCAAAAGCCACATGAACAAAGAATAGCCACCTACTGCGCCAATTTGGGCTTATGAGATTCTAGCATTCAGTTCCACCAACAGCATAACAGCTGCAAGGACTGGCTGTGGCGCGATGGAGGATCAGTTGTGCAGGGACACACCACACATAGCAGGACTTACTTCAGCAGGGCTCTGATGCCTGCTGAGTCTAACCCTTGATAATATCCCTCATGGAGGTGGTTGGGTGATGATTTTTTGATGTGGTCTGAAGCTGTCCACGGGGTGCATTGGCTCATTGGCTCGGGGGGCCTCTGAGGAAGTGGAACCGAAGGTCAGCTACTGCCTGTGTTCTTACCCAGGGCCATTTTGCATAAGCAAACCAACCTGCTGATGGCTGCTACTTGTGCTGGGCTTGGAGATATCCAGATAAGGACAAGCTGGAAAATCAAGATCAGCTGCTTCTAGTTTCATCCCTCAGGTGACTTAGCAAGAGATACAGGACATGCTGATGCCAGGTGCTGCTTATTTGAGAAATTTTAGGAAAATCTGAAGCAAAAGCCACTGGAAATATCTTGGGTGGGCCTGAAAGTTGGTAAGTGGGGCCTCAGGGAAATACTAGGGTGGGGTAAACAGTGGGAGCCAAGGTGATGGAGTCTCAAATATGGCAACTGCCTGCTGGTTCTGTGCAGGGAAAGGGCTTATCAAAGGAAAAGTGACGTCTACTAGCACTTCTGCCTAAGAGAAAGTCCCCCCCCCCCCACCCCACCCCGTCCTCGCCCTGATGCCAAACAATTAATCCCTCCTTATGTGCCTCTGGTGCCTTTCAAGCTGCTGTCCCAATGCTGTAGTTCAAAGGGAATGAGTCTGAGTAAGTTCATGCTTGGGACCATTAAAAGAAACTTAGTGGGATGCCATTAAGAGAAACTTAGTGGGATTGTGTTTCACTTAGCCACAATCCCCACTGGTTTTTACAGCCAGAAATTATGAAAAATTATCTTCCTGGCAGTGGAAGCCTGGACTGGGGACCTGAAATGGGGCTGGGACCCCTCACCTCTGCATGTGAGATCCCTCCCAATTTTTATCAGCCACATGTGAGTGTGGGACCAGCCCCTTCCACATCTCCTCCCCTCCAACCAGTCTCACAGTGGTTTCTTTTTTAATACCCTAGTTGTAGCACTTCCATTCAGAGAGATCTCGTGGTTCTGAATGATGGTTATTCTGTAGTTTAGTTGTAGCTTTGATGTGGTTGTGGGAGGTGGTGAGTACCTTGTTTACCTGCTCTGCCATCTTGACAGGACGTCTATAGCAATTTCAAAGAGAAAGCACTGAGAAATGTTCTGTTTTTGTAGTATCAACATTTATTTTATTTATTTTTTTATTTGCTTCTTTTTATTTTGTTTTGTTTTGAGTCCTGCTTTCAATATGAGTATCAACATTTAAATGGTATGAACTAGTCAATACCCTCTCCTCCTTAGTGGTATTACATAAAGGGTATTTGGAAAAGTGAAGGTGGATTCTTACTTTATTAAATAATGATATTTGCTCTAGTGCCTGGGAAGCAATATTTTGTAGCATTAGTATTCATATCACTAATTCTACGCACCTCTTTCATTTGTTTAGTTTTAATCACAGTGTAGATCAGTGAACAAAGAACTGGTTCTCTTCCAAACTCTGATAGGAACATCCGTATGCAAATACGGGACAAATCATTTTGCTCTCTGTTTTATTTCCTTTTGTGTAAAATAAATGATTTAAGATGAATTTTTACCCTTGCTAAATTTCAGGCACCAGAAACCAGTGCTCGAATCCTTTGCTTTATTTTTTCTTCCAAAAGTTCTATTTTTCTGCTTAAGCTAAGAAAACATCCAGAGTACAAGTCATTTTGTTTACAAAGATAGCATTGACCAGCATCCTGAAGTTCTATTCACATGAGAAGCTTGATCTCAACAAATCACTTTATCCTTCTGTTAGCAGTATCTATTCTCAAATACAAAGGTGGGATGCCATTTTATAGACTTTAATTAGAGGGAGAGAACTTCAAAATACATGGAAGATATCTTTAAAAAAAGATTTACCTGTATGTGTTTGTGTGTGTGCACATGTGTGTGTGCACATTTCATTCTTGGCATTTAAATTAAAAAAAACTGATAGTGTTTAAAAATCTCTGAGAGTTATTCAGTTTTTTCTCATAATTTTTCATACATCAGCTGTGAATATTCTTCCTCTCTCAGTAGTATTTTATTACACATATGGTGATGTTACATTAGTAGTGGTTTAATGTATTCAAGTCCAATGTGAATTCATCATAAAAGTTAAAAATGGATAGCCTACTTGCTTGTCTGTTATGCTAACATCACTGCCAAATAAATAATGCAATCTTCTCAGCCTTGTTCGAAATCAGATCAATAAAAATTTCAAGAACTCTCTGGATGAAGCAAAACCTTAGGATTGTTTTTCTTATAATGATTCTACTTTACCATTAAGTGGTTGCAAATGGGCATTCTTTCAGGTGCTAGAAGTTGTGCAGTAGATAAAATTCATGCTAGACTCTACTTAAACTACATAATGAAATAGTGTTGTTCTCATAAACAGCATTTGAAGTATGGGAAATAAAAGCAAGGAAAGGAAGAAAACTAAATAGCAAGTATACTATAATTTTAGTCAATAAGACAAAAAAATCAAATAGATGATTTCAACTCTTGCATTATATACAGATAGAATAGTTAGCTTCATATAATAACAGAGTTAAGAAACAATGTAAAAACGTTCTTTATGTTCTACCTACATCATGCTTTAAAGATTACACACAGACTAAAACCCTTGACTTAACTTTTGGTTTATGATTAAAGTTCTACTTATAAAATATACACATTACCATATTTCTTCTTGTATATGCAAATACACAAGAGTATTCAGAACATATTAAGACTCAATCATACAGGCCTTAATATAAATTTGTAAATGAGGGTCTTGTTAAATTTATGCCTGGATGACATCATTTGTAATGAAAGAATGGGAATTTTGATGGGGTAAAAAATTAGTCTCAAAATGACATTGAAACATTTAGCACTATCCACCATGTTCACGCCTTTGTGATAAGTGAAAAATGTACTCTAATGCTATAGATTTTGTTGTAGAATATTACAAGAATCCAACTATATTAGAGCTAAACTAGGGGTAAAATAATTGGCTGCAAGCACTTGTCTTAATTACTAAAACTTCAGTAAAGTAATCAGGCATTTTTTCTAATTGATTATCTAGTAAGGACATGATTTACATCATATATTTAATGTCAGGAAGGCTTCTGTCACCACAAACCAAGTATCTGTTTTTATACTTCCTCTCCATCATTTAGTGTGTGCTTCAGATACATAAATTTCTTTTCACACCCCCTTCAATGTAACCTTAACAGCATGCTATAAAAGTAAACATGACCCACAACACATTCAAAAGTCAGTATATGTAGTTCTTATATTTCTTTTGTGTAGAGGCTATCTGCACTACTTCTGCCTTTCATTCAGGCAGATAATTGTGATTTGAATAAATCCCTACTAGGAAAATAATGCTTTTCACATACCTATGAAAGGGGATATGAAGAAAGTTATTAATATGTCTTTATTTACCTATATCATTATATATACAGATAAAAATGAAAAGAAAAGCCCTGGCTGCTGTGGCTCAGTGGATTGAGCATCAGCCTGCGAGCCAAGTGTTGCTGGTTTGATTCTCAGTAAGGGCACATGCCTGGGTTGCATGCCGGGTCCCCATTTTTGGGGGGCCACCACACATTGATGTTTCTTTCTCTTTCTCCCTCCCCTCCCCTCACTCTGAAAATAAATAAATAAAATCTAAATAATAATAATAATAATAAAAGCTAACAATAGAAAATATATTTTAAAAAATGAAAAGACAGTTGTCCATACACTTTAAAAATTAAAGGATATATTTATAACGCGTTTATTTGTAATATTACAACTTTTTAGAAAATAAATGTATATGCTTCTATCAAAGAAACATATATCAAATCTATCCATGCTTACATTCTTTATTTTTAATATTTTATTTTATTTTTAGAGAGGGAAAAAGAGGGAGAAAGAGAAGGAGAAAGGGAGAGAAAGAAACATCAATGTGTGGTTGTCTCTCGAACAACCCTAACTGAGGACCTGGTCTGCAATCCAAACATGTGTCCTGACTGGGAATTGAACCAGCAACACTTTGGTTCACAGGCCAGCACTCAATTCACTGAGCCACACCAACCAGGGTCATGCTTACATTCTTTTTAAAAATGCTTTTTATTTTATTATATTTTCCTTCTCTTTGGAATGGTTATTTTAATCATTACTAGGCAGTATTTAATAATCAGCTCATTTATCATTTTAAATAAGAATAACATAACTATATAGAAATGTAAGAACATATTTTACCTCAATTTATTATTTAATGGAAAGACATATCAGATGAACTACTTTATTGATAATAGCATGAAAAGTTGTGATTAAAAATGAATTAAAGAGGAAACTGAGATTTTAAAACCGATACAATAAAATTATACACATAAACGTCAATGTATCCCTTTTCTTCCCTTCTCTAGTGCTTTCCACCTAAACTTTATTTCTGTTATGAATCTCAACCAGTTTGAAGTTAGCCTGCATCAGCCTCAAAATTACTAGACCTAGATTTGTATTAACACTGAGGTTTTCTTATTTGGAGTATCTGAGATTTTTTACTAAAGTGTCTGAAGAAATAGTTATCTATATCTCTAGAAACAACCCAAGTTCCTTCTAAACAATTTTAGCTTATACGAGTGGGCTTTGAACAGATTAGCCTCCTAGCAATCCATCTGGCTTTAACTATTACTTTCCTCAACAATTCTATTATGCCTCCCCATACTAAATTAGAAATCCATAAAATTAATGCCTTCTGGAACTTAGCGTGCATTCATCTTGGGCATTGTGTGAAGTGGCTTCCCATGCCTGTTAGAGCCCAGATTGCAGTGGGGAGGGTCACTCCTCTCATTAAGCAATTCTAATTGCTTAATTTATCATCAACTTAAACAAATACATGTTTGTGTATTTCAGTTCATTTTATTAATTTTTTAAACTTGGAGCTTGTGTATATAAGTTTATTGTAAGAATACATATACCTTTTTGTGTGTGTGTGTGCCAGAAAATGTGCTTGCTATATTGTTCTCCCAAAGAATAAGGCCTATTTAGTATTAAAATTAATCTTATTAGCTTACTTGAGTTAATTCTCTTTAACATTTTCTGTTAGCTGTTTCAAGAATATTGTTGTATTGCTTGGGTACACCTAGAAAGGACCATTTTTAAAGTATCAGCAGTGATATTTATAATTATAGTATCTTTAATAGACAAGTACTGTTAATGGAGTTAAATACGACCTGACCCTCTCTAACACCAATTTCAAAGAACTTAAACACCATAATCAGATTTCAGTTATATTGTACAGAATGTGATGATTACCTTTTATATTCTGTTTCAATTATCTTCTTAAATATACTAATCTGATGAAATGAATTTAATATCTAGGAATATAAGTATATCTAGAGGCATAGATGATTCTTTCTCTAAAGGAAAATAAGGACAATGGATCAAAAGAAAAGACATGCCAGACCAGAGAAGAGTGATTTCGTGGAAGACAGAATCTGGACTTTTCAAGACAGCTTCACATGAACTATTTTAATCACTGCATTTATTTAAATAAATGCTATGTCCTAAATTGTTTGATTGTTGCAATAATTTTCTATCAGAACAAATGATGGCATTAAAGAATTTTATTTTATTTATGATGAAATAAAGAAGGTTGGATAATTCAGGGAAAATATGGATATTAAAATAAATACATGAAACATATATATATATAATGATATATATTTATGTATTTTTGTATGCATATATATATATATATATATATATATATATATATATATAGTTTACTTCTGTAAACTTGAAAGAGAATTTAGTGAATGAACCGTCGGCAGCCGTCCATCTCGAGAGACGATGGTGTAGCTTCTTAAGAGTCTATCTGCACTGCCGAGAATGGCTGTGCAGTCCGACTCGGGAGTGACATGGTATCTGTCTCCTCCCGTGTTGAATCGACATCTTGTGATGACGCTGAAGCTACAGAGCCTGGGCAGGGTAATATGGAGGGTCTGCTGTTGCCCATGCAGCAGACCCCCCCTCTCTTCGCAGCTGAAGGGTCCAAGGGAAAGACGGAGTCGATACAGCTTGGGTTCAGGTGCGCCGCAGGAGTTGCCGGTGTTGACTACAACGTCAAACCGCCTTAGGGACTCCGGCTCCGGATTTTCTGTCGGGGTTTACTCCCTTAGCCTTTCCCCTGAAGAGGTATGCCGCAAGGCAGCGGAGGTTTTTTGGAGTCAGAGTTTTCCTTCTCTGATGTACCCTGACTGGAAGATCGAACCAGCGACACTTAGCTCGCAGGCCGACGCTCAATCCACTGAGCTAAACCAGCCAGGGCAAATGAATGAACCAATTCATTCAATAGTCTGTAAGAGTTGGAAATCTTTGAAGTTAGAATATACTGATATAAGAAATTTTCAACAACCATTATGCTTTCATTCTTTAACAGGATAATGAGCCAAGAACTTCAGAAATATTACATATCTATTATAAATTATTACTTAGCTATTGTATATCTTAAAATAATTATGTGGACTTTCTTTTATTCTTATTTAAATAAATATGTTTATATTCCAGTATTATTCAAATTAGCAAAGCCCTAGTTTTGTGCTCTTTAGATGGTAAATGCTTCAGAAGAATATTAATTTTTTCAATGGTGAGTTAGATGTATTTTAAAATTATTATAATATTTTAAAATCTTTTATACACACAAAGTATTTAGGTATATGTTTACAACTTTTATTAGAGGAATTGTAACTATGTATACACATAATATTTTTAAATAATCTGTTTAATATGATTATAATCTATACTATCACCAATTAGAGTAAATAATCAAAGCAAATGAAATCAACCAGATGTAGTTTGTAAGCAAATGAGATAATTGAAGTATATATTTTAATGTTTTTAAGTCATAATTTATAGAAATGTTTAAATGACTTTTTGATTACAGTATATACACATGCTCCTATTTTATGACAGCTTTTTTTAACCATAAATGTGATTTAAAATGATTGGCTTAAATATTAGAAATATAGTAATTTAGGTTAATATCAGATAATATAATAAATCTTGGTACTCATGTGTTTCAAATTAATGCCTTTATAAACTTTCAGTACCTTTTGTCATGGTATCACTTATTTAAATTGCTGTCGCATTTTTTTTTAATCCTTGCCCTAGGACATGCTTACTGATTTTTAGAGAGAGGGAAGGGAGGAAGAGAGAAATCAGAGAGAGAAAATTGTTTGCTTGTCTTTCCTATGCATCCTGACCTGGGACCGAACCTGCAACCTAGGCATATACCTTGACATGGAATTGAATCTATGATCTTTCAGTTTATAAGAGGAAGCTCCAACCAAATAAGCCACATCAGCCAGGGCTGCTGTGGTATATTACCAAAAAAAAAGGAAGAAAAGATACTTGTAATCTAGTTTGATTTTGATTTTTAAATATATTTTTAAAAAATCAAAACATTAAATTGGAAGGACTAGTTAATATTCCAGAAACTTAGTAAAAAATAGATGAGTGAATGATAAAATTCAAGTCACTGAATCATTTTACTTAAAAATATTATCTGGTTTAAAAACACTTGAAGTATTTTTTTAATAATCATTTTTTATTTACTTCCAAATTATGTCAACAATAACAACAAAACAAACAAAAAAAGTACAAATCTGCAAAGACTGCTTTCTTAGTAAACGGAAGTATAGGATCACACATTCTGATTTTCTTCTTTTTTTCAGAGTATCAGGGAGTGGATTAAGACAGCTTCTGTTGATGAGCATAGAGCCCTTAGTGCCACTCTGCCACACATTCCAGACAATGAAGGCACAGAAATGGTTAGTAGTAATAGAAGTTTGGTGAAAATCTTTAGGCATCACAAGTGAAGCTCTTTTACTGACCCACATCAAATACATCTAGGACTCAGGTGTGTTTCAGCTCCAGGCCCAGAAAAGGAGCAAAACCCGAAAGTGGCACAATGGCTGCCTCAGGACCAGCCGCATTGACTAACGACCCTTTGCTCTTAAACTGACCAATCAGTGGAGACCACAACCCTAAAAGGACACACCTGGAAAGCTGAGTAATAGTTTATTGTGATCCTCCCTTGGGACCTCCCTTACAATTCCCTGCCTTAAAAGCCCTTAGGATAGAGGACTCTGTGCTTCCAGGAGCAAGCTGGCACCTTTCCCCTCTTCTCTTTCCCAAGGCACGTTCAGAGATTTATTAACATGTATACATGTGAGATACCCAGGTAAAAATGAGTAATCCTCAGAGGGCTTAGATTTCAGGCTTAAATGCTGTCTTCACTTAAAAACAAAATAAATAAGGGTGTGAGGAAGGAAGCTTATGAGGAGGTGATCAGGAAAAGCATTGTAAGTAAAGGTGAGGTTTGCTGTGCAGATTAAATCTCTCTCTTCTCCATTGGTATGATTCTCTTGTGATTTAGAGTTCTTCTATTCCTGGTACAGAGAGGGAAACACTACTACAAATGGTAATTTCCTTTTCAAACAGATAACTTCTACGTACTCTGCTTTTGGAGCTTCTTCTGTAACTCAAAATAGTTCTTATGCTAAGGAGGCAGCATTTGAAGTGGCATATTCTGGTCTCCTACTACACTATAATCCAATCAAATTCAAATAAACTATGAAGATGGTTCCTTAATTTGGAGTTAAATAAAGGTAATCACATAATAATATTTTTACTACTTTTCATTATGGCAATATAGCAGGCTTTATTTCCTAGAATACCTAAAAACACTCTATTTTTAAAGCCTAAAAAATCATGGATTATGTAAAACTGAAAACATTCCAGATGATAGTTAGGCCTTCAAGAAAATATGGAAAAGCATTAGAGTGGTAATGATGATTGTCTATGGAAATATGCCTGTCTAGTGAGCATTGATTAATCTCTTCAAGTTCAGAGACTCGGAACATCGCAACTACAGAGAGGATAGAAGGCACTTAAGGTCTTTGCAAATTATGAAGTGTTGATATAAAAATTCCTGCAGAAATCTGAGACCTCTGAAAGTTTGGAAACTCAGTAAAAAGTCTAGAACAATATGCCCACCTGAAAAGTAGTTGGCAAGAAAACTTGTCTTTCTCAACTTAGAAGATACAAAGAAACAATATCTACTGAGACTTTTTAACTGCAAACTTCCTCTTAGCATAGCTGGGGATTTTATTTACACCAGTTACCTGGCTCAAGAAACTGAGAATTTAATTTAGATTGGTCCCTATTCTTATTTCACCAAGGTGCTTGGTAAAAGCAAATGTAATATTCTCTGGAGGAACAAATGCTCAACACAATACCCACAAATTTCCAAAGAAAAAGCCCAGGAAAATATAGAATCATGAAAAGAGAAAGAGTCAGATCCTCTTTCTATATGTCATTTAATGGAATATTGGTCTACCAAAAATAATAAAATACATATTACTTTTATATAGAATGTCAAATAGATATGTGAAATATTTTAATAAATAAAAGACAGTATAGCATAATGACAAAGAAGATTCTATCTGAAAATACAGAACAGATAGGGAAAATAACCAATTAGAATGTCTAAGAAAAATAGAATAGTTGTAATTAAAACTCAGTGGAGAGGTAAACAGTGTAAAAGATGCAGCTCAAAAGTATTATAAAATGCAAGCCAGCTTCAAAGAAATTCTTCAGAACAAGCAAAAATAGACAAAGGGATGAGGAGTATGATGGAGGCATTGAGAAGGGAAATAGACATCCATTTCATCCTGTGTTCAATTGGTATTTTATCTAGATTTATTTTAGTACACAGAATAATATTTATAAATACATGTACACATACAAAGCTCACTGAATAACATATATGAATATTGAATTGGAATATATACATATATCTTTGAGTAAATTTTGAGAAATGAATATAGTCATGTCACACAAAACAATAGAAATAGAGAAAAAATTTCTTACACATACAAAAAATTCTGTTTTTATCAAATCCTCCCACTGCCATCTCAACTACTGCCACCACTAAATTTTTTTTTCCTGGTAGCTTTGGTTTTTCCAGATTATTATGTAAATGGAAGTATACAGTCTGTAACCTTTGGATTTGGCTTCTTTCAGAAAGCATAATGCATGTAAGATGCATCTACACTGTTACATGCAACATCATGTAACAGCACTTTTTTTCTATTTATTGCTGAGTAGTATACCCATTGTATAAGTGTACACACCCATAAAACATCTGTTTTTGAGTTTTGACAATTATAAATTACACTACTATAAATATGCAAGTTATTTTGTTAACAATAATTTTAATTTCTTTGAGTAAATACATGAGAATGGAGTTGCTGGATCATATGGTAAGAGTATGTTTAAGTTTATAAGAGATATAAAATAGAAATGGGGATGTAAATTACATCATAGGGATATAGCCAATACTATTGTAATAACTATATATAGTGCCAGGTGGTACTGGAAGTATCGGGGAGGCACTCTGTGAAGTGTATGATTGCCTGATCACTGTGCTGTACACCTGAAACTAACACAAAATAATATTGAATGCAAAAAAAAAAAAAAAACCTCAAATAAAAATTGACTTGTTTAAAAAAAAATGTGATTTGTATTTCCTCCAGTAAGTTTTGAGAGCTACATTTACTCAGACCCTCAAAACTTAATATTGTCATTAAAAAAATTAGCCAGTTTAATAATTGTGCAGTGGTATTACACTGAGGTTATACTTTGCATTTTCCCTTGAATAATGATGTTGAGTGTCTTTTACTGTGCATATTTGCCATCAGTATATGTCAGTGGTGAATTATCATTCCAACGTTTAAATTTTTTCAAATATTTTACACATTGTATTTTAACAGATAGATAGCTATGGAGAAAACATCTTCTTCAGTCTTTAGCCTGTTTCTTTATTTTGTTAAAAATCTAGAGCAAAATTTTTAATTTTTAAAAAACTAATCGTGTTTTAATGTTTTAGCAAAGAACAGTTGGCTTAATCTAAGGCTATGAAGATTTTTTCTTAAGTTTTCTTCTAAATTATTATAGTTCTACATTTACATCTATTATTAATTTTGAATTAATTTTCATATAAAGTATAAGGTAAGAGGTACCAGAATATGCCATCCCAAAATGTGCCTTTTTGGCATATGGATTACTTTAAGCTAAGGGTCAATGATAAGCAGCAGAAGCGAGAATAGCGCACAGGTCTTCCTTTATAAAGAAAGTTGAATTTATAAAGAAAATTTCCTTTTGCAGAAATGTCTACCAGGAAGAGGCAGTCTCTTAACCCTTAACCAATGGAAAAAGCACTGACTTACAGCAGCAAAATAAATCTTACTAAACAACCTTTGTTTATCAGTATTTTTCTTGTCACTTTCCTGTAACTTGCCTTCCCTATGCAGAAACTCAAATCTCTTTTTCTATGGTTTAACCAAAAATATAAACGCAAATTCTAACTAACTCTGTTAGTTACTCACTTCTGGGTACTCCCACTTTTAAGTGCTATGCATATGTCATTCAACTTCTGTTGTTTTTCTCTCATTAATCTGCCTCTTGCCAGTCTCATTTATAGGGCCCAGCTGGAAAACGTAGGAAGGGTGGAGTGAAAGATTTTTTTTTCCTCCCCTACAAAGCAAGAAATCAATGCTCAATTATTTGTATACTGTTATTCAGTTGTTATGGCAAAATTTGTTGCAAAGGCTATTCTTTTGTCATTGAATCACCTTTGTAAAAACCAGTTGACTGTGTTTATATGCATCTATTTCTGGATTCTGTTTGATTTTATACATCTCTATGTCTATCATTTCACAAGATTACACTAGTTTGATGACTGAAGCTTAATATAGTTATACCTAAAATTAGATATTGATATTTAGATTTTTGTTCTTTTTCAAAATTATTTTTGCTGTTCCAGCAAGTTTGTGTTCCATAGATAGTTTAGACCCATATTGTAGATATGTATAAAAGTCCTGCTTGGACTTCATTGAAATTTTTTAATCCATAGAATAATTTGAGAGAATTATTACTTAATTATACTGGGTTTTCAAACCCATAAACATAACATACCTCTCCATTTATTTATGTACATATTGTGCTAGATTTTGCCCCAGCTGTCTAATTTTTGAAGCAATTTAAAGGTAACTTTTTATTTCAGCTTTCAATTGGTCCTTGCTAATATATCGTGTAGGGGCTTCAGCCATTCCTTGTAAGGAATTCCAGTCATCCCCTAAGGGCCCCATTGCCTAAGGCCTGTAAAAATTTGCCAATGTCTGCTGCTAGCATTAAGTATTTGCCTCTTTGAGACTTCTCTCTTGCAGGGAATCCAGCCTTTTTTGAAGAGCTGTCTGTCTTGCAGAGAATCCGGCTGAGCAGTCGACTACGACTGAAAAACCCCATAAACCTTGTCCCTGTTGCTGCCAGGTGTCACTTACACACCTACCTGAAGCTGCCCCACCCCACTTCCTGCCGGAGTCATTTTCTCTCCGAAGGAAAAGACCCTATATAAACTCTGCCCTAAACCCCATTTGGGGTCAGAACCATTTTGGAGACTTGGTCTTGGCCCGGCCACTGGCAATAAACCCTTTGCTTTCCTTACCCACTCTCTCCGAGTGGTTTATTCTCGCTGAATCTGCCATAACAATAGAAGAAATACAATCAATTTTGTATATTGATCTTGTATTCTGTTAACTTAATTTTTTTTTAATTTCTAGGAACTTGTAGGTACATTCCTTGGTATTCTCTATGTAAATAAGAATTATTTTGTGAATATAAACAGTTTTAATTTTTTCCTTCAAATTTGAATGCATTTTATTTTTTCTTGCTTCACGGTGGCTAGATTCCTGTGAAATCTTAAATAGAAAGTATAAACCTAGATATCCATGACTTATTTCTAATCATAAAGAAAACAGTTTAGTCTTTTTTTAAGTATGAAATTAAGTGTAAGTTTTTTGTTGATATTATTTTTCAGGTTAAAGATGTTTCCTTCTATTCTTAAATTACTGAGGGATTTTATTATTCATCCATATTGAATTTTGTCAAATGCCTTTAAGCATATAATATGAGTATGATAGTTTGGTTTTGCTTCTTTATTCAGTAAATATGGTATATTATGAAAACTGAGCTTTAAATATGGTTTTATTTAGGTATAATTAATTACCATAAAATTTATTACCATTCATTTAAGTATACAGTTCAATGATTTCTTCACATTGGATTATTTATTGCTAGTTAAAGTTATCCCACACCAGAGAGTATAGAGTTGGCCCATAGATAGAAAAATAAGTCAACAGAATAAAACAGTGAGTGCAGAAATGTATTGGCACATCCTTTCAATTAATTATGGGCCAGGAGACTTTCAGCTTTTGCAGCAAATTTGTAAGCAATAGAAGCAGTTCATCCAGATGCTGAAGGAGCCTCCTGGGAAGCTAGTCAATATTCCTGATATGGAGGGTGAAGTGGGTCTATTGGCAGGGAGACCTTGCAGATGAACTACATCCAGGTTATATCGCAGGAGAGAGAAACTATAGCGACAGTTGAAGACTTTGGGTTTGCCAGAGAACCTGGTGGTCAAGGCTAACTTCACTTGTGAAATACAAGGAGAATTTGGCCGCTAACTTCTTCCTTAGTGAAAACTTTGATGATGTGATGAGTTATGCTGGGAGGCCAGGATGCCCACTGCCCTCACTCTACCCCAGCTCCACAGAAGTTTCACGAAAGATATTTATATTCATGTTTATTTCAGAAGTGGGAAAATAAAAAGCTTAAAACAAAACAAGACATGCCAACTTCCCACTCTCCTCAAGTGGTCCCTATTTCTAATTTGGCCTGAGAATACCTGTGCCAGACAGCTGTTCTTCATCCTCTTCCCCAGCCCAGCCTCCTCGAAAGGGCTAGCAAGACCACAGGCTACAGATGGGATCCTCTTGGTCTCTATCCCAGTTCTATGGAGCCAGATGAAGGGTTGATAGCTTGCTTCCTCCTTCCCCGAAGAGCTCATAAAAACCTCCCTTCCCCTCTTCCATGTGAGGGGAAGCTGAAGCCCAAACTTTGATCTGGGGTTGGCATTCAGAGACCCAAGTCTCCCTCAGCAGTTTGGCCTTGACCTTCAGACTGAATCCCTTAGCTAGGGAAGAGATCTCGTTTGACTTGGCTGAAGAAAGGGTAATATCAGAGCTCTCTGGAGGTCGAGGCCTTTCGTCCCACAAGAGAACTGTATCTCTGATAAAGGTTTTGAAGTGAAGTTTTAACCTCCACTCCGCCGTCCCTACACCTGGGGAGGGGGCGGGGGAAGGTGAAGATCCATCTCTAAGATGGCAGGGTGCGGACAGATGGGCTTGGTCAGAAAGAGAGAGGAATACTCTGGTTCAAGGAGCAGGCAGCAATTGTCTCCTGGGACAAATTTTAGACACCTCAAAGCTGCTGAGAGTAACTACCGGCACCAAGGATTGTGATGGAGCACGTCTGGGCCTGGGCGGCTGCGGCCCTAGACACTGGCAAACATTCGATAAGGCCACAGGGTCCTACGCCGGAAGTCTCATTCAGGTATTTTCCAGCTCGTGAAAGGCTATAATTTGCAGCACGTGCAGTTCACTCCCTGTTCAACCCTAGGGCACTGCCACCTTTGTGAGTATGACTGTGGGATTGTTGTGGGGGTGGGGGGTAATGCGTAAGCATCCACAGCCATTGGTATTGGTGAGGTAGGTGACCTGACTCGGACTGCATCTGGGCGAGAGAGGGCTCTGGCACCCCGGGCAATCCCAGAACTCCTGGTATCGATGTCTGAGAGCTTCTGAGCTAGGTGGCCGGGCTGCAGGACTCGGCTCGGCAACCTCAGCCTGTTCTTTCTCTGCTCCTCTGTCAGGACGCCCTTATGCCCCTTACACCCCCAGCCGCACAGCACATCCTGCAGGTCCACCTCTGCCCTGCTTTACTTCCCGGGAAACCCCGCACTCCCCTCATCTGGACCAGGTTCCGACTTTACCTCCAGTAAGAGTAATTCAAACTAGAGAAAATGGCATTCGGTACTTAAAACCCAAATTATTATGCCTGAAAATAAATGAGTTGGAATTGCAAAGCCTTTTTAGCTTTTCATAGGTCAATGATTCATTCTGATATTAAAAGGCAGATGGAAGCTTGAAGAAAACAGGTCAGTCAAAAAGGAAAACAAAGGAAAGGAAATACGAGGCAAAAAAAAAAAAAAAAAGTTGGTTACTTCTTCTTTGTTCTATAACCTGTGGCTAGATCCAGTAATTTTACGGTGCTCTCCACCAGCAAGACATCGCTGTGCTGTGACGAGTAGTTTCGTTATCCAGCCAAGACCATGTTTTTAAAATACATCAGTTTAGAAATACTGGAAGTTTCTGCTGTTACATGGGCTTATTAAACAAAAACTCCCAGAGACATTCTTTCATATTTTGAAGAATAAATATCTCTGGCAGATTATTGCATATTTTCATGTCTCAGTTACTCTAGGGAGGAAGAAGCATAAGTGAAAGCCAAATGACACTCAAAAAGAAGAATATAGGATGTAATGACTCAGGAATACACATGTAGCAAACCCACTGTCACCAAATTAACCAAGAAAATTGACCTTTACTGCTTACTGGGGAGTGGGGAGGTGAGGGTAACAGCACATGAGAACTAACAGCACATAGCTATTATATGAAATGCGTCTTGAGTTATTTCATTTTTCTGTTAAATGAAACAATGACCACAGGATGTTAAAGGACCTTGGGTATCTAGGCCACAGGTATTTGAATTATATGTGTCTCCTAATGTAGTAAAAAATACCTCATCTTTCTACCTCCCATCATTTTTTTAACATCTGTTTAGTGTGAGTCATCTCCTGTACCCTGTGTGAAAATTCAAGCAGCTATATGAATCCGATGGTCATAAAAATGTGACCATCTCTTACTGTGGCAGGAAGCTCACTGTTCTGATGACCACCGGCTGCAGCCTTTCTGGACCCATCAGTAAATCCCATAGGCTGTTCATAGTCGATGGCTTCACACAGCAGGGATACCACAAAGGGACATTTGTGCACGGTATAGGACTCTTCTAATGGGCCACCTGAACTCCTCAAAGTTCCACCTGCCTAGCAAGAACTTTTTTAGAGATGTTCTGAGGCCCTCTTCACCCAGTCTTCTTCAGGGAGACAGGCATAAGACCTGCTTTCAAAGCCTGAAAGCTCTCCAACTCTCTCAGCCTTCTTTGGCTTCCAAGTCTTTTTCTTCATAGGGATCTGCGCACACACACACACACACACACACACACACACACACACACACACACATATATATATATATATATATATATATATATATATATATATATATATATATATATATTATGATTGTGGTATCAGATTTTTGACTACCCAAACTAACATAATGGCTTTTCTAAAAATTACAAACATGATCATCTCAGTTAAAAAATGGAATATTGCATACAAATTAGCCCAAACCCTGAACTTGTTTTAAAGGCAAACCTCTCAACTAGCTCAAGCCTGCTGTCAATAGAAGGCTTATTCAAATGAGGGCTAATACTTGATTTTTGTCTCTTTTCTCTCCATTGTAGTTCTCCTTTTCCTCCTTTATTCTCTCATTCTCTAACCTAACCAGACATTTTCTGTCAAGGGCTTGTGGAAAAGAAATGGAAGAGAACAGGACAAGAGCAAGAAAGTATTTCCCTCTGGAAGCTAGTTTCTCATTTCCTGGTACTAAATGATGATTAAAGTTCACTCTCTTTAGGAATTTTTTTTCTAGGGACATTCAAAGCTTTCCCTTTAAGCTCCTTTGTTCTATGATATTTTTGACCTAACCAGATGCAATTCATTCCAGTCTTCAGGAAACTTTTATCATGCCAATTCCTTTCTGATGGAATTCTTTTATCCTTTTGTAGATACACACTGTGAGAAGGTGATTTAATATATATTTGGTCTTTGTTCCCACTTCTGGCACAGAGCTCCTAAAATCGTTGGAATTTCTTAAATGATAAGAGCAATAAAGTTGTCTTGATATTCATACCAAACCCCTTTAAACACCTGAGTTTATGTAAATGAGTTGACTTTTGGAAAGCACCTAAGTTTGCTAAAGGGCATCCTCAAGATGGGGCTGGTTGCCACAGGACCCAATCATGTGACTAGAGTTTTGGAACTTTCAGTCCCACCACTTGCCTTCTGGGGAGGGGAAAGGGGCTGGAGTTTGAATCAATTGCCAATGGCTAATGATTTAATCAGCCATGTCTATGTAGTGAAGCCTCTATAAAAATTCAAAAGAATGGGTGGGGTTCAGAAAACTTCTGGGTTGGTGAACATTTAGAGATGCAGAGAGAATGGTGCTTCCAGAGAGCATGGAAGCTCTGTACTCCTTCCACGTACCTTGTTCTATGTACCTCTTCCTCAATTATATCTTTTTATAATAAATCAGTAGTACAGTAAGTAAAATGTTTATCTGAGTTCTGTGAGTTGCTCTACAAATTAATTGAACCTTAGTAGGTTCTGGGACCCTGTAATCTACACGTACACAGTTTATTTTTCTCTTGTGTGGCTTAATCTGGATTATGGGAAATAATGATATGTCTTGTCTTGTGAATGTCAGAAATACAGTCATCTCTCTAAGGCTGTTGCAGGCCGCATTGGTTTTTGCTAGCCTTTGTCTTCCACTGCAGAGTTCAGGGAAGTCACTTCAACCACCCTTCTGAGTTTGAGGTAAGGGGGTAGCAGACCTCACCTCTCTGGAGTGCTCACAGATTTCAAGACTTCTTATCAAAGAGTTCTCATCAATAGTTCTTCCAAATCTGCCTGTTTTCTATAATAAATCAACTTAGAGGTCTAGTAGTTGTGTCCAATGTATAACGATGACAATGCATTGATAAAGTGGAAAATAGTACATAAAATATCATATTGAATATAGTTTAGGAATCATTTATAGAAAAAGAACTGTAAAAGAAATATTAGCTTTTTAAAATAATTAATTTCTCACCTAAACAAAGATGCAAAAATAGCTACTAAATTCCAGGAGAAGTAACATAAGAAAGATTACAGAAATTATTTGTTTTGTTTTTATGGTTTATCTTCAGCAAAGTTAAGCAGCCCTACTTCTTCATCAACTAACAATTATCTAATTATTTTAATTTTCTTGATTCATTTAAATCAATTTCCCACTGTTATAATATTCCACTGTTACAATCGGACAGATTAATCTGCTTGGAACACAGAGGAGATTTCTCATTAGAAATATAAATTTGAAATATGCAAAAATGTACATAAAGGTAGCATATAGATAAAGGCATATGACTGAGTTCATTAAGTAAGTGGTTATAAATATGAAATAGAAGTCAAGAGGCAGAGCCCTGGAGAATTGCAATGTTAAGGAAATAAAGAGAAACTCTCAAAGAACGCTGAAACAAAGGTATTAATGTAAGTGGATAATTAGGAATTTAAATGTTCTGCTAACCACGTAAAGAAAATATTTCAAAGAGAAGAGTGATCAACTCTTCATAGTCAAGTGGAATGCTAGTCATAAAGCAGGTGGAAGAAATAATTTTGGATACAATGTAAATATTGTCTTGTAAACATTTTGTGTTCAACAATCTGTATTTTCTTTGGTAAATGAGATTACTGGTTTAGTGCTATTAACCTTTTTTTTAAGCATGAAATAAACATTTGATCTAATTTTTCTTTGATGATTGCTTATTATTTAGTGCTGACTACATTTCAAGCTGTTAAATGTCAAGTTATTTGGGAATGTAATGAGATGACAAGAAGTTTTTTAACTTTATTGGTAAAAAGGACTGAAAGACAACTTTTTATATTATTTTCCACAAAGTAAACATCTTCTTCTTATTTGTTTCAGCTTTTCAAATAAAATATTGCATTAACATATTATAGATAGTAAAGTCAATCAGTACCTGCTTCTGCAAAGTGTTTTGCCTTTAGCTTTAAATTAGATACTAGTAAAAGGTCATGCTTGCCATCTTCATTCATGTCCAAGCTGTCTAAATTATAAACATTCGACCTTAATGCTTTCATATTATCTTAACTGCTTAATTAAATTACTTCTCTGTCAATACTTCAAATTTATAGTACTTCAATCATGTGTATTTTTACCCTCAATCTATTTTTGGCAATCCTTCTCAAATATGACTTAAAATTTAAAAAAATATTTTACCTATTTAAAATTTTTCAAATGGCAAGGTGTATTACTTAAACATTGTATTAATTGAAAAGGTGCTTAAATTTCTTTTGACAGTATAGTTGACCCTTGAATAACATGGGGGTTAGAGGCATTGACCCCCTGCCCAGTTGAAAAATCCAGGTATAACTTTGACTCCTTCAAAACTTAACTACTAAGAGCTTACTGTTGACCAGAGCCTTACTCAAACAGTAGATTAACATGTATTTTGTGTTATAAGTATTATATACTGTATTCTCACAATAAAGTAAGCTAGAGAAAAGAATATGTTGTAAAGAAAACCATAAGAAAGAGAAAATACATTTATAGTACTGTACATATTTTTGGAAAAAAATCTATATAAGTGGATCCATGCAGTTTAAACCCATGTTGTTCAAGGGTTGACTCTATGGAACATAGAGCTTAATTGAGCAATAATATGTGATAGGTGAAGCAAAGTCTTAAAGCTGTGTAAAAGCTAATAATCATTTGTCTTCTAAAAGTATACTATAGACCGTTTTTAAGATTTTTATTTAGATAAATGTGTCTATTACATAATCTTGTTTTCAGACCTTCTTTACTCATGTGTACCTAAAACAAGATTGCTTCATTGATGCTCTAACTTTTGCTTGCTATCCTTGTAAAAATTGTAGAAAGAGCTACATGTATTATGAAAAATAGAGACATTTATTGAAGAAGATACAACGTACAAGAAACATTGTACATAAGACAATGACACCTCAGTACCCTTCTAAGTAGGCACCTTGGGACCTCACACAGTTCTTCCAGATACCATCAGCTGCCCTGTTGTAGTTTCCTGAATACCATTGATGGTCTGAAATCTCTTTGCTTTCAATGGTGATTTTAGTTTGGGAAAAGCGAGAAGTCCCAGGGCACCAAATCTGGCTGTAGGGGGCTGAGTCACCTGAGTGATTTGATGTTTTGCCAAAGAAATCTGCACGAGATGTGATGCATGAGTGGGCACGTTGTTGTGATAAAGCTTACAATCACCAGTTGCCTATAGTTTTTGTGGAGGAATGTTCAAGCTGAACACAAAATTTGATGCAGATTCATTCTGTCATTTCGAATGTGATGGCCACACAGTACACGTGCTCACTCAGTGGCATTTTTAATGTGATGGCCACTTTGAATGTATTGACCACATAGTACACATGCTCACTCAATGGCATCTACTGCCCCCACTGACTAGCACAGTAAAGTCGTCATTGTTCACACAAGCACATTCCAGTCCACTCTCCTTGGCTGCCAGGTTACATCAACGTCGTGCAAACCGTTGTCATTATATTAAAAATGGCTGTACTTTTTCCAGACAGATCTTGTATATATGTAAAGATACATGTATAGATATAAGTATATATATCATATGCCTTTAATGCCATGTATATATGTATAAGTATATATCAATACCTATACATATAAATACACACACACACACACACACACATATATATATATTAACAATGGTCCTATCAGTGATTAGTGGAGTCAGTGTAACACTTAGTTAGATCAGCAAATGTGTGAGGAGCAGTGAAAATTTTGAATAATAGTTTTCAGTTAACCAGAAGATTTTTAATTAATATTTTTCCCAGTAAAATGAGAATAACAAAAAAGAAATAAAGATTCAAGTGTCTCGTGGTAGTTCTAAGATTGACAGTTGAATTCTGGATTCCCATGAAAGCATAAAACTCATATTTCCTTCCTTGCTTGCACACTAGAGTTCAGACTTCCAGAAGTCAGGTGCAAGTATGAGACCTTCTGTAGCAGTAACAGAAATAATTGTTTGAGTTAACTAATACAGTCAAATGGCTAATCGTGGATAAATTCTAACTAGCAGCTTAGTTCATAAAGAATATTTCTGGTGTACTGTTATTTTTTGTTTTTGTTAAATCTTTTTTAAAAATCACTGCATTTGGAGGCAGTGGTTAGTGGTTTTGCTTCTGTTTAAAAAACCAGTAGGAAAAAGGTCAGATCAGCTCTTTAATATAGGTGCAAAGAGAGATTGATATAGCTGTTAGTTCTGCTTTGATTTAAGAGTTGTTTATTCAACCCTTGATAGAGCCTGGATGCATATCAGGAGACACTAGAACACAGAAATTAAGGGAAAATTCTCAATAGACAGAGTCTTGATATGAATCATCATCTCTGACATTGGTCATACTCAAAACCTCTCTATGCCATGAGTTGCTCATGTATAGATGAGGAATATAATTATAATGACATGGGGTGGTATGAGGATTAAATGATAGATATATAGTGCTTAGGACAGTTTCTGGAACACTCTACTCAATATATATAAGCTATCACTATGTAGAGTAGAGGATAACCACAAAAAGCTCTAGGAAGTGAATGTTTTGCTATCAGGCAGAGAGCCATGTGAGGATCTAAGAGTGTCCATAAAGAGCTAACATGTAAGCAATGCTTGAGAGTACTATTAAATAGGGCCTTAATACACAGGGAGTTACAGAAGGAGCCAGATTTCGGTCATTTCTGATGTTAAATTAGAGTTATTTCTGCTCTCTCCTGTTGGAAATCTTCTTGAAAATTAAAGAGGACAGATTTAGTAGGTATCTATAACCTTTCATCAAAATATGTGGGAGGGAACTACCAAATTCATTTAAGCTCAAAATGGGGTGATTGAGATAAATTCATCTGCAAATAAAATTGATAGTAAATATTAGTTCTCTAAAGCAGAACTTTGTTCTCTTAAGAAATAAAGCTAATATCTTCTTATTTAGATCAATTAGGAGTGTTCATAGGTTGGCATGGTGAACTCTCCTGGGCTATATATGTTATCACAAATTAGTGTGGGAAACAATTCTGAACCAAGAATGCCAAAAAAAGAGAGAGGCCATATTCATGGGAAGAAGTCTGTTTATTAGACATGTTGAGAAGAGAGCCTCAATTTTAAACAGCCCTGCAGTTGCTAATGTATGTATACTTGGAGAAGAAAAAATATTTAAAAGAAATGACATTTTAAAGTAGATAGGCACCACCCTGAGTCAAACTGACATTAGCTACTTGCCAATATAATGCAATGGGAAATAAAATAATATCACCTATACAGTATTGTTAAGAATAGTTTTAAATGAAATCTAATTATGAGAAAACAACCAAACAATCAGACAAATTGAGATTATGCATTTGTTGAAGAGACTATTTTTTTCTGATTATATTATTCTTGGCACCCTTGTTGAAGTTCAGTTTGCCATATAGGTGTGAATTTATTTCTATGCTATTTATTCTTTTCCATTAATCTATTGTTTGTATTTCTGCCAGGAATTGGTATTATAGTTATATATAAAACACTGAAATATATAGTGTAAAATGTAGAGCTATCTGTGACTTATTCTTGTGTTTCAGCAAACAATAGGAGCAACAACATGGTGTGTGTGCGTGTGTGCACACACATTGCTGAACTCTGACAATTTTATCTCCATGTCTAGTATGGCATCCCTTTCCAGCTCACCTCATGTTTGTTTTATGTTAGATGGCTGAGTCATCATGGAGTGTCATCTATGATCAGATGTTTTGATTAGTATCAGGTAAATGGCTAGAAATATGGATAGATTCATAATCCATCAGAGGTTATCTGACATTCAAATAACTATGTTAAACCCAAAATAAAACACAAGAGGCTTTCTTTTGACTAAAGGAATCTTAGACAACAGGAACCCCTAATGGATGATTATTTGACTCAGGCATGACAAAAAGAATTACACAAGAAACTTTTGCAATCCAGTTATCATCATTTCTTGTAAAAAATTTTCAGTTGCTGCTTTGTCAATAACTGTTCATCATTTTCCAAGAGCCAATATAATTTTCTTTGTTTTATTTATCCAAATGCAATTAGCACTGACTGTGCTAGAGGCTCTGCTTTAAGACCTTTACAAATATCAAATAATTTTCTTTAATTTTTATAACATTATGAAGTAGGTACAATTATTATCCATATTTTACAGAAGAGAAATCTAAGGCAAAGAAAATTATTTGTCTGGGCCAAATCACACAGCTAGTAACTAATAAAACAAGGATTCAACCTAGGCACTTTTACACCAGAATCTATATTATAGAAGTGTTTTCCTCCAACTTCTTCAATTCAAACTTCTGAAAGTTTCTCAATTCTTATGATCAAGCTTCATTTTCTTAAGCATGATTTTCAAAGTCTTTAATCTATATGTCATATATATTAAAGCATATTTATATATAAAGCATAATATTTATAACTGCTATGAAGTTTCAGCTCTAATCATTTCTCTTCTTATATTCTGTGTCATAATCATTTTTAATTTTCTTTTATGTTATTTGTAATTTTTATTGATTGCAATGCATTAAATCAATGATCTATCTTAAACATACTGGATATTGCTTTGATATTCAACTTAAAGTGTTCCAACTTCCTTTTTTATCTACCCTATGTATGTCTGACTCTTCCATGTTGCATTTATTTCTGACACGTTATTTATATTCATCCTGACCCTGCCTCTCTTCTTAGTCCATGAATTGAATTCTCATCATCATTCTTACTTAGTCTTGATTTTACCTGACTCCTTGTATTGTTCAAGTTTAGTTGCTCTTTCTGGAGCATAACCTCATCATCAAGTCTTTACTCTTCCTGTTAGAATTGCCCCAGAATGACATAATTACTGATTTTCATTAGAGGTACAGGAGATAAAATGAGAGATTGTAATAAAACTGTGCTAGCATTGATTGGACTATAGGAATCAAAATAGTGCCACAGTTGCTAACCATTATCCATAATCACTCAACTTTTTCTAAAGTGTTAATTGTTAATTAAAATTGGGTCAATTCTTGTTATACATGATTAAGTACATTGTAGATATCTATTCTGTGGTTACAAATTCAATGATATAAATTGACAACACTCAAAGTAATTATTAAAACTCTAGTATTTTTCAAGAGAAGGAAAACTGTCCATTGTGAAAGTATATATTTTCAAATGCAGTTTAGACATAGTCAGCCTAAAAATTTTTTATAAATGAATATTAATAATGTATGATAAATGTTTTTCTACTAATAACATACTAACAAAATATACTGTTTTTCAGATATTATTTTTATGTAATCTGCATTTCAATTAAACTTTTTTTAATGCTCTTACATGCACATGCACATACATAGGTTTTTCTTTTTTTAGAAAGATCTCTTTTGTTTTATCATATTTTTTATTCATAAATTGGCTGCAGGGTACCTTATTACTTAACATCTGTTTCTTCAGTTATGGTAAATTACTCTAATTTTGGACTTCTGTACTTCATTTTGATGGCATTGGTAGCTATGTAGCTTTTTATCATATATAGTGTGATCTTGAAGAGGTCTTTTAAAAAGAAACACATTTTAAAAGCTGTGTTTTGTGCATTGAAGTCATACATTTTACTGAAATTTGGTATCAAGAGCTAAATAATGCACAATATTCAATCATCTATAGCCAATATATACAACATACTGTCTTTGCCAGTGATTTTTCTCACACACACAAATTGCAAAAACACTATATGTCTATCACAAATTACAAAACTTGACAAGTATGTGTATGTTAAATATTTCATTTTCAATTTTTCTTTCTTAGAGAAAACTAAGAAAACTAGAGTAGACCTGAGAAATGCAACAACCACCCTGCTATAGACTGAATTGTTTGTGTCCCCATAAATAAGATTTATATGTTGAAATCTTAACCTTCAAATTGATAGTATTAGAAAGAGGGTGGAGGTCTTGGTGGCTGATTAGGTCTTGAGGGTGGAGTCCTTATGAATGGGACTAGTCTCTTGTAAAAGAGGTCTCAGAGAAATCCCACCCTCTCTCTGCCATGAACCAGGAAGTGGATTGTCATTAGACACAGTCTACAGGTACCTTGATCTTGGACTTCCCAATCTTCAGAACTATGACATAACAGTGTTTGCTGTTTATAAACCACTCAGTCTAGTATTTTTGTTATAGCAACCTGAACAAACTAACACAAATAATTTAAACTTTTTCCAAATGCATTGACAACATTTGAGCATTTCATTATACACTCTCTTTAAAAAATAATTTCATTTGTAGAAAAAAATTACAAGGCATAACATTCTACTGCCTTAATTTTTTTTGATTTTTAAATACTTTTAATATTTTATAGGTTTTTAATTTTTAATTTATTAGGGTGAGACTGGTCAATAAAATTATATAGGTTTCAAGTATTTAATTCTATGATACATCATATGTATATTGCATTTTGTGCCCACCACCCCAACATCAAATCTTATTTTTTAAAGATTTTATTTATTTCTTTTTAGCGAGAGATGAAGGGAGGGAAAAAGAGAAGGAGAGAAACATCAACATGTGGTTGCCTCTCATGTGCCCTCAACTGGGAACCTGGCCCACAACCCAGGTATGTGCCCTAACGGGGAATTGAACCAGCGACCTTTTGGTTTACAGGAGTATGCTTAATCCACTGAGCCACACCAGCCAGGGCTAAATCTTATTTTTATTGATTCAATGTAAATATGACTTTTAAGAAGGTAAATTCAAATGCTTCTGGGTATAGATATGCATTGCCATCTAATAGGTATAAACTATATTTACCATAAATCCCATTCAAATAAAAAATTGCTTAATAGATTATATTTTCAGAGTCTTTTTTTTTTTACAGACTTAATGTGTTTTATTGATTAAAATATTACATTTGTGCCACTTTCCCTTCCCTCTGCTCCCCTCCACCCGGTGGCCCCCTCCCTCCAGTTGTCCCCCCCTTTTAGATTATGTCCATTAGTTGTGCTTACAGTTCCTCTCAACCTCTCTCCGTCTATTCCATTCCCTCCTACCATGATCCCCAATTCCTATATCATCTCCCTCCCTCTCCCCACTCCCCCTCCCTGTTGGCCTCCCCCCACTATGTTTCCCTTACCCACAGTTCCTTTCCACTCTCATTGCCTGTTTCGTTTGCCTTTGTTTCATCTCCCTAGCTTCTGTTTTTTAAACCAGTCCCTTTAACTTCTCATATAACAGTGGTTTGGATCTAATGAACTCTTTCAGTTTTATTTTGTCCTGGAAACACTTTCTCTGTCCTTCTATTCTGAATGACAATTTCGCTGGATAGAGTATTCGTGGTTGTAGGTTTTGGATTTTCATTACTTTGAATATTTCTTGCCAGTCCCTTCTTGTCTGTAGGGTTTCCCTTGAGAAGTCAGCTGATAGTCTAATTGGGACCCCTTTGTACATAATTCTTTTCTTCTCTCTTGCTGCTTTTAAGATTCTCTCTTTATCTTTAATTTTTGACATTTTGATTATAATGTGTCTTGGAGTGGTTCTCCCTGGGTCCAGTCTCTTGGGAACTCTCCTTGCTTCCTGGACCTGCAAGTCTATTCCCTTCCCCAAGTCTGGGAAGTTCTCCTTTATTATATTTTCACTCAATTTTTCAAGTTCTAGTTCATCTTCCTCATTCTCTGGCAAACCAATGATTCTTATATTGGGCCTTTTATAGCTGTCCCAGAGGTTTCTGATCCTCTCATTGTTGCTTGCCATTTCCTCTCGCTGCATTGGTTGACTGCTTGTTCCTTCTCCATATTCCAGTTTGTTGAAATGGACTCTGGATTCCTCACCATTTGTCTCGTATGTGGTTTTGTTCCTTTCGTTATGAAAGTTTTTCGCTTCTTTCATATCTTTTTCCTGCTCTTTTGTGAATTCTGTAAGCCACCTGATAACAATGGCCCAGAACTGAGCCTCTGACAGGTTTCTTATCTGTTCATCTGTCAGGTTCTCTATCTGCTGTCTGGTGAGTTGTGTCACCGGGATCTCTATATTTGTCTGCCACATTTTGACAGATGCGTTTTGTTTTCCTGGGCCGGCTGTCGGGGGTAGGGGGCAGTGCCTGCGTACGCGTCACAAATCAGCGACCGCCGGCGCCTGCCCGTCCGCGACCTATTTCGCAGCCCTGTGGTGCTTTCTGTGGGGGCGGGGGTCCAAGATGGATTCACACAGTTATTCAGCTAGGAGACCGGGATCCGTCCTCCCGCCCCCCTGGGCCTCACTGTTCAAGGCGATGCTGCGGCTGCTCCCCAGCGCCGGAGTCGGGCACGCCAGGGGCTTGATTGGAGTCGCGCACGCCAGGGGCTTGATTGCCTCCAGGATTTTTCGCCGCCCCGCCCGCCGCTCCGCAAACAGCTTTGCCTTCTTTAACTCTTACCTGCCCAAATGGCACCGCTGGTTTATAACTTCATATGTTGGGCTTCCGTGTAGCTTTATTTTCTGGAATTTCTAGTTATCCTTTGTTTTGAAGTAGTTGTATTCCACTGTAGTTGTAGAGGGAGACCTAGCGTGTCCGTCTAAGCCTCCATCTTGGCCGGAAGTCCCCCAGAGTCTTGGAATTGTTATATCAACATTTAAAAGATAAATGCTTAATCTTTCAGATTTTTCTATCTCAGGTTTCAAAACCATTTTTCACTGACAAGTGCATTTTAGAAATTACGACATAATCTTTGTCAATCAAGTGTTTTAAAACATTTAGTTATTAAAAATAAACCTAAGATTATATTCAAAAAGTCTGGTGTAGTGTTTGTGGAGGAAAAGAAAAACTAAACAAAATATTAACAACAAGAACCCAAGCAATGTCATGGTGGTTTTAAATTTTGTCTTTGTTATAATGTGTTGTATATATCTCCATTTTTTAAAAGAGAAGTGCTAGACCCATTCATGAAATATGTACAAAAAAAATGAAGAATAAAAAGGTCCATATAACAGCTTTCTGATTACTTACTCCCAGCCTACTTAAGAAAAGCAGGTGCAAAAAAGACAAGTCTGGAATCTGTGATGTGTTGGCCTAGTGGATATGACTACCTATTCCTCCTCTCCAGAGGTGTTTCTGCCCCACTTTAAACAAAATCAGTTGGGAGAAGGAGCTATCTTCACAAAGAGGAAACTAGTATTTTACTTCCTGGGTAGATCTTTGCTGAGTGAGTGGCAAAAATTGTATAACCACTTCACTGTACCAGAGAGAAAATTAGTGAGAGAGCTCTTTGGAGAAGTCACCATCTGTTCTTTGAAATTGGATGTCATGTATTATAACAACAACAAAAAATGACTGGAGAAAGGTGAGGGTAGTGGCCAGCTAGAACTTCCTGTGATGGATGGAATGAAGAAAGAGAAACATTAGAGAAGTCTGTACCCCCTATAATTATCATATCGAGAAAGTATGAGCCTGTGGTGGACAAATGTACATCCAGAAAAGGAGCTGGGTGTTGGTCATCTTGATGGGGACCCAACAGACGTGGCCTGTTGAAACAGTCACTGCAGCAGCGAGAGGCTGTCGAGTGTGCCACTGTGTGGGCTGGGTAAGAGCTGAGGAAGTTCAAAAAGGTTAGTCTGGAAGTGAATCACAGAATCTGAAAACTGGACAATTCAGAGGGCCTTGCAGGGCCAATGAGTCACACATCAGCACATAACAAATGACCTAAAGGAGGGCCTCTGAGGCCAGGCAGCATAAGACTATGGAAATATATAAGGATAGCCACTTGGTGAAAGGTAATTATTCTAATACATATCGTTGTTTCTTATATGTATGTTTACTGAGTTCAGCCCTCCTTAAAAAGATTGCACCAGGCATTAATCCAAAGGACTCATCAAGATATTTTCAGATGGAAATAAATATATCTGCAATGATACTTCTTGTAGAAGATGAAGTCAGTGGCTCCCCACACACCTCAGTTGATTTATGACAGAGTTCATGGTTTTAAAAATAACCTGGGATGGTTATATTTAAATTATTGATGTTAAGAAAATAACTGAATTTGGATTATCTTTCAATTTCACACATAAGACATTTTTAGCCTGTATACATTAATGTGACAAAAATTATATAGGTCTATAAAAATGTAAGAGGGATCAAATTACTTTGACTGTTATAACGTTTTTACTTCTTCATTTCCCTTAAAATTTACTTCATTATGCTATTAACCACAAAAACATTACCATCTTAAATCAAAACATTTTGGGCCCTTCATATAGATGCGTAAGTAATGGACCCAAAATATTTTTAAAGTAGGAGAATTGTATTAAATGTGTCTTGAAGCATAATGTCATAATCAGATTATTTTGGGGGGAAAAGTACAAACACTCTTGCACAAAGTAATATATGAATATATTGTTTTTTATATATGTGTATGGATAAATAGTGAATGATCTGTAATTAAATCTATTGGCAACTAGTCATCAAGATTCTGCTGATTAATTATCCATGCTTTTGTATATATGATATGTGTCAGTATATGAGATATATATGTTTGTGAACATATATGACATATGTGTGAATATATTTGTTTTGTTATTTACAATCATAATGACATACACAAGAAGAAGCTGAAGTGGTTCAGGAGGCTGTTCGCTGCCTTAGAAACTCATTTTAGTTAAAAAAAATCATATTATTATATTCCTTGATATATAAGATTTCTTTTTTCCTTTAAAGGAAAGTGAGGATAGAAATTGACTTTTTTATCATGCTGAATCTTGTCATTTTATAGAGTGTGATTTCTTACTAAGTTAACAGCATCCATCATTCTTTCTTTCTTTAGATAGGGAGAGTACACTGCAGTGACATTCAGTTTAAAGCCAGACTCACCACACGGGAAATGTGGCTGTAATACCCATTTAATCCAATATATTTTAATGCAGTAAATAAACTGGTGTACTAAAAGAATAAATTGTTGTAGTATGTAATCACTTGGCACAGTAGTTTATGTTAAAGGAAACATCACTTTAAGCTAACTCTTCCCCATGTGGTGTATACTCTAATTTTAAAAAGGCCATAATTTACAGTTTCAAGAGTAGGTAAGGAACAAATGATTGAACTGCATATTTATGTCTATATTCAGCAGAACATGCATCTGTTCTGTTTATCTCTGGAATATTAGATGCTAACTGGGAGACAGTCTCCTCTTTTCACACATGAGGATAGATTTGGAGTGGGTAAAAGTAGGAATTATCTTAAGGTGATTTCTGTTTATAAAGTTATGACTAACATAAATGGGGCCCAATTAATGATAAATTTGTCATAATTATTATTACATTTTATACAAAATGCTAGATTGTGAAGTGGTTGCCAAAATAACTCTTCAAGAAAGACCATTAAAAAATTACTTATTGATTTGGGAGAGAGAGAGAAAGGAAGATTGAGGATAGAAAGAGAAACATGTATTTGTTGTTCCACTTATTTATGCATTCATTAGTTGTTTTTTTCATACATGCCCTGACTGGGGATTGAACCTGCAACCTTGGCATATAGAGACAATACTGTAACCAACTGAGCTACTTGGCCAGGAGGAAAGACCATTATTTTAATTATACTATATTTAGGTTGACCCAAATAAATTGATCAATATTGTACCTTACCTTTTTTTCCCATTCAACAATTCTTTATTGTGCAATCTAATATATATGAGGAAATTGAGGCAGTAGTCTCAAACTTAGTAAATGACCAAAGCCTTTTACATTAGATAATGAAATAAATAGGTAATTATATAATTTATTCATGGAAGTTTAATATTAACTTTTATTTTTAGGTATTGAATTATTCCTGGAAAACTTGATTCTGTAAAGACATGTAGGGTTTCACTGTACTGTTATATTTACTATGCAATGTGTGTACAGCGATAGTCTCCATTTATATAAATGGAAGTTTTAATACAAATACATTCTCAAGTCTTATTGATAGTCAATCATTATCCTGTACTTATTTCTCTCCCACTTTTTCCACTTGGTCATAAGCATACACACACTCAAATATACACATATGTGCATGATTGCAATAGCAAAGAGATATCAGAACTCAGTCTGACTGTGACTTAATTGAAACAAAGGGTAGGAAGATTTTTAAGCAATGAAATGAGAAGAAGAACATAAACAATTTGTGTTTACTAATTGGATTTACCTAAAGGAAAAGTGAAATTTCCTCTTTGTGATAGGAAATAATTGTACAACTAAATAGCAAGGAAGTTCTAAAGTAATGCTTCTATCCTCCCATAGAGACTCGGGGATGGGGTGCTCTCTCCCTTTAAGATTATATTCCAAAAGAATAGACCCAAGTCCTTACAAAAGACATTCTTGGGTTGCAAACTGGCAAGAGATTTAAAAAAAAGATTTACATATATAATGAACAAAGGAATAATTTATGATGATGTGTATTTAAATAAAATGTTCTAAGAAAAGGAGAACTGAGGCCTAGAGTCAGGAAGAAACCTGCCAAAACTGTAGTCGGCTGAGAAAACATTAAGACTGAATTGGCCATAGGTTTTGTTTTTGTTTTTTAATCTGCCAATACTATGCTAGACCTACATTTCAGACATAAATTTTTCAGACATATTGATCTGTCTCTTCCTTCTCCACATGCTCTTCTGAGCAGAGAGAAAAGGAAAAATAAATTGTTATTAAAACTACATTTGAAAGATTTTCAATTTTTACTCCAACATGTAAAGAACTAGTAAGTCATCACTTACACATTCGCAATGGAAAAAATGCTGAACAAACTGAAAATCAACATTTCCTCAGAGAACTGAGGTCACAGTGTAAGCCATTATCCTGAAAACTGGAGAGAAACCTGAAGACAGAGGACATGGATCAGTTCACCTTAAGCAGAAGTTGTGTGGCCTGTGAAGAACACCCATGGAGTATCTTCAGTCAACTGCTGGAAGCTGCGTGTGATCAGCTTGAGGGTTAGAAACTCCTGGGGACCTAATGTAAGCCTCCCCCCTCAGTTTTGTGGGTTTTACCTCTATGACCCCAACAGGTTTTTATGGACCTTCATAACAGATGCCTACTAAGTAGAGGACAACTTTTCTAAACCTAGGGGAGAGGAAATTACAGAACTCCAGCCCTCTCTAGACTTTCTGCTTCAACTAAGGGAGGGAAAAGGCTGAGAAGCTCTTGTGAAGTAATAAACCAGTGTCACAGGCCTACTAGAAGATGAACACTTAAATATGGGATTATAGAATGATCCCCCATCCACATATACCACACCTTCCCACCACATTAACAGGCCTCCAAGGTATTTATTTACTCACTTGAGATGAAAACTTATCTCCACACAATAATCTGGACACAAATGTTTATAATACCTTTTTGTATAATTACTTAAAACTGGGAAACAACCAAGATGTCTTTCATTAGGTAAAAAAAGAGAAACTATGGTACATTTATAATTAAATATCATTCAGAATGAGCAGTTCAAGCCATGGAAGACTGTTAAATACATATTGCTAAATGAAAAGAGTTGGTCTGATAAGGCTACAGTAATGTATGAGCTCAACTATATAACATTATAGAAAAGGCAAAGCTGTAGAGCCAGTGAAAAGAAGAGTGATTTTGATGTTCTCTGGGAGGGAGGAAAGTGTTGGGGAAGAAAAATAAATTTTTTTGTAATTTCTCTTGAGTATGCAAGACATTTGATTTTGATAATTGTTTTTTATTATAGAATCTAAGGCTCATAAGGCATGGTTTTCAAGGAGCAGTGAAACAAAGAATTAGCTAAAATGTTCTGTATAGGAAAAGAATAGAATGTAGAATACAGCAGGAGGAAATGTGTATAAATTTAAGGGATAAAGGGAAAATCACGAGTAAATCAGTAAAATGATGATTGAGGAGGAGTGTCTGCAGAGAAGCATTGAGGTGAGAGGTTTGTAAAAGTACCAGCAGATAGAAGAATTTAAAAAGCAGAATTGGTTACATTATTTGCCTCATGATGCTGTAAAGAACCACCTTTCCATCCCTCAAATATTTAGCCAATACTAAATATAAAAATACAGCTGATATGTGGTATATCTGGGAATTATTTATCTATATTAAGATATAGTTTATTTTACTCTGTAATAACAAATCAATTTCAATTCATTTAACGCACCAGCACTAAAGAGAAACTATTGTGTTCTGTAATAACTTTATGAATATTGAAATATATGACATGATTAAAATTTTCAATATTATAAGTTTAACATTTTGTATGTAAAAGCTTTTGTTACATAAGGTGGCTTGCAATTATAGACACTTCAAACAGATACCTTTGGTACAATGTGCATGTTATTCTTCTCCAAATTACTAACAATATTTCTGTGTTTTATTATGGAGGAAAATCTAAATCTACTTTTGTTACTGGACTAGAGGAGTCTATTTGCCTGTGCAGATCAAAAGCCAATAAGACAGGATCAGGAGCTTGCAGCAAAGAAAGTAAGTTGAGGAAGTGGCCTACACCCAGAGTCACAGGTGACTGACTCAAAGAACTGGCTCCCTGATGGCTTTCAGTGGATGGGTTATCTAGGAGAAAAGTCATTAATCATGTTGACTAAGGGGGTTAGGGTAACAGAAGGCTGCGGTCTCTATTGATTGTCTGTGCTAGAGTAGTGGGTAGTTGATCATTGCATCTGGTCCTGATGTCAGCCCTGGAATTGCTTCATCTGGTTCCGCTGCTTTTCTGAAACACAACTGAGGCTTAGATGTTATCTTTAGTTTAATTGAAACTCTGTCTCTGTGGTCAATAGATCCAAGCCTTTTTCCTAAGATTATGTGATGCAGACCAGAATCTCACTGTCTTGAGGGCTTACTGATAAAGGGAGTCATCATGCAAGAGAGAAGGAGACAGTTGAGTCAGGGTGCTGGATGAAGCTAGTTTGAATCAAAAGGAAAGAAAGGATTGAGCAAAAAAGGAAAAAGAACTCATGGATATGGACAACAGTGTGGTGATTGCTGGGAGAAGGATGACTTAAGGGCATAAATTACAATAGGAAAAAAGACAATAAAGATTAAATTAAAACTAAAGAAAAAGTCATATTAAACAAATGAAGTTTCTGTGCAGTTACACTTTCATTAAGTGACAGGGGCGAAAACTCTGAGAATTTAATAATTTTTTTTATTCCAGTGATAGCTGATTTAGAAATAAACAAATATATATGGTTTATTTTTAAGTATACTAGAGCATTTGTTAGCATTTGTTTCACTTGCCAGATTCAAGAGTTACGTATGCTTAAGTGAAGATAGTGAGCACCATATGGGAAAGTAAACATTATAAACTTTGTTTATTCACTTCAATCTTTAGGATTATTATTCTCCCTCAAAGAAGTTATTTTGCCCCTTGTTCATCTGTTACTTACACTGCTTTTTATTCTTATTTCAGACCCTGTTGTATATGAAACCGAGTAAGAAATGGAACTGCAGGCTTTAGGATTTAAAGATAATACCAATTTTATTTATTTTTATGTGGAGTTTTCAATTCAGAGTAAAACCTCCCAAAATATTTTCGGATTTTATAATTAAGTGACAGCTGGATTGTGAAGTATCCAATGCCAATTAGCAGATGCAACTTTCTTTTTTTTTTTTTTTCAGATTTAATGTGTTTTATTGATTAAAATATTACATTTGTGCCAATTTCCCTTCCCTCTGCTCCCCTCCACCCGGTGGCCCCCCTCCCTCCAGTTGTCCCCCCCTTTTAGATTATGTCCATTAGTTGTGCATACAGTTCCTCCCAACCTCTCTCCGTCTATTCCATTCCCTCCTACCATGATCCCCAATTCCTATATCATCTCCCTCCCTCTCCCCACTCACCCTCCCTGTTGACCTCCCCCCAATATGCTTCCCGTACCCACAGTTCCTTTTCCACTCTCGTTGCCTGTTTCGTTTGCCTTTGTTTCATCTCCCTAGCTTCTGTTTTTTAAACCAGTCCCTTTAACTTCTCATATAACAGTGGTTTGGATCTAATAAACTCTTTCAGTTTTATTTTGTCCTGGAAACACTTTCTCTGTCCTTCTATTCTGAATGACAATTTCGCTGGATAGAGTATTCGTGGTTGTAGGTTTTGGATTTTCATTACTTTGAATATTTCTTGCCAGTCCCTTCTTGCCTGTAGGGTCTCCCTTGAGAAGTCAGCTGATAGTCTAATTGGGACCCCTTTGTACATAATTCTTTTCTTCTCTCTTGCTGCTTTTAAGATTCTCTCTTTATCTTTAATTTTTGACATTTTGATTATAATGTGTCTTGGAGTGGTTCTCCCTGGGTCCAGTCTCTTGGGAACTCTCCTTGCTTCCTGGACCTGCAAGTCTATTCCCTTCCCCAAGTCTGGGAAGTTCTCCTTTATTATATTTTCACTCAATTTTTCAAGTTCTAGTTCATCTTCCTCACTCTCTGGCAAACCAATGATTCTTATGTTGGGCCTTTTATAGCTGTCCCAGAGGTTTCTGATCCTCTCATTGTTGCTTCCCATTTCCTCTCTCTGCATTGGTTGACTGCTTGTTCCTTCTCCATATTCCAGTTTGTTGAAATGAACTCTGGATTTTTTTTCCTCACCATCTGTCTCGTATGTGGTTTTGTTCCTTTCGTTATGAATGTTTTTCGCTTCTTTCTTATCTTTTTCCTGCTCTTTTGTGAATTCTGTAAGCCACCTGATAACAATGGCCCAGAACTGAGCCTCTGACAGGTTTCTTATCTGTTCATCTGTCAGGTTCTCTATCTGTTGCCTGGTGAGCTGTGCCACCGGGACTTCTATATTTGTCTGCCTCATTTTGACAGATGCGTTTTGCTTTCTTGGGCCGGCTGTCCGGGGCAGTGCCTGTGTACGCGTCACAAATCAGCGACTGGCGCCTGCCTGTCCACGACCTATTTCGCAGCCCTGTGGTGCTTTCTTTGGGGGCGGGGGTCCAAGATGGATTCACACAGTTATTCAGCTAGGAGACCGGGATCCGTCCTCCCGCCCCCCTGGGCCTCACTGTTCAAGGCGATGCGGTGGCCGCTCTCCCCAGCGCTGGGGTCGCGCACCGCCAGGGGCTTGACCGCAGCCGGGATTTTTTTGCCGCCCCGCCGCTGTCTCAGGTGCGACCGCAAACAGCACTGCCCTCTTTAACTCTTACCTGCCCAAATGGCACCGCTGGTTTATAACTTCATATGTTGGGCTTCCGTGTAGTTTTATTTTCTGGAATTTCTAGTTATCCTTTGTTTTGAAGTAGTTGTATTCCTCTCTAGTTGTAGAGGGAGACCTAGCGTGTCCGTCTAAGCCTCCATCTTGGCCGGAAGTCCTTAGCAGATGCAACTTTCATAGGAAAATAATCATCATAAATCTTAAAATTTTTAAGAGGATTTTCTATACTTATCTCAAAAAAGTGAAAAACACTTTTCTATATCCTTCAAATAGTAGTTGATGTTTTTAGGATACAAGAAAGCTTCTTTCTCTAATTAAGCTTGATTTTTTATACACACACACTTGTACATATATACACACACATGTATATATACCTATATGTGTGTATCTGTATTCATATGTATGTGCTTACAATCCCCTTTTAATTTATAACTATATACTCTATCAATGACTTTCAACTGGTGTGCCATGGCACATTATTGTGCCACAAGGATTTTAAAAAAATGCAACACCTGACTATTTAGTCAGGGGCACTGATATCTTTTTCCTTAAATTGTCAAATTAAAAAGTGACAACAGCCAGCACAACAGTAGATGGTTGGTGGGAATGAATCAAAATTATATCTATTTTTTTAATGCCAGATCAGCAAAAACTATAATATATCTTTGGTATACCACATAATTTTAGTAATTCTTTTATGTGTGTCATGAGATAAAAAAAAAAGGTTGAAAATCGTTGTACCATATAATTAAGATTCCCATTACAATGAGGCAGTCACTCTGTAGCATCTGCCTTTATGTAAGGTACAAATTATTTGTTCACTCTTTGCTCAAGATAATTATAATTGCCCTTGTGAGATACCTAAGTGACTATGGGAAACAGAAACAAAGGTCAGTGTGTGCGTATTATATAAAGAAACAATGACAACCGTGGTAAAATGTGAATGGAGAGATTGCCAGAGCCTTCTAGGTCATTCTAAGAGTTAGGGAATTTTGTTTTCTAAATACAGTTTAATAACCTACTGAAGGATTTTGAAACTTTTGATGCTTAGCCTTTGAAGGATTTGTGAGTTTCCCATGTAGTGATATTTGATAGGAAACTGAATACAAGGGCACTGTGCTTAGAAGGGATGAGTCAAAAGGAGATAATATTACTTGGAGTCCTGGGAGTAATTAATAATTCCCCAAGAATAGTATTAGCAGTGAGAATACCACTCAGCTGAATTAGGCATCAGTTTTTATTTTTAATTCACCAGTAGAATTACTATAGATATCTGTGTATCAATCCTTTCAATTTTTAAATAATCACTCTAGTCTCAGAATTCAGATTGCCGCAAAACACTCTCTCTGAATTATCTGTTGTGTGTCTACGGATAATTTATATAATTTCTTCAGTTTTTTTTCCCCAAGTAATTACACTTTACATGGAGGGACTTTATACTTAAATTATGATGGAAAAACAGAGCTATTAAAACAAAAGGAATTCTGATTCAGATGTCACAGACCTCATAACAATGGGTTCATAGAAATCGCTTCAACTTTTGTAACTTAAGACAGCTTAAATAACTTATGTGGGGTGGAAGATACTGTCCTCTACCCTTCTAGGTTCTTCTAGAATTATTAGGCTGGTCTAATAATCAAATTGACATGAGACAGATTAACAAGAAAAAGTAACCAAATTTAATATATACAGATGAGAACCCCACATATGTGAATCAGAGATCCTACATGCATGAGAAGTTCAAAGACGGGAAATAAGGTATATATGACATTATGAGTTAAGGATGAGTGAGGTTAGTTACCTTGGAGATTCAGAGGAGAGAAAGATCATTGGTACCATGATAAGAAGAACAAATATTCAGCAATTAGATACTTACCCTGCCCTAGGTTATAAAAAGTTATTACCACTGAAAACTGTTATTATGGGCAAGGCCTCTAAATTAAATTCTTCAAGGGAGAGGCAAAAGATTTCATGAGCATGTAAGATCTCTGTTGTCTTCAGTTCAAAATAATTCACAGGCTAAAGTGAAACATATTAGGGAGGACTATTCTGAACCCCTTCTCTTGATTTGAGGGAAAAAATATGCAATTATAGGTTAACTGACAGGTATTTATCTCTAAGGAATACAGTCTACCATGAAACTTTTTATAGATCAGAAATGTCCAAGGTATATGCAGTTTATATTATTACTTTAAATCTTAATATCAAGAGATTACACTTTCTATTAAATGTTGAATATTGAATTTATTTATTTTAAACCAATGGGTTTAAAAACTTAAGTAATAAACAATATATTATGCTTTAAGGCACCTGCTTAAAACCAATTAAGTACCAGTTGACCGAAGAGGTGGGTCAGAGACTAAGAAAGGATCTACTAATGGTATGGTAGGCAGCCTCCAAAATCCTCCCCAATGATTTCCACTTGCTGGTGTTTGCCCCTAATGATGGATATTCAGCAAATATAATACTGCAAAAATAATGTCACTTCTGAGATTCGGTTATAAAGTCTGTGTCTTTTGTTTTAACCCTCTCTCACTGCCCTTCTTTTTTTTTAAGTGGCTACCAAGGTTGTGTGTGGGAGGGACGAGTGAGGGATATGGTGAATATATTCAAGTCACCCCATCTTTTGTTACTCTTTATTCTACATCATCTATGCATGATTCCCTAGTACTCATTGTTTGTTTGTTTGTCATATGGGTGAAATATGCACTTATCATACTGTATTGTTTCATATTTTGTTCTAATTAATTAATTATGTATTGAGCCTTTCTATATTTTGACCGCATTTTTCTAGAGGTGGAGATAAAACAATGAAAAACTTTCAAAATTTCTCATCTTTACAGTGTACATCCTTATGAGGCTGACTGATAGTAAGTGAACTAATCAAAATTAAAATATATGTTATGTTAGATGGTGATGAATCCTGTGAAGAAATAAAACAAAATAAATAAGGAAGCATATGGGTAGTACTAAAGGCTTTAAGAGTTTGCTGACATTTAGGTAGAAACCTAGAAAAGATGAGGCAATAAATGATCATGGATATAAAAAGAAAGCTGAGATAATAGCAAGTGTAAAGTCCCTGTGACAGGAACATCTAACCATATCTTTGGTTGTAAGGAAGTTTAAAAAGGGAAGTGTGCCAAGGAGAGAATGTAGTAATTAATATCTGACAAATAGCCAATGTCTTGTTTATGTAGAACATCATGTCTCACTGTATTTATCTTTTATTATGACTGTATGAAAACTTATTAGAGGATATTGAGTAGTTTAATATGCTTCTTATATTTAAAAAATATTTAAAAACTGTAGTACTAAGAATAGATGGAGGGGATATAATGGCAGTGAGAGCACATTTTGCAGAAGCAATGGAAGTCCAATAATGTTACATTATAGACATATTTAAAAAGCAGATTTATTTTGAAAGATTGGTTGTAGAAACAGTCCAGAGAGATGTCAACATTTTTTGCCTACCCCACTGAAAAGACTGAGAAGGAAAAGACCGAAAGAGTAGGTTTAGATAAAAAGAATGAGCATTTGGATTTTGGTATGTTACATGTAAGAGGCCAATTAAATATACAAATGGAGATATTGAAAACTTTGTATATATGCAACAAAAGTAGAGGAGAGGTACAGCTGGAGACCTACATTAGGGTGACATCTGTGTGTAAATGATTTTTAAAGCCCTACGACTAGACATCATTACCAGAGTGAACTGAGTGAAGTCAGAAATGACAAGAGATCTGAAACTTGAGCCCTAGGGAATTCTAACACTTAAAGATCAAGGAGATAAGAAGGAACGAGCAAAAGGCAGCAAGGGGAATAATTAATGGAGAAGGAATAAAATTAGAGTAGAATATCCCTTTGCTAAATGAAAACAAAATCAGTAATCAATTGTGTTCATTGCTGCTCACCAAGTAAGATAAAGATTGAGAATAGGCAATTAGATTTAATAATGATCAGATCATTGGTAACCTTGACAGAACTGGTTTCAGTGAAGTTGTGGGTTAAAAGTCTTACTCAAATAGTTAATGCAAGAGTGGCAGGAGAGCAATTGGAAAGAAAGCAGAAAAAATGATGTAGTTGCTAGAAGACTGTTGAGTCCAGAGAAAAGAATTAAGATGAGAAAAAGTATGCATATATAGACTCTGTAGAGAGATTTTTCAGTATGTAGGAAAAGATAGTTTTATTGCAAAAGTGAATATACTTTATAGGGCAGTAATGACAGAGAAGGCACAGGTGTAATGGAAGGGCAGAGGTAGTACTTGAGAATGGACTTGCAAAGTTAACAAGGCTAACAGTTGAAAGTGAAAAGATGTGAAGTTTTTACATAGATGAAAAGGTGTGAAACATTCATGTGAATTAGTGGGCTTGGAAAATGTAGAATGGTTACTGAGCAGCACTTAGGACAATTTGAAGTGTTTATAAATATACAGTGAGGGTAGATGGCATGTTTGCAAGTGTTTTTTGTTTGTTTGTTTGTTTGTTTTTCTATTTAGTGTTGGGTTTTGGATTTGTTACCTCAGTTCTGGCACCTTATCCAATGTTCAGGTGCAAAGTAGGAGGAGGGTGGGAATTAGGATGTTTTGAGGTTTTCCAGGTAGACAGTGCCAAAGGAGTTGAGGACATACATAGCGGGAGGACTTTAGCAAGCACTGTGGGATTTCATCTTGGAAGGAAGGGAGGCCGTGATATGAATCAGATAAGAAATAATGAAAAGGTGGCAAAATGATCATATTTTTAGTCCCAGAAGGTCAAATACTTTTTGGAGTAAGAATACTAGCAGGAGTGAGACATAAACTCAGGAGGTGCTGGTTGGAGAGTGGAGTGGTTGCAGTGAAGATGGTGGAGTTATGTTTAAAGCTACTTCTAGCGTATGCATCTAGTAAATGGTTGCAGCAGAACAGAGGACAGGACCCATGGAGCAGGAGAGGTCATGGTACTGAGATGACATTTCCAAATGTGACAACCAAAACTTTAGGGAAGCCTGATACAAAATGTCCTTAATTGTAAGGTTTTATTTAGAGGTACCATATGGCATAACGATCATTTGGGCAGGCTTTAAAGCCAATGACATGGGTCCGAGGGACGTGTGTCAGTCACTTAATCTCTCTATATCTAATTTTTCCCATCTGTAAAATAGGTTAAAAAATAGCCCTTAACTCAGAGGTTAAAGGTGAGATGTGAAAAGGCTAATACCATTGCTCAATATTTATGAAACTCTCAGAAAGTATCACTTATTAATTTTAGCATTGACATAATGTGCCTGAATGAGTTTAGTTCATACAGCAGACATTTTGAAAGGAAAAGATTTCTCTACAATGAGGTAAAGACTATTTTTTCTATTTAAAATTCTGAAATTCAAGGCCTTTCTAATCGTAAATCTGAACAATTAGAGATACAATAACTTCAGAAATATTTTAATATTATTCTCATTGACAAGTCTTGAACAAATTAATACTCTAGATTTGTTAATTTCTCCCATATATCATAGATAATTCTGAAGTAAGCTAAATAGAAAAATAGGAAAAGTTGGTTTGGGGAGTAAACGTTATAGCTATACAATAAACAAAAACAGTCTGCAATAAGAATTGGGATAGAAGACAAACAGTATGTAATTTATAAGTGTTTCTTTAGTTTTCTAGTGATAAGGAATGACTAGCTAGAGGTACACCAAGGTGAGATCTGCATATTTTTTATACTACTTGATATAATAATATGTAAAGATTTTGTGGTTGGTTAAGTTATGCATTTCCTTGCATGGGCTTAATTTTTCTAAAATCAATATTATGTTATTTCCATAACACCAAAGTCTCTTCAGTTACATTAAAGAATTAGCATTAGGTTTGAAATGTTTCAGTAGCCTAAATTGCATATTTTCTAATGAGGGTTTCTAATTCCAAAAATCCATTGAAGCAGTAAAATTCAAATAAATAAGAGTTTACATTTTATATAGTATATTTTAATGTGTTACATTGATATATAAATTATCAACATGTAAAAAATTTTATTCTATAATATTTGCCTAAGGATCTCAAAATTTCAGCCCATGATTGACATCAGTACTGAATAAGGTTTATATTGCACAGTTTATTAATTGAAAGTTTGAGCCGTTCCTAAAAATATATTTCATTTTTCAAAGGGAAAAATTATAATAAAGGAGTGTTTCCATCATAGAACATCCCAAGCCTCCAGCATATTTTATATTAAATCTCAAGACCATGAAAAGAAAAGATCTTATTAATTTTAATTATTGTGAGCAGCAAAAAGATATGGATATTTCCAAAGGCAAATAGGGTTCTAATCAAACTGAAACATTTATATTAAATCTAATGCCAAGAAAATCAGAAAGCATTCAACGTAGTTTAAGGAGTACCAATATAATTTTATACAGTAATTATAGGTATGATTTAATAAAAGATACAAGTAAATCAGTTCTAAAATCCTTTGAGTAAAAAATAAAAAATCTGGGTTAAGATATTGAAATTTATTGGCAAAGTAAATATTAAAGGTTTGGATTTCTTTAAGCACCAAAAGAAAATAGAAGGCATGAACATCTTAAAAAGTGTTATATCTATTACTATCTAAGGTTTTTGATATTATAAATCAATATAAATATTGGTCATTTGAAAACTTTTTATTTCTGTTAATAGATATATTAGCTGACACTACTGTTCTTGTTCCTGGGATACTACAATGAATATCTTTACCTATGTAGTATATTTGCTTATTAATTAATGATAACATCCAAAGTTTAACTCAACACAGGCTTCCCTAGAATGAACAGATGACAGTCATTTTCATAGTAATGTTGCTATTCATATCATCATCATTATATCAATCAATAATCAGAGAATCACCTAGTCTTTTTCTCCCATATTATAATAAGTTATTATGTCTATTTGAGTCTACTTTATATCTATCCCATAGTTTTAAGTTCTTTATCTTACATAATTTGGTTTTATTTTAAACAATTATTTTAATTAAAGTAATATATATGTATATAAAAGTTAAATGATGTTAAAAGGCATATAATGAACACTTCCTTCTTTCTTCCATACCCATCCATAATCTTGTTCCTCTAGATATTTACTCTAGTGTTGATCATGTGGTTCTTAAAAATGTGTTTATGTACCTCATCTGCGACTGCCATTTGGGGCAGTTATTGTATTCCTATAATGTTAGATCATGAATTAGCTCAACCACAGTACTACAGTTCCTTTTCTTCCTTCATCCTCTAGTATATTTACATAATAATATTTTTAAAAATAAGTGGTAAATACATTTTATAATAATGAAAATATTTTATCATTGCTGAGCTCATTGGTATATAAGAAGTTCATAATTCCTTGTTTTCTATGCATTTCAAATTATTAGTATGTATTTCATACACTCAAATACAACAATCTCCCCCACCCCAGAATAGTTACCCTCAGGTCTCATCTATTTTATATCCTAACTGAACTAACTCATCAAAGCCTGTGGCATAGCTCTTGACAAAGAACTTTCTGAGTTGAATTAATGCTTAACAGAATTATTGGTCTAGACCATCCTTTTTGTGAAGTTTATTTCTTAATGGTTTCCTTAGAAAGAATTTATGATGTAGATATATTTTTAGATTTTGTATGTGTGAAATTGACATATTGGACCCTTGCTGTTGATTGATTTTGGTTGCTTATTATATTGTCACTTTTCTAGCATATAGTAGTGATCCAGAGAAATTGGATACCAAACAGAACTCCATACCTTTGGAAGTTTATATTATATTTCCATATAATATATTTTCACTTGGTATGCAGGAACATCTGTGGGGTTTTGAATAATTTTTATTTCTTATTTTTAGAAGGTATTTGTTAAATATTGGGCTTTCTGGTTTGATCTGTTATATTACACAGTTTTTATCTTTTTGGGGGGTAAATCAGTAATTTGATTATGTTTTTCAATAGCAAAACCACAAGCATAGATATGTACAAGAAAATTAGGTAACAAAATTAGGAAATGGAACTGAGAGGCATAGCATCTTATAGACTTGGAAACAGGAAATTTTGAAAATATCCAGTAGAGGTTTACTGGAAACTGTAATGGGCCACTTAGAAAACAGTAATGGAAACTAGTAGATGCTTTTGCCAACCACACCACACATGTAATTGTAAACAGTCTGATGTGGAGTCTCCAGTAGCTGAATCAGATCTGCCCTGTTAATTCTCAAAAGTAACAAATCAAAGTATCTTTCTAGTAAGAAGTCATTTTGAATGTCTAGAAATCCACACTGAGCTGGTCAGCAACAAACGAATCAAAGCCAAAGGGTCTAGATGAAAGCAGGGTAACAGCAACGGAAAATGCCATCTCAGAAAATACAAGTGTACATTATTTTTACCCCTTTGTCATGACGTTGGAAAATGGAGCATTAAAGTCAGGAAGCTAGAAAAGCAATTCTGATTTACCCTTTTCACTAAAGGTTCAGAAACATTAAGTTCACCGTTAAATACAGTAGTCCCTCACTATATCGCGGTTCACTTATCATGGCCTCACTGTATCGTGGTATTTAAAAAATAATATTATATTTAATTATTTATTGCGGATTTTTTGCTATATCACAGGATTTTGCGGTACTGTATACGTATGTTGCTAAAGTTACGTAGGTTTAAGAGTGTAGAATAAATGTAAGGTTCCTACTTCACGGGGGGGGTCTGGAATGTAATACCCGCGATAAGTGAGGGAATACTGTATACTAAAGAAAGAATCATGATTGAATCACATTAAAAACATGGTTTTAATATGATATCCTTTTTAAAGTGTAAGCATACGGTTAAAATTACCCTCAATGTAGATGAATACTTTGAGCTGATATTCTGAACAGACCAAAATAAATTACAGAAGTTATAAAAAATGGAAGATCAACGTAAAGTAAGGCTAACATATTCATAAATGAGATAATATTTCTAAAGAAAAAATTGAAAATAAAAGAAAAATTTCTCAGTAAGACTAAAGCACAAGGGACACAAATATGCACAAAGGCTAATGCCTTGGAATAAATAGATGTGAAAATGAAATAATTAAAAAGATAAAGAAATGACAAAAAAAATTTCTGGCTACATGATGAGATGAGCAAAGAGCATTAAACTATAATATAAAAAAAAAAAAAACAGAGGCAGCAGTGCAGAAAATATTCTAAACTTATAACTCAAGAATATAGATATATGTAATTATATGAAATGGACATGAATACTGGAGAATAATGAACTAAATTGAACAATAGAGAGAAAACTAGTAAAATTTAGGGAAAAACGCCTTTAAACCTATAGACAAAAAGCTCAAAATTGCTAATAGAAAGGAATTAATATTAAAATCAGAAATTTTGACAGAAGCTCTAATATTGAAAGATAATATAGAAGCATATATAAGATACACAAAGGAAAGGAAGTGTGAGCTAAAAAAACGTAATGATTTGCTAAAGCCCATATGCAGGCTAGAATGACGCTGAGCCTCCCAGACAGACGCAAGGGGAGTTGCACTCACTCTCCCCCCTGACACGCACCTCCTTCCCCTGGGTCCCACTATAGGCATTAGGTAATAGCAATCTACCACTAGAGGTTTAGGATGTTAGGGATGCAGGCTTGAGCTATTAGAAACTATGTTAGTGTTTTATTTGCCCTTATAGGCCAAAGTTGGGGCCTGGTCAAGGAAAGGATCTCTAGCCTGGCTAGAGATTGGTTCAGGAGAAAATCTTAATCAGCATACACAGAAAATTAGTATATGAGAAGGAAAGCATAGTGCAACAATGAGGAAAAAATGAATAATTCTAAAACAGGTATTAGAAAAAGTAGACATGTTTAAGAAAATAAACACTAACCTCCTTGTCCCCACTGAGGAAAATTATAAATATGCTAGTCTACATGAATTATCTTAAAGTCAGGGAAAAATATAAGAAAATACTTACTTGATTTAAGAATGTGAAAAGGTTATCTTAGAATACATCCAAGGAAAAATGAAATACAATCATACATGAAGAATAAAACCCAAATATTTAATACTTATGTCAGAGAAAAAATTAATTGTAAATTATAAAAACATAAAAGATAATTTTTACTATATAAATGACAACTCCGAAACTTTCAAAACAGATAACAATAAACTGATTAACATTATTAGTAATCAGAAAAAATGTAGAATTTTTTATCTTTTTCCTTTCATATTAGCAGCTATTTAAAGCAGAAAAAAAAAAAAAAAAGCATTCACTAATGACCAGAACCGGCTAAAATTCAGTGAAATGAAGAGTCAGACAATGATTATGGACATGTAAATTGTTTGGAGTAACATGAAATTTCACATTTTAATTCTCATAATCTAGTTTGAGGAAATAATCATGAGTGAATTTTTCAAATATTAATATAGCATTCTTTTTTATTGGTAAAATAGAGGCACTTTATATATCTATATTTTTATGTAACAAAATTGTCAAATAACTTATTATACAACTTTTAATGACATGTTTTTCTATTATTGAAGACCATTCATTACCATTCTTTTCATGTCTTTCCTCTAGAGCTGTATGTCTAACATGTCCACTTTCTTGACTCTATTAAATGTCACCTTAGTAGAGATACCTTTCTTGACTATTCTGTTTGAAAACCATAACCCCTTTCACAGTTTGGTCTTTCTTTAGTACCCTATCCCACGTTATTTTCTTTATAAAGAGAAAGACACATAAAATTTATATGCCAAGTTATTTTATATACTTACGTGTGTGTTGTTTATTTTTCCAATGTAATGAAACTACTTGAAAATACAGATTTTGTTTTATTCAAAATTGAAACTCAATGTCAGTAATTATGTCCAATACCTGGTAGTTCTCGGTATTTATTGAATAATGAATATTTATGTGTATATGGGTGGATGTAGTACAACACCTTATTAATGACTAGTCTACAGCTTACCTGTATTTTAAAAATCTGATGAATGCTGTGTTTTTAAATTATGAGAAAATGTGCAAGTTGAAAGATAGTTTTAAGTGATATGTAATCAGAGAAATGACACAATTACATGTCTTTTTTTTTTTTTTTTTTTTTTTTTTTTTTTTTTTTTTTTTTTGCCCTGGCTGGTTTAGCTCAGTGGATTGAGCGTCGGCCTGCGAGCTAAGTGTCGCTGGTTCGATCTTCCAGTCAGGGTACATCAGAGAAGGAAAACTCTGACTCCAAAAAACCTCCGCTGCCTTGCGGCATACCTCTTCAGGGGAAAGGCTAAGGGAGTAAACCCCGACAGAAAATCCGGAGCCGGAGTCCCTAAGGCGGTTTGACGTTGTAGTCAACACCGGCAACTCCTGCGGTGCACCTGAAGCCAAGCTGTATTGACTCCGTCTTTCCCTTGGACCCTTCAGCTGCGAAGAGAGGGGGGGTCTGCTGCATGGGCAACAGCAGACCCTCCATATTACCCTGCCCAGGCTCTGTAGCTTCAGCGTCATCGCAAGATGTCGATTCAACACAGGAGGAGACAGATACCATGTCACTCCCGAGTCGGACTGCACAGCCATTCTTGGCGGTGCAGATAGACTCTGAAGAAGCTACACCATCGTCTCTCGAGACGGACGGCTGCCGACGACGACGACATGTCTTTTTTTTTCTTCTTTTATTTTTTGGTTCTTCAATTACAGTTGTCCTATTTTTCCCTCATTGCTCCCCCCCATCCAGTCCACCCCTTCTCCCACAATCATATCCCTCCCCGTTGTCCATGTCCATGAGTCATTTTAATACCCACATCTATATTCATTTCCAAAGAAGCAAATAAAATTTTACATTTATAATTTAATATCCATTTGCCTAGTTAGTTATATGTAATTCATTTTTAAATTGTATCTCCAAATTGACATTAAAATCCCAAATATATGTTATCAACAAAAATTTAGGAAAATATACTAAATGACCTGTATTACAGTTTAGAATACGAACAGGGTATCATATATTATACCTGGGGAATACTGAAAACAAACTATGATATTACTACCTCAGCCCATATGAAGTGTGTGAATTATCCAGTCTTTTTGATAGTTCTGTTTCTCATTTAAGTTCAGGAAGTTGATATTCTGGGAAATTCATCAGCCTTATGTAAGTTTAGCTTATGCAAATGATTCTTTTTGAGTCCAACTATCTCAGGTATACTAAGAGAAACTTATTCTTTTTCAGTAACTGTAAAGCTGATAAACTATTCTCAAGGAAGAATGACTTTCAGTAAATAAGTTCATATTCACAAGCACAAGTGGATAGGAACTACAAAGGATTTTGAAATAAGGAACAAACTGACAGTGACCAGAGGAGAGAGGGGAGAGGATGTAACAGGGGAAAGAGGGGAAGAGTCTAGTCAAGGAACAAATATAAAAGACCCATGGACATGAACAACAGGTTGGGGATTGACTGTGGGATCAGGGGGGCAGCACAAGGTAGAGCAATGGGGGGAAATTGGGACAACTGTAATTGAACAACAAAAAAATAAAATAAATGAAAAACACAAAGGATTCTGAGGAATACTTAATAATAACATGGGACATATACTGCAATTAGTGTTAAACTCAAATGTTTGTGTAATGCTTACATTTTAAATTAAGAATTTGTATTTATAAAGCATTGTGGGAAATTGGGACAACTGTAATTGAACAACAAAAAAATAAAATAAATGAAAAACACAAAGGATTCTGAGGAATACTTAATAATAACATGGGACATATACTGCAATTAGTGTTAAACTCAAATGTTTGTGTAATGCTTACATTTTAAATTAAGAATTTGTATTTATAAAGCATTGTCTCAATGATACTATTGTATTATACTCAAGAAGGAAGTTTAATCACTATATAGTATGTACTGTTTTTTTTCTCCGTGTATGTGTGTGTATTTCTTCTTTTAAATATATTTGCCTAATACATACAAATGTATTAGAAAAAACATGGTTGGATGATTTTCCCCCTGAATTATAGCTATTCCTGTAGCGACCCAGGAAATAAACTTAAATCCCTTGAATAGATGATTGTATCTCATGAATAAGGTTACCTGAAACCAAAGTGTAAAGCTCAGAATGAATTGACTACAGCTGTAGGATACTGTTCCTCTTTTTTAACTCCTTCCATGTCAGCAAACATCACACTCACTTATTTTGTAAAATGTCATTTCCCAGAAAAATTCTATAAGTGATATGGGTTGACTTAATATTGGGTAGTATAATTGAATAGCTTATACATTTTTCCATTGTAATCAGGGTCAATTCTGGTTACTTCATACCAGTATGAGTTGTCCAAACATTGCTTTTTGTCAATATTGAAAAATTATTGTATTATGCAATTTATAGTAATCTACATCTCTGTTGGGTTTTCTAAATGGAATGGAGGGTTGAGAATATAGTCATATAATTTATATTTAACAAAAATATTTTTGTCTTGTAATATGTTGATATTGAAAGTATTATGGAGATTTTATTCATTCTTATATGTGAGATCTAATAAGAATAAGTAAGTCATGGAAGCTCCCCTTACACCCGTTACAGACAATTTATGTTGCCCAAATTTTTATTAAAAACTCTTCTAAATCATTAAGCTATTTTTCTATACAACTCAATTTTAGAGAGTCAACAATATATCCCCTCATGATGATTACAAGATGAAAACATTCTTATATAACTATAGAGAGTACTTAAATGCAAATACCCTTTGAGGAGAGGTAACAGAGTGAAATTATTTGAGAGAAATAGTGTCTTATGGAGATTTTGTAGAGTTTTACAGACCAGAATACTAATATTTTCAAAGAATGTATCTCTATTTAGACACTTTTAATTGATTGTTTTGTTTTAGTTCTGCTGTTGCATTTGTTCTAATTGTTATGTATTACCAGTATGCCCAAATTATAATGATATTTTCTCTTAACTTTTCTCCTCACGTAGTATGAGTCAAATTAATCAATGCAAATATGCATATGTGAACTATTTTTCTTCCATGACCCTAAAATGCACTTACTGGGGGAGAAGTTGATCGGGAAAAGTCGTTAGAATAGAATAATTAATTTTGATATGATTATGTATTCTTTAAATCTTGTGACAGTTTCATCACTTAGTCCATTGATTTCAGAAAACAGCTTCTAGTACTTAAACAAAGCTACATTTTCAATAGATATTGGAAATGATGTCAAGGAAAGCCACTCCTCTAAGCATCATGTTTAACCTTCAATACCTCACTATTGAACAGATGCTGGCTCATTCATTCAAATTACTTAATTGAACAATTCAAGTCCAGGCATAAATGAGACAAATTAATTTAGTAATCATCAATAATTTGACATTCCCTTGGAAACTTCAGAAACTTTCTATATGTTTTGCAATAGTATTCAGTTGATCCATTTTAAAAATCATTATTTGAGTAAACATTACCTTATTTTGCTTTAAATTATGTTTACAAACATTGTATTTTATGTTAGTTTAATTTTTTTCCTTATTGATGAATTAAACCTATTCATATTAAGAAATTTATTTTGGCTTTATTATTTAGTAGTGTGGATTCATATTCACCTTATAAGGCAATATTTTTACAAAAGCATTCAAGTTAACCTTGATATCAAAATATCAGAGTATAGATAGGACCTTAAAAAACATAATAAAATATTATTCATGTAAAAACTTTTGGGAAAAGAAAGTTCTTTATTGCGAATCTAATTGAAAGATAAGTAAAGTGTTTTTCCATTCCCTAGTAATAAAAGAAGGAAAACTCTGATTCCAAAAAACCTCCACTGCCTTGTGGCATACCTCTTCAGGGGAAAGGCTAAGGGAGTAAACCCCAACAGAAAATCCGGAGCCAGAGTCCCTAAGGCGGTTTGACGTTGTAGTCAACACCGGCAACTCCTGCGGCGCACCTGAAGCCAAGCTGTATTGACTCCGTCTTTCCCTTGGACCCTTCAGCTGCGAAGAGAGGGGGGGTCTGCTTCATGGGCAACAGCAGACCCTCCATATCACCCTGCCCAGGCTCTGTAGCTTCAGTTTCACTGGAGAGGACACTCCAGCGTCATTGCAATATGTCGATTCAACACGGGAGGAGACAGATACCGTGTCACTCCCGAGTCGGACTGCACAGCCATTCTCGGCGGTGCAGATAGACTCTTAAGAAGCTACACCATCGTCTCTCGAGACGGACGGCTGCCGACGAGTAATAAAAGGTATAATCTCAACTAAAATAGTGGACTTGTAATGCAATCCATACTTAAAATAGAGTACATGGGGTTTCCAAATATCTTTCAGTTTTTCTTTACTGACTATTTGGTTTTATTCAAAAGAATTAAGAAGTTAAAAAATATTTCCACTTTGAGAAAGAAGTTCTTTTTTAGAAAAATGTTTAAAGTTAAAGGAAAGTAATCCATCATAATTTTCTTAAACAAGGTCTGTCCAAAAGGTAGCCAGCAATGTAATATGAAAAATAGAGACATTATTGAAGAAGATACAAGATACAAGAAGCATTGTTCATAGGACAATGACACTTCAGTCTCCTTCAAATTAGGTACCATAGGACCTCACACAGTTCTCCCAATCACCACAGCTACCACATCATATTTTCCTGAATCTCATCAATGGTCTGAAATTGCTTTCCTTTCTAAGATGATTTTAGTTTTGGGAAAAGCCAAAAGTCACAGAGTACTAAATCTGGTCTGTATGGGGGCTGAGCACCTCCATGATTTGATGTTTTGCAAAAAAACTGCATGAGATGTGATGCATGAGTGGGCACATTGTTGTGAGGAAGCTGCCAATCACCAGTTGCTCATAGTTGTGGCCTTCTGAATCATCCAAATAGTGTCCATGGAGAAATGTTCAAGCTTAACACAAAATGTAATGCAGATTAATTACTCTGTTCCCTCAGCCATTTTAAATACAATGGACACACAGTACACATGCTCACTCAATGGCATCTACCACCCCACTGACTAGTACAGTGGAGTCATCATTGTTCACGCATGTGCATTCCAGTCTACTATCCTTGGCTGCCAGATTACATTGATATTGCACCAACCATTTTTGTTATATTAACAATGGCTAAACTTCTTCTGTACATACCTCATATGTCAGCTTTAATTTGCCTATCAACACTCAAAATTATAAATGATATGACCATTATGCTTATAAATTTAGTAATTTCCTAAGAAAATCTTGTATAAATAAAATATTTTATATAAACTATACAGAGAGTTCTTTGAGTATTTGGTACTGTAATTTATGGAAAATATGATTAAGTTTGAAGTTATAAAATAAAAAAATGTAAAAAAATAAATGAATATGTTTATATATTTAAAATCTTAGTAAAAGAAAATTCTAGCAAATAACTAAAATCAAGAATGGCATAATTTTAAGGTTGTTGTACTAAATAAATTATGAGATATTTTAAATTTTTATTTAAAGGAGTGCATACTATATTAATAATTTTATATAAATATCTTATAAATTGAAAAATCTATAGTAACAGAAAGTAGGTGAGTGGTTGCTTGCAGAATTGGTGTGGGTGATGAAAAAGGTGGTGTGGGAAAGATTGAAAAGAGGTATGAGAAAGTCTGGGGGTTGAACTAAATGCTCATAATGTTTTTTGATTTTGATGATGGTTTTGCTGATGTAAGCACATATGTCAAATCTTATCAAATTATACACTGTAAATTGGTGCCATTTATTGTATATGAATTTTTTATCAATGAAGATGTAAAAATATATGTAGCATAATTGAAAGAAGTCAATGGAGAAATGAAAAAAGCTATTATCAGATTTGGAGGCTTTAATATCTCTCAACAATTAATAGAAAAATAGATGATACAATCAATCACATATAAAAGATTTGTAAAACCATTTTTGACTAAGGATGATGAAAAGACAATAGAGTGTATAGAAGATGTGTTGTAGAATTTTGCTCCTGAAACCTATATAATTTTGCTAAATAATGTCACCCCAATAAGTTCAATACAAAGAAAAGAAAGAAGAAAACATTTAACCTACATGACCTAATGGAATACAAGGAACATCACACTTTAGGAAAAAATGACAATACATTCTCATTTACACATATAATATTTAGCAAAAATAACCATATGCTGGCCCAGATGACATGAATAGTGAATTCTTATAAATATTTAACATAGATTTTATATGAATTTACATGAATTATTCCAGAGAATAGAAAGTAAATACTTTCCAACTAGTTATATGAAGAAACTATAACTTTAATTCAAATCTGACAATGATTTACCACAAAGCACTATTAAATATCATTCTTTTTCCTGAAGGTGGTGGCAAAAATCCTAATCAAAATATTATGAAAACAAATTAGATGTATTAAAGCTGTAAGGCTTTGACCGAGGTTTATTTGCAAAGTGAATAGTACTTTTTTTAAAAAAATCATATCTAGTGCATTTACCACATTAATACAGTAAAAAAAAGTGAAAATTTATGTTATTATCTTAAAGAGCTAGAAAAACTTGTAACAAACTTTAACACCCACTTGAAAAGTTTTTTTTTTAAATTGGAAAAATATGATTAAAAGATAATGCATTTAATGATTTTTATAGGCAGAATGATTGCATATGTAAAAAATGAAATTTCAGAGAAATACCAATTAAATATCACTAGAAATCATAAACTACTTAGGAATAAATTATAGAGAGAAACTGTACATTCAAAAGTACAAAATATTATTGATAGATATATTGTTGAAGAATAATTAAATATATTAAGGAATATTTATTGCTCTTGAATTAGAAAACTGATTGGTTTAAAGATGGCATTCAACTTACTAGTAGTCATTTTATTTTTCATTGTCAGGCCCATGCAGATAAAAACAACAACAACAAAAGAATAATTGCCAGTTTCATAAAATAATGTCTTTGATGAATGGTGAAATGGGCTCTACACATAAAACACATACAATTCATGCCAAGAAATAATGGTTGGCTCCAGAAAAAAGCACCTGTATGTTTGAGTTGTGAACTGAACTAACTTCTTCATTCATGGGAAACTAAATGTCCATAATCTCAAAGTGATCTATAGATTCAATGCAATCTCTATCAAACCTCAATGGCATTTTTTATAGAAATTGAAAGAACGTTTCTAAAACTTATATGGAACCACAAAAGATCCTAAATGGCCAAAGCAATTTTGATCAAGAACAAAGCTAGAAGCATCATACGTACTAATTTCAAAAAGTATTATGACTATATGGTAATCAAAATACTATGGCATTGGCTTAAAAAAAGACATAGACCAATGGAAGAGAATAAAGAGCCCAGAAATAAACACATGCATATATAGTCAACAGATGTTTGACAAAGACTTAAAAAATGTTGGCACAAGAATACACAATGGGAAAAAGACAGTATCTTCAATATATGATGTTGGAAAAACTGAATGGTGACATGTAGAAGAATTAAGTTAAACCCTTATCTTACACCATACAGAAAAATCAAATCAAATGGATTAAGACTTAAATATAAGACATGAAACAATAAGACTTCTGGAACAAAATATAGGGAAAAAGCTCCCTGACTTTGGTTTTGGTAATGAGTTCTTGGATATGAAGCAAAAGCATAGTCGTCAAAAGCAGAAAGAGGCAAGTGGGACTATATCAAATTAAAACCTTTTGTATAACAAAAGAAACAATCAACAAAATGAAAGGCAAACTATGGAATGGTAGAAACTATTTGCAAACCATGTATTTGATAAAAGGTTAATATCCAAAATATATAGGAACTCCTACAACTCAATAGCAAAAACAAAAAAACAAAAAAACAAATAATCTGGTTTAAAAATGGGCCAAGACCTGAACAGACATTCTACAAAGAAGATGTCCAGCAGGTTATATGAAAATATGTTTGATATCATCCATTATTAGGGAAATACAAATCAAAACCACAGTGAAATATCCTCTCACACTAGTTAGGATGGTTATCATAAAAAAATATAACAGTGTTGGTAAGGATATGGAAATAAAGGGAATCCTTGTACATTGCTGGTGGAAATGTAAATTGGAGCCATATTAAAAACAGTATACCAGATCCTTAAAAACAAAAATACCATATGATTTAGCATTCTTACCTCTTGATATTATTCAAAGGAATTGAAGATTTCAAAGGCATATCTTCACTCTCATTATTCACAATAGTCCAGACATGGCAGCAGCCTCAATGTCCAACAGTGAATGAACAGGTAATGAAAGTACATACTATTCATATGAAATGGGATATTATTCAGCCTTAAAAAACAAAGAAATCCTACCATTTGCAACACTGATGAAACTGGAGAACATTATGCCACATGAAGGAAACCAGGAAGAGAATGACAAATACTATTTGATACCACTTACATGAGGAATCTGAAAAAGTCAAACTCATAAAAGCAGAGAGCGCAGTGGTGATTACTGGGGGCTGAGGGGTGAGGGAAATGGAAAGACATTAAGCAAATGATGGAAAGTTTTGGTTATGCAACATGAATAAATCCTGGAATTCTACTGTACAACATAGTGCCTATAGTTAAAATATCGTACCTTTAAAAATTGCTAAGAGGTTAGAGCCTATGTAAAAATATTATTTATTTATTTACTTGATTTTTATCATTTACACTATTACAGATGTCCTCACTTCCCCTCTGCTTTGACCACCTTCCCCCTCGCTTGTCCCCTCTTCCCTCTGGCCCTCGCCACACTGTTGTCTGTGTTCAGGGGTCACACATATGTATTCTTTGGCTAATCCGTTCACCCTCTCTCACCCAGTCCCCCTCCCTTCTCCCCTCTGACAGCTCTCAGCCTGCTGTATGCATCCATGCCTCTACTTTCATTTTGCTCATCAGTTTCTTTTGTTCACTAGATTCCACATATAATTGAGATCATATGATATTTAATAGTAAATAAAGAGGATAGGAGGAAACTTTAGGAGATGATGGATATGTTTATGGAATATATCAAGGTGATGGTTTCCCAAATGTATAGTATTTGCAAACTCATTAAGTTGCATACATTAAATAGGCACAGCTTTTCCCATGTCAATCATAGCTCCATAAAGTAGTTTACACACACATGGATATTTTTTGCTTAAATCCTTCACCTTTTTCACTCAGCCCCCAACCCCCTGTTTTTCTTAAATTTTGTTATTTTTGTTAACATCAATGCATTTATTATTATTAAATTAAGGACTTAATAAACAATGCACATTAAATATTTTAATTTCACAGTTTTTATTTTTAATATGAAAATTATATGTAAGATATATACAAATAAGTAAACAAACTAAAGTTTATTAGAGTCTTCAACAATTTTTAAGAATGTAAAATTATCCTGGACAGAAAATGTTTGAGAATTGCTAGCATAGAGAACTGTAAAAATCTTAATGCTATAATTGTCCGTTGACCATATATCTTAATAGTGGCAGATACACAAATAAATGATGCATATCATTTAAAAGAGGTGTCAAATATGTGTCTCATCACATGCATTGGATATAGCATTATATTTAAAATTTGTGTGCCTTTAAAAAAATCTATGTCATATAGTTAGCCTTTATCTGCTACTATTTTGAAAGATTTGTTTTTCTGTGTAAAAAACACACAGTAATGAGGACAAAGTCTGATGGTATTCCAAAGCACAATTTAAAGTCAATATACAATTTTTCAATTACTTTTGAATAACAAGCATTACTAATATGCTAGGTTTCCTGAAATATTTAAGACCATGTAGAATTCATTATATTTTTAAGCATTTTATTATCTTTGGGCTGTCAGCAAACCAGCTGGAAACTATTAACTATTTCACAGAATACTGCTTTTAGGAGGGAGTTTGTATATGGTATTTTATCTCCTTGAATGTTTTTACTTAATTTAATTTCAGTGTAATGATAGATAGTGAACGTTTTTTTGGATTCTTGATGTTATAGTAATTAAACTGATGTGCTTAAAAGCCATAATTTATGTGATAAAGACAATTAATAATTACCACACAATGATATCCCTTCCTCAATATGGTTTCCCAAATAGAACACAATACTAAGATTTTAACATTGGAATGCATGTAGCATGCCAAGTTTGAGTGGCAATTTAGTTACTGACACAATTGTAGCAAGTTGTTTAATAAACAACTCAATTCTTGTCTATCTAATTACTTACACAAATTAGGAGATGGGTGTATCAACAGTACACCTGAAATTAAAGTGGAGGAATGACTACAGATGCTAAATAATGTCAATATTGTCTAGATTGGTTGATCTCAAACCTGAAATTTTTGTAAGAAAAACATTGTGAGGACTATCAATAATGAATTAAATTTAAATCAAATTCAATTTAATTAAATTTTTAAAAACTGTTATTGAAACGTTTATAAAGTGAAGTGATATCAGAATATTGACTCAATTGTTAATATATTAATATAAACTACTTTTACAAAATACATAAAACCCTTACAAAACAATAGTATTCAAATTAAAACATTAAATAGATTTAAAATAATTTAAAATTACATAGGTGCTTAAGGATAGATATTGGTTTAGTAATAAAATACAAGTTTTATACTTTCTGTCTTACTTATAGACTTGCTTCTTTTGTACTTAGGACAATGAACCATAATTTTGGAAATTAATGGCTTAATTTAAAAAGATAGTTTTAAATTGAAGTTTAATAACTTTAAACTATTTACTAGTATATGCCATAAATGTAATACTGAAAAAATATTGTAATATTTTCTCTGTTTATCTACAACACACACTTTTAAAATTTCTTCAAATAAATATGGTGCTCATACAATACATCTGCTTGAAAGGTGTATAAAGCACAGCACAGAGTACACCACCACAATTTTTTTTTATTTGGCACGTCTTATTTGCAATATGATTTCTCAATTCTTCCCTTACACACATCTATTAATGTACTGCAATATTTTACTCAAACACTGCACAGTAAAATGGTGTCATTTGTCAACTGCAAACACAAAATTTGGGTCAATAAAATAAAACTGAGTGTTTGCTATTAGGGTAGTTATCCAGATGATCCAGGATGTAATTCAATTGATGTTTAAATTAACATTAAAATAAAAAGTAAAAGAATAAATTTAAAAGCTCAATGATTGTGTGGCTGTAAAATAATACATATATAAAAAAACATTATTCCAAACAACTCAGATGTAAATTGTATTTTTGCCTGAAATTTCCAGATAAATATAAGTATATAATGATGCTTTGGGGTTAATTTTTACATTTCTCTCCTTGTGTTTACACTTTGTAAATTTTACTGTAGTTTTCTTATTTCTACTAATTTCCTGAAGGAAAGTTAATTAATGTACCAAGTATTTATTGAGTGCCTCTATAACCCTGGGTACCCTGTAATATTAAACTATTAAATAATTTAATCACCTAGTCTAAGCTCAGCCTTAGAAATCTTTTTATAGTTTTGACAGCTAGAAGCCTATCTCTGACTCATTGTTGCTTCTTTCAAGGGATCATTGTTCTGTGTTTGCAGGCTTCAAGGTCCTGAATTTTCTTTCATGACAAAGCCTTTTGAAACTTAAAAATTAATTTTGTCTGTTTTCTGTGTTGGCATCTCCTTCCTGATGTAATAAGTATTAAACAATCTAACCACTTTAATATATGAGGAGAAGAGTGCATCTGAAAGAAGGCAGAAATTGGCAGTTAGTGGGAAATAACAGAAGAATATATCTTTTGCCTTATGCATCTAAAATATCATAAAACATGCACACACAATATACAAAATGTTCTTTATATATTTATTAATTTATTTTATTAAAAATAATTAAACTACTTTCAAGAACTAGTTACCTCAGTTGCAGGAAGATTATAACACAGTACTTATATTTACACATGTATCGTATATGAATCCTGAATATGAGGAATGTCTACCACAGATTAGTCAGAAAATCTCCATTCCCTATATTATATTTGGAGATAAGATTCAGCCCATCAAATGAAGGTGAACATTTCTTCTCTCCATTGTATATTAGCTGACCTTTTGACATATTTTAACAGGTAGTATATTGTTAGGGTGATGTGTGACTCCCAAGGCTGGATTTTAAGAGAATCAAGGTTCTTCCTCCGCATCTTGGAAAGCTCCTTCTTATATATCTCTGCCTGAGGAAGCCCACGCATGCACATGAAGGGGTTGGCATGTTAGAGAACTGAGGGCTCCCACTCTCTCCATTAGGCTCCTAATCAGTAGCTAGCACCAGCTTCCAACTGGGTGAGTCCATTTTCAAACTTCCTGATACCATATACCCTAACTGATACCAAGAGAAGCTTAAGAACTGCTTCATCAGCTCAAAGAACCTTAAGAAGAAGTAATTTTTTTTATTATTTGAGCTGCTAAGTATTGGGGTAATTTGTTGCATAGCAATAGCTAACCAAAAGCATCATTGAGTTCTAGCTCTGGCTTTAAGAAAAGTGCAATAAACTATTTTCATGGAAAAAGTCCTTTGAAAGGCCATCGCGTATTTCTATCTTCCTCTGCTATTACCTGCCTCTCACCACCCATTCTAAACTCTGCATTACTTAAACCAAAGATCAGGAAACTACATTCCATGGAATTATAGGTTGAATGGCATACCCCAAAATGTTATGTTGGAATCCTAACCCTCTGTACCTGTGAGTGTAACTTTATTTGGAAATAGGGTATTTAGTAAAATAAATTCATACTGGATTCTGGTGGACTTTAATCCAATGTTAGAGTATCATTATAAAAAGAAGATAAGAAACACGGAGACAGACATGGGGACAACACCACTTGACAACAGAGACATATAACTCTAAGCAAAGAAATTCCAGGCAATGCTAGCAACCACCAGAAGCTAAGAAAGAGGGATGGAACTGATTCTCCTTACAGTGTCCAGAAGGAATTAACCTGCTGACACCTTGATGTCAGACCTCTGGATTCCAGAACAGTGAGAACATGACTTGTTGTTTTAAGCCACCAAACTTGTGGTAATTTGTTATGGTAGCTCTAAGAAGGCAATAAAGTGGCATATCCAGATGACCACCTATTTTTGGAAATAACGTTTTATTGCTTGCAGTTAAGTCGTTCATTTGTGTGCTGTCTATGACTGCTTTTCTGTTACAATGGTAGAGTTGAAATGTTTCCATAGAAATCATATGGTCTGAAAACTTAAAATATTTACTATATGACCCTGGAGAAAAAGTTAATTCACATCTGATTTAAAATACATAGTGGTATTTATTTTTGGGGTGTTTAGTTTTAGAAGTACTTTATAAATTTTGGATATTAATCCTTTATCAGATTTATTTGTGAATATGTCCACCCATTCAGGGTGTTTACCTTTCATTTTGTTGATGGTTTCCTTTGTTGTCCAAAAACTTTTTAGTTTGATGTAGTCCCATTTATTTACCTTTTCTTTTGTTTCCCTTGCCCATTGTATGTTTTTACCTTCTGTGAACTATTAATTGACTATAACAGTATGGGTTTATTTCTGGGCTCTTTATTCTGTTCCATTGATCTGTGTGTCTGTTTTAACACCAGTACCATGCTGTTTTGATTACTATGGCCTCATAGTATATTTAGTTTGACATTAGGTATCATGATTCCTCAACTCTCAAGATTGCTGTTGCCACTGGGGGCCTTTTGTGGTTCCATGTTTAACTTACAAATGTTTCAAGACTGCACAGTCCCAGTCTGGTATTTCTTAACTTGATGATTTGGGCCCATGGGCCTTATGCCCAATAATAACTGCAATTTTACCACTCTCCTCTTGCTGCCTCTCTGTTACTTTCATGGAGATTTTTCCATCTGTTTCTAAAAGCACATGTGATTCTGAACAAATATAAGCATTTTGGATTAAAAAGGGGTGGGGGATACTGTCTCAAAAAACTTAAATTTTAGTGTCCCCTGGGAAGCAAAATGATAGTTGAACTAATTTCTAAATATTCATCTTAACTAAAAATTCTCAGCTCCTTAAAACACCTTGAAAAATTTTTTTAAAACAAAAGTGCCATGCACTTACAACCAGATGCCAGGTAGCATCTCTTTGTCCATTAATACATGAAATAAATCTTAAATCCCTACAAGAAAGACATGAACATCTCAAATGTTACATATTCCTTGGGACTTGCATTTTTATGGTTTCTTGTTGACTCTGACCTCCTGCTTTGTTATATTATAACCATTAGGCATCATATTGTATTTCACTTGCATTGCCCTGCTATACCTTTGTGAAGTTTAGGCCTTTTATTTTATTTTGTCATCAAACAGACCACTCACATAGTATTAGTGTGCATTAAAGATTTTAGGGAAAAATTGGAAATTAAAGTTAAATATTCTAACTCCACTCAATTCTTTCTCTTTTTTAAAGCTGTGAGATTTGAATTAGAGTTGTCATGCTCCACACTTTCTTCTTCACTTAAGAAGCCATTAAGATACTTGTATATATAGCTTCCTCATATTTGCTATGCATTTTTATTTATTTTCATATTTAATTAATGGCTCAAATTTTCTCTGAAGTGTTGAGCATTGCTTAATTTTAGACAGATATAGAAAACTAATGGATCCAATAATAGTCTCTCCCCATGACATAAAGCAACATTAGGATTGGTAGATGTTTCTTTTTCTCTTTTATGAAACAAACAAACAACAAAAAAAAAAACACTCAACTTTCTCAAAAAGGTATAGGATGAAAAAGACCTCTATCTAGGTTTTAAGTGTTGTCATGAGTATATTTGGCTGAAATGTATTTTTTACTATTCTAGTTATTAACTCATGCACTACAATGGGACATTCACTCTAATTTTAACATGCAGCCCAAATTTCTCTCTAAAGAAAAAAATCACCTATTAGAATATAATAATTTAAGTTATTTTCATTAGAAAATAATTTGTCTGAAATATTCTAGTTTCTAGATAAAATTAGTCTTTCTGGTCAAAGAGAATGATATATCATAGGAAATATAGAACATCATTTCAAGAAGGAACAGTGACCTTTATGTGAAAAAGTGAATAAAAATGATGGGTTTTGAGGAATTAAAAAGAAATCAGTTTACTGTTTTATGTAAGGTAATATATGGATCCATATGTAACTAAACACTAAGGCACCAAAGTGGTAAATTAAACATACTGTAGGTTTTGAAAAAGAAATGGAAAATTGAAGTAGTGTCAGGATTTCAACAATAGTTTTAGGTTTTTGTGTCAAGGAGAAAAATAAAGCTTTACACTGGTGAGCATAGTATACCTAAGTATTACATGAGATTGTTATAATGTTTTTAAGTTTATACAATGTTTTTCTATTTTCTTCTCAGTAGATCTTCTCAACCAGCCCTTTACATGATGTACAGAATAGTAGATTGGACAAAGCGTTTACCTCCACTTCCATTCTAAAACTTTGTTAATGTTAATGTGATAGCAACAAAAAAGAAAATGTATAAACCCATAAAAACAAAAAAAAATGAATGGGGAAAAAAAGGAGACAACAGGGTGTAAATATCGTCAATAAGTAGTGGGGAAGTTAATAAGAGGATTTAGCAGAGGTGGGAAAGCTAATCACCAAAGGCCTGTGCAGGGTGATATTTATGACAAGAGAGATCAATCAAGCCACATGTTTCCAGAGAGTGTTGGGGACTGGAGCCAGCAGGTGTGATGATGAAGGCAATGTGAGTCAATTGGCTAAAAACAGGAAATTGATGGATGCATGCATAAAAAGTACTGAGATCCTTGTGTCCTCTCCATTGTTTGCACATCTGCATAAGAACCTCCCCTGTCACAAAGATTGACATATTTTCTCAATATAAATTGGAATAAAGAGACTAAAATCCTAGAGCATTAAGACAGTGAAAGTTGGGAATGGCAATATAGAAAATGGAATAAATTCTCTTGCACTGTTAGGCTTCAATAATACTGACATTCAGTAAAGATTGTATTTCCCTAGAAGGAGATGGAAAGATCCTTCTTTGGAAAAACTGAGTAGCCTCAGAGGATACAGGGAAAAGTTTTAAAACAAGGTATACTTCAATATTAAGCATTCTCTAGCAATGATTAATTTTGCGAATGATCACCATATCATGAAGCGCACCAGATGACAGGGTTTCCGCATTCACTCTGCTTTCAGATGTTGTAAGACAGTATATACAACATTACCAGACATCTTAGGAAGTACCCAACGAAAAGGTCACAGAAACCAAAACCAAAACCAATGAAAGAAATAGCGAAAACAGGTTATTTAACAAAGATCTCAGATTCAAATTTGAAAGGATCTGTCATTAGTAACACTGTATGCTAGAAAGTAATGTAAAACTCTTTTAAAAGCCTGAGCAAAAGTGTTATCTAAAAATCTATATATGTCTCCCTAAAAAAAATAAATAAGTTTAAAACAAATAGATCATTTATAAACATAGAGTTTCTTACAACATGAAATTCCCCTTGTTAGGAAACTTCGGAGAATGTGATGCATTAAATGATAACCAGCAAAAAGCTAGCAAGAACTTTGGAATATAGTGTTTAACACAGAACTGAAGCAGAGAATAGTCTCAGGAAGATAGTTGTCCATCCATCAGACTGAGATGATAAACATTACTGATGGGAGAAGGAAGAGTTTCATGAGGACTTCATGATGATGGAGTGGTAAAGAAGGAAGGAATGACTGAGTACCTGATATGTAACTTAATACAGAGACTGTTATTTTTGGAAGCATATAATTTCATTGGAAATAATTAGTGTTAAGAGACATAGAAAACAAAAGCAATGCAAACCAAGTTAATTATTAACTCCAGAAAGTACAAAAAAGTTACTGAATATAGAAAAACTTGTCATCATTTACAACTTGAATCACCAGTAAACAGCACGTAAATGGTTAGAATACATATTAAAGAGTGAGTTGATTTTTAAAATATCTATATATTGGGTTGGCCAAAAGGTTCATTTGTTCTTTTAGGTAAGATGGCTCTAGTAGCATTTCGTTGTCTTTAACTGCATTTAAAACAATTTTGTTAGATTGTATTGTGACAGCTGTCATATCAGAATGCATTTTTTTTTAAACATTAAAATTGGTGAATTTTCTGTAGCCATTTTAATATTGAAGGTGGAAATAAATATGCAAGATTCTCAGCATATTATGCTTTATTATTTCAAGAAAGGTAAAAATGCAACTGAAACTCAAGAAAAGATCCGTGTGTTGTATGAAGAAGGTGCTGTGACTGACTGAATGTGTCAACAGTGGTTTGCAAAGTTTCAAGCTGGATATTTCTTGCTGGATGATGCTCCGTGGTCAGGTAGACCAGTTGAAGTTGAGAGCAAGCAAATCGAGATATTAATTGAGAACAATCAATGCTACATCATGTGGGAGATAGCTGACATACTCAAAATATTCAAATCAATAAAGTTACTGGGAAAAATGAAAAAAAATGTGTCTTATTTTACAGAAAAAAACTGAATGGACTTTTTGGCCAACCCAATATATGCAAGGTTTTGAAAACAATTTTTAAAAAAATGTGTTTGAGTCAGTGAGTATACCACTATTAAAGCTTCATCTTTAATGAGAGAAATTTAGTACATGTTTAAAATTAATAAATCAAAAATAATAGTAAAATGTATTTTTTTGAAGTGTAAAGTGAAATTTTCTGTGGAAAATACAAGGAGATTTGGTGGGGGGTGACTTAAGCTCAAGGAACTTCTAAATTTGTTTTGTTTTTCCATTTTTAATTGTGATAAAATATATTTAATGTAAAATTTACCATCTCAATTATTTTTAAGTGTACAAAGTCTGTCCAGAAGGTATCCAGCCATGTGATACAAAAAATAGAGACATTTATTGAAGAAGATACAAGGTACAAGAAACCTTGTACATAGGATAATGATGCCTCAGTCCCCTTCAAGGTAGGCACCTTGGGACCTCACACAGTTCTCCCAAAGGCCATCAGCTGCCCTGTTGTTTTCGCCTGAATTTCATTGACAGTCTGAAATCTCTTATTTTTTGAAGGTGATTTTAATTTTGGGAAAAGCCACAAGTTTCAAGGTGTCAGTTATGGGTTGTAGAGGGGCTGAGTCACCTGGGTGATTTGATGTTTTGCCAAAACCTCTGCATGACTAGGTGTATTGTCATGACAGTTGCCAGTCATCAGTTCCCCATGGCTGAGGCCTTCTGAATCATCCAAACAGTTTTCATAGAGGAACATTCAAACTTAACACAAAATATGATGCATATTTGTTGCTGTATTTGCTCAGTCATTATGAATGCAACAGTCACACAGTACACATGCTCATTCAATGGCATCTACTGCCCCCACTACTAGCACAGTGAAGTCATCATCATTTATGCATCCGTATTCCACTCCACTCTCCTTAGCTAACAGGTTACATCAATGTCATGCAAACCATTTTTGTTATATTAACAATAGCTGGACTTTTTCTGGACAGACTTTGGTATAGTTCAGCAATGTCAAATACATTGACATTGTTGTGGTACAACCAATCTCCAGAAATGCGTTCAATCTTACACATCTATATTTATTAAACAACAATGAGGGTCTTTTGTGGCTCCATACAGATTTTGGGATTGCTCTTTCTGTTTCTATGAAAAATATGCTAGACTTGTTTTAATTATTTAGTTATGTTACTAAGAACCCAGACTCTGCCTATCTTAATATTCCATTTCTTGAAAATGTTATTTTATCACTTATGTCATGGTCAAAACATAGCTCTGCAGCTTCAGATATTAAGTCTATGTTCAATACAGGAGGTAGAAGTGAAAAGGGAGTCAACAAGAACAGCCACATTGCCTTCCTTAACCAGGAAAGCAAAAGCTTTATCAAAAACCCACACTAGTGTGCACTGATTAGGTTGTCCATAGGCATATGACCATGCACTACTGTAAGGGAGACTGTGAACGTATTAAGACAGGGCTTCCCTGAAACAACTTTAGTATTGTATCTTCTCAGAAAAAATTAGGAAAATGAATAATGCGTAAACATTTACACTGATCATCTGCACTTACTATATTTGTAGATTTTAGAGACTGATAACAGAATCAATAGGTGGTAATAATGAATCAAGTTAATATGGCATGAAGAATGGAAAAAAGAATATAAAACAATAGTTGTTTCATATATATGTCCAAGACAGTTTTCATATATTTTCATCTTTAAGTAATCTATTGGGGTCAAACCCAGGTCGGTTGAATTCTAATTCTTATGTGCCTTCACTATGTGTCATGTAGGAGTTTTTTGTTTGTTCATTTTAAGAGGATGGGATTCTCAGCTAACACAATTTTGTTTTTAAGAGTGCACAGCATGAGGACTCCCGGCCAAGCTGGAGACATGGACAGACATGCTGCATCTCCCTCCACAACTAAGAAGGAATACAACTACCTCAAAAGTAGAAACAACCAGAAGTTCCAGAAAATCAAACTGCATGGAAGTCCAGCAAACAACGATATAAAGAAGAAATCCTCATCCAGACAGGTAGGAGGGGTGGGGCTGGGGCCAAGAGGATGTGGTGTGGTGGTGGCAGCAGCGGCGGCAGCGACAGTCCAGCAGAAAGCGCAGTCACACATTTTAAGGTCAGAAGGGACACCTGGGGAGCGTTCCCAGCTCCTTACCAGACCTCGAAGCTCACAGTCCCCGCTCCAGGGGAAATCAAGCCTCATTGCCTCTGACTATGCAGACCAATGGGGGTTGGGTGGAGGCAGAAACTGCCGGTCTCTCAGCAGAGTCCTTTTGTTTAAAGGGCCCCCACAGTCCTAGAATGTCTGCAGACCCACCCACTCTGGGAATGACGGCCAGGGCAGCAGCTAGAGGGGCACCAGTCCAGTGCAGAAGTGGGAGAGGTGCCTGGAAAAGAGACGAGTGCTGGGCAGGTGGCACTGTTCCCTCTCAGACTCCTCCCCCAATACAGCACCACAATGTTGTGAAACAGGTCGCCCTGTACTGACAAATTTCTAAGGCTCCGCCCCTGACTATGTAACAGGAATGACAGCTCTACCTGGGACGCGGAGGCAAACAAACACCGGAGCCTGTCAGAATGAGGAGACAGAGAAGTATGGCCCAAAAGGGGAACGGATCTAGGTTCCAGTGGGAGAACTAAGTGATGAGGAGATAGCCAACCTAACAGATGAGGAGACAGACAACCTAACAGACACAGAGTTCAAAACACGGGTGATAAAGATGCTCACAGGCTTGACAGATATACTTGAGTACGGCAAACGCATAAGAGATAAAGTGAAGGCTATGCTAAGTGAAACGAAGGAAAATCCACACAAAACCAATGGTGAAGGGAAGGAAACTGGGGTTCAAATCAATGATTTGGAACATAAGGAAGAAAGAAACAGTCAACCAGTGCAGAATGAGACAGCAAGGATTGAAAAAAAATGAGGAAAACTTCCCAAATTTTGTGAAGGAGATGGACATACAGGTCTGGGAAAGATGGAGGGTCCCAGGAGAGCTGGACCCAGAGGGGACCACACCAAGACACATCATGATTGAGGTGCCAAAGGTGGAAGATAAAGAGAGAGTCCTGGGAGCAGCAAGAGAGAGGTAGAGAGTTGCCTACAGTGGGGCATCTATAGGACTCTCAGCTGATTTCTCAGAGGACACTTTGCAAGCAGGAAGGGACTGGCAAACTGTAATCAATGTGATGAAAGTCAACCTGCAACCAGGACTACTCTATCCAGCAAAGCTATCATTTGGAATGGAAGGATAGATGAAGTGCTTTCCAGACAAGGTAAAGCTAAAGGAGTTCATCATCACCAAGTCGTTATCATATAAAATGTCAAAGGGACTTACTTAAGGAAAAGAAGATCAAAACTATCAACTATCAACAACCGAACCTAAAAAATAAAGACGAAATCCACCTAGGCAAATCAGAATAGGAACAGAATCATAGGTATGGGGATTATCTGGATTTGGAGGGTTATCAGCTGGGAGAGGGAGGGGGAGAAAGGGGATACGGTGCAGGGATTAAGAAGCATAATCGATTGGTACAAAATAGACAATGGGAAGTTAAGAATAATATAGGAAATGGTGAAGCCAAAGAACTTATATGCACAACCCATGGACATGAACTAAGGGGGTGGGATTGCTGGAGGGAAGGGGGGTACTGGGCAGAGAGGAGGAGCAAAGGGGAAAAAATTGGAACTACTGTAACAACATAATCAATAAAATATACTTTAAAAAATGCACAGCATACATAAAAGTTTGTATTCAAGGTCATCTGAAGAAATTTGAGGGGGACTTAGTTTACTGTAAACTCACTATAAGACATGAGTAATAAGATTACCAGAAATTCCATATGCACTTTGAAGCCACCTCAAATGAATAATATCCAGTTTAAAATATATTTATCATATGGTAACTAGCCAACTTACATGCAAAGAGGGCAAGGCTCAGTGATTATGGTTTTCTTAAGCCACACATTCTGAGGTGCAAAAATCTAAACTGTTGATTTATACTGGACTTCATATTTATCTCATATTTCTATTTTAACCTGCTGCCAGTTCTATTTCAAAGGCTAAATGGATTTAGTCATTTCCAGGAAAACTAAATAAAATTCAATTCAATTGTTTTTTTGGTTTAAACTTTCCCAGCCTACTTACTCTCTCTACTTCTCCCGGGGGTTATTTCTGAGTGCCTGGTTCATACAGTTCTGTAACATTGTGGGAGGGGTTGTGATGTGGTTAGAATTAGATCAGTCCTATTCTGTTCTTTGAGACATAAACTACCAATGTGATTTTCAGGATTGCCTCCCCTCTGGTGTCTGCTGAGAGAACAAATATCCTGCTGGCTTCTGATCTCGAAATCTAGGTTGTGGGAATTTCTGTCCTTAGCTTTGAGGACCAATCTCACTACCTTCTGACCAAACTACTTTTAACTAACTTTTCTGCCTTATTTGGAGGCTCAGGAGGGTTATACCACAATATATCTTTAAATCTCAAGAGAAATTCAGATTCATCTATGCAGAATTTTTTTGCTCATTACCACTTATTCTCCTCTGTGGTGCATTGATTCCAGAGCATCAGAAGACCTCATTTACCACCTATATAAAAGCATCCTGTCTTGCTGGATTCTTCAAACTGTCTTATATTATGCCCCCCCGTCACTCACCCCCCCCCCTCCAAAAAGGTAGTCAGCAATGAGAATGGAGACGTTTACATTTGGGGGTAGGAGATGTATTTTCAGACTTATAAGTTGTGAATATTTAGTATTAGTTAATACATTAACTTTTTGACCAGAACATTTGGGGAAAGATGAGTCAGTAGAAATAAGGATAGTGATAAAACTACTGAGGGTCTAAAATATGACTTTAGTGACTAACATAGCACTGAATCAAAGAAAGCTTTCTCTCCTTTTTAGTGCCTGTACCAAATTAATAAATAGTTTTCCCATTCTTAAAAATGTTTTTATTTTCAAACACAATATATAATAAATTCAAGTTTTATAATTCTATATAACACAGATTTCTAAAGTGGAAGAGCTAAATTATGTGCATCCTTGTAAATTAATTGAATGAATTCCCACTCATGTTTCCAAAAAGTACATTGAAGGCTGTATCATGTTTATTAAGATATGAGTTTTGAAAATTTATGTCCCTAAACTTTTTTGTAGTGATATAACATTTGAAAGGGAGCAGAATTTGTCATCCTAAATATATCATTTTGGCATAATATTTTTTTAAGCTGGTTACTTTTTTTTTTTAAAAGGCTGGTTTAGCTCAGTGGATTGAGCGTCGGCCTGCGAGCTAAGTGTCGACGGTTCGATCTTCCAGTCAGGGTACATCAGAGAAGGAAAACTCTGACTCCAAAAAACCTCCGCTGCCTTGCGGCATACCTCTTCAGGGGAAAGGCTAAGGGAGTAAACCCCGACAGAAAATCCGGAGCCGGAGTCCCTAAGGTGGTTTGACGTTGTAGTCAACACCGGCAACTCCTGCGGCGCACCTGAAGCCAAGCTGTATTGACTCCGTCTTTCCCTTGGACCCTTCAGCTGCGAAGAGAGGGGGGGGTCTGCTGCATGGGCAACAGCAGACCCTCCATATTACCCTGCCCAGGCTCTGTAGCTTCAGCGTCATCACAAGATGTCGATTCAACACGGGAGGAGACAGATACCATGTCACTCCCGAGTCGGACTGCACAGCCATTCTCGGCGGTGCAGATAGACTCTTAAGAAGCTACACCATCGTCTCTCGAGACGGACGGCTGCCGACGACGACGACTTTTTTAAAAGCACACAGAACACCTGGAAAACTAAGGAGAAGTTATCATTTTTTTAAATCAATTTTATTTATAAGGAAAATCTTTATTTGTAAGCATGTTTCCCTCTCTGTACCTAGAAGAAGATAGCTGAATATGTAGAAACTCTTATCAATGGAAAAGGCATGAACTTAAACCTGCATTACAACCATACCCTTGTCTGAGTGCTTTGACAGAAAATCTAGCTCTCCCCATGTCTGAATTTTTTTTTTTCTTTTTTTTTGTCTTTAGTAGGAGATGGTATTTAAGGTAATGGTTTAGGTTCCTTCCATGTATACAGGAAGTATACATGCTATTAAACTTCTGTTTGTTTTCCTCCTGTTAATCTGTCTATTATTACAGTGCAGGGGTTGGGGGTGTCTTAGCCAAGAACCTAGAAGAATAGATGGAAAATTATTTTTCCTCCCCCACACACTCATGTCACTCACTCTCACGAATATTCTATATATCGCTCTTCACAAACATTATACTACAACTGGAAAGATTTATTTCCCCCAAGAAATCTTTTTAAGCTTTTGTAAATAGTTTATTGTAGCATGCAAGAAGCAGATCTCCCAGGAAAAGATAAAATTTCTCAATGTGTGTTTCTAACAAACACTAGAAACACGCATTCTTCAGGAAAAAAATGTAATGATGAGATAGATCAAGAATAGCTGTAATGAACACCTGTAACTTCTAAGTCATGAAAGTTATTGATCTTTTTCTTATAAGAAAGTAAAAGACGTGGCTTTCCTTCAATAAACTATCTTGCATTTATTTAATAACTTCTAGGACATTATAACCAACTAGAAAATAACATACATTCTCTATTTTGTTTCACTGTTTTTTAGAATAAGTTTCTCATAACCCATAAGTTATTATTTAGGCAATATAGTGGGTTCAAGTATAAATGATCATTTACTATGTTAAAATATTAACACTTTTTAATGGAAGTAGCAGCATTCCTATTTTATAAGAGAGAGTGTTGATAGTTTAAAATTCATCAGAGAAATGCAAATTAAAGCCACAATGAGATACCATCTCATACCTGTCAGAATGGCTATCATCAATAAATCAACAAATGACAGTGCAGCAGGGATATGGAGAAAGGGGAACCCTACTGCACTGTTCATGGGAATGCAGACTGGTGCAGCCACTGTGGAAAGCAAAAAAAAAAAAAAAAAAAATTAAAGAATGGAACTGCCTTATGACCCAGCAATTCCTGTCCTGGAAATTTACCTGAAGAATCCCAAAACACTAATTTGAAAGATTATAAGCACCCCTGTGTTCATCGCAACATTACTTACAGTTGGCACAATATGGAAGCAGCCCTAGTGTCCATCAATATATGATTGGATAAAACACCTATGGGACATTTACACAATGGGATACCACTCATCGATAAAAAAGAAAATCGTATCCCTTTCAAAAAAGAAAAATGACTCATGGACATGGACAACTGTGTATTGATTGCCAGGTTGGGGGGAGGGGATGGGCAGAGCTGGAAGAGGGCATAAAGGAATTTAAGGAGAATGAATGGTAATGGAAAAAATACAATAAGATGAAATTTAGTCATTTTTGCTCCCTGATTATTTGTGTGTGTGTGTGTGTGTGTGTGTGTGTGTGTGTGTGTGTGTGTGTGTGTGTGTGTGTGTGTGTTGGGGAGAGGGAATTCCCCTTTTATCCTTCTTGAATACTAATAAAATTAGCATAAGACAGAACAACAGGAGAAAATCCCGAATTTTATTATGTGTACAGGGGAGAATTAAAAGAACAATTCTGTTTGAATTATTGAGAAAAGTAGAACAGGACATTTATATATTCTTTCCATAAAGAAACAATAAATTTATGGGGATTTGACAAGACAAAGAACTATAAGTTTCACAATACTTAGTAAGGATTTAATTAGCTTGTAGACTTAGGGCAGTGAGCTAGTAAAATTAACAGGGGTTTGTTTATATAAGCTTCTCAGCTCTTGATTTTCTATCTCTGGTGACAAGGCCGTGATTGCTCCTTAGCTCTTTTATAACAGAGAGGGCACCTTTCATAGGGAGATTTATTTCCTGAATTTAGAGAGACAGAGGTGAATCAGAGAGTCCCTTCTGCTCCTGCTGCTTCTAAAGTGATTTTAATTTAAAATAATTAATATGCATGTGGGACATTTGGGGGCAGCCTGCCCTGAGCCCCAACACTTGCAACTTAGGATTTTAAAATACATATTTAAAATATTTTTAGATAGATTCTTGACTTACATCATTTTTATGCATGTATAGAAAAATAGATCATTTTGGGTAAGGTATTTTGAAGGCAAAAACCAACAACAACAACAAAAATAAAAACATCACAACTGCTACATGACTAACAGTGATTATAAGACCATCCTGACTAAGATATCAGAGATGAAAAAATACAATAATAAAACAATCATAGCCATAACCTTGTTTAAGAAATTAAGAATAATTATCGATGACATTGATGTCTCTGTTGCATATCTCCCTGAACACTTCTTACTATTCACCCTAGAAGAAATTAGTATTCTGAAATTTCCTTCTCCTTTCCTTTATTTTTTTTTACAATTTTATCAAATGTTTATCCTAAATGATTTATTCTTTGATTTTGTTTTTTAACTGGTGTAACAAGAGAACTATACTACAGGCATTCTTCTACTACTTTTTAAAAAACTTACCATTATATGATATTCATCCACACTAATGTATATATCTACTACTCATTTTTCAATGTTGTATAGTATCCAAATGTGTGTGTGTGTGTGTATAAATTTATAAATTCTCCTCTTAATAGGCATTTTGGCTATTTCTAGTGTTTTTCCATTACAAATACATCTGATACAAATATTCTTACAGTTGTCTCATTGAACACATATATGAGGGTTTCTCCAAGGTAAATACATAGGAATGGAATCGCCACATCTAGATTGATGTTTTTTAAAAGGAATTTCTGCAATGATATATTTAACGAATTTGGTTAATAGGTAACCATTAGCTGTGTATGCTGTTGAGTACATGAAATGCAAGGGGGGATTCCAAAAAATGGAACTATCTTCTGAGGGCGGGCCCCTAGTACTACAGACTTTCCCCCACTAGGAGAGTGTTCTAAGCACCCATCTGTACCAGTGTACCACCTGGTGTTGTTGGGCGAGACTGAATTTGGCTTCAGTGAATTTTTTGAAGACTCTTTCAGTGCATTTGCCCATTTCATGATGGGTGATTTACAAATGCATCTGCCCAGACTATACTGAGTAGACAGCAGTTTTTGACCAAAAATGATATGACCCTTACACCCCACCCTCCTTATTCACTCAATCTCACCCCAAGAGACTTTATTTTGTTTCCCCAAATGGAAAAAGTCCTCAAAGTAAAACGTTTGGCTGACGTGGAAGAGGTGAAACAAAAAATTGCAGAAGCACTAAAAAGCATCAAAATTGAAGAGTTCAAAAACTGTTTTGAGCAGTAGAAAAAACTCAATAGGTACATTTCATTTAAAAAAAAAGTAACTTGAAGATGACTGAAGTTTAAACAGGTAAGAATAAATACACAATTTTTAATAAATTCATTTTGGGGAGTCCCCCCCTTATATACCTAATTCATACTGAGGACTTGGATTTTTAATTCTCTATGATTTTAATTAATGGAAATTTAAAAAGCTACAGGTGGCTAGTAGTTGTAATATTGGACAATGAAGGTTTAGATGATAGGCTTTCCTATTAATTGGCCCCAAATGCTGATCTACTCCTTTCATTCTCCTGAATATCCCTGAAGGTGTTCTGTCCTTGCTTCACAACCCAAAGTCTTGGGGAACTAAAACCGTGAAGGGGTTGAGGCAAACGGGAGCACTCATATTGGCTTTGTGAACGCAGGTGTAAAATGGTACCCTACATGACTGGGGACTCAAATATCGAGCTTCAGCATAGTTTACATGACAAAATCCACTGGGAGGACTATGGAAAATGGGAACTAAGCAGAAGACAGCATTTCATTCTGAGAATGTATGGTTTTCTTTTTTATTATTTGTTTAAACTGCATTGATGAAAAGCTGAAGTTGGCTATATCAGGATATTTTCTTGATCTCCGATCTTCATTGCAGCTTTCTGCTCTGGCTCCTATTTAACAGACTTCCAAAGTTTCTGTCCCTTTGGGCTCAGATATTGCAATAGTAGTGATCTACAGTTATCCACTTTCTTCTCTCTGTGATTCTATGCCTCCTTATTCTTAGATACAATATCCATCTCTCTTACATACAGAGGAACCACTGTTTTTGTAGTGGGACAGAGAAGTTCTTCAAGAAAAAACCAATTCTGCGGAATCTCTTATTTGCAGAACTTGGACTAGCTGTAGATACACTTCTGTTCAGTTATGAAGATGCCCTAAATTTCTATACAGGAGAATGTTGCTGGTACATTTTTAAGTGAAGGTCCTATGTCTGCTGCCCCTTCAGTTGCTCTGGTTTTTATTCATTTTTCTGTCAACTCTGTTAGTTCCATGTTTGGCTAAGTACAGATATAAAGGGTAACTTAAGTTTGTTATGGTATCTGTTGCTACTCTAGTCCCCGCTACTGCCCCTTTTGCAGACTCTGGAGCTTTCATGACAGTAAGCATATAAGAGCCTATGCCAGGGTGAATACACTGGGAATTCCATGAACAGAGTACACATGGGAGGTATGTTGCATTTCCTTGAGTCTTCCCCAACCATAACCAGAAGAGGTGAACCGAGATAGCTCAGATCCTAGGTGGAGGCTTTGATGCTAACCTTATCCTGATGTCCTTTCCCATGATCTCCATGGCCCCTGAGTTCTGTTTGCTCCTTACCACTGATGTAGCATTCCCATTATGTCCCCATCTGCTGCTCTTAAGAACTAGTAAGTTTTTCCATCAGGTGAACCCATCTTCAGGCATGCTGCTGTTTCTCAAGTTCCTTGGATGGAGATGTTTGCAAACTTCACAGGAAATTTCCTGGTGAGCTCTAAGATGTTTGTAGGTTTATACAGCCTTTTTCCTCAGTGGCTTAACCACATCAAATAAGAAATCAGAAGAGAAGACTTAAGTAAATTGCTGAAGTGTTCACAGATGATAAGTGGAAAATCCTGGATTCAAATCTAGGCCATGTGGTTCCAGAATTTGTGCTTTATGACCTATACTCTACATTATACTGATGTTTCTTTCATGTCACTTTTCATGGTAGTAATTTTATATTTGTGCCTCGTACATAGTAAGCACTAAAGAAAGATTCATTAAATAAATAAATATACCTCTGTGTAGGTAAGTAGAGTAAGGACTCAGGTGAATATGGTGGCAGGCGTTATTTAAGGTAGGCAGGCATGTGCATATCGGTGTAATGGGTTGTAAAGATAGAGGATATATAAAAATTGTAGTACATAGGTAATGAGTCAGTGTAAGTGAGATTGTGTGAAATATGATCCATTTCAGCCACGGAAGTTAGAGGAGAGGAGCAAGGTGGAATATAATGATGGTTTAAGGGCACCAATATTGGAAAATGATGAAAGACTATAAGAATGTGAGATAAATTGAATGTAACTGGCTATGAATTTAACTGCGACAACTATAATTCAAAATCAATAAAATTAAAAGAAGAAAATAAACCTATATGAGCTTATTAACCAATGTCACCTGGCAAATATAATTTAAAATAAGTAAATAAAAATAAGCATTAAAAAGAAAATTAATTCCGGCATCCCACTAGTCCACTTGCGTCTGGGGTTAGACTGTGTGGTAGCCTATGTAGACTATGAATCTCTCTCTCGGGATTTTAACCCTCCCAGGATTCAGCCACAACCATGAATGGAGTATTCTTCTAAAGAAGTTCAACTTGGTAGTGAATGCAAATACCCTGATTTCAGATTTAAATGAAGGTACCCCATGTTTGATGGTTGAAATGACTATCATTTATGTAGCAACAGGCAAGCCTATTGTGTGTCATGACACTCTTTGAAATGGATGTGAAGGTTACTAGAATAACATCCTTGACACAGGAGATGTTTGGGTAGGTGGAGGGGGGCACTGATACAATATAGCAGTACCAACATGTGATAATTCCATTATAAAAAATAAAAAAATGAAAGATCTATTGATTCTACCATATGCAAGTTTGAAAGAGTTGCAGAAGTTTTGTAAAGCTACTGACTTTAATTGATATTAATCTCATATTACCTACTACATTATGAAACTTTTTGATAGTGATCATGGTAATGGAGAAATGAAAAGAAGGAATTGTCTAATTATGTTTATTTTTAAAGGATAAATGCAGTTCTCTATAATAACAACCATTCTATAGAAAGGCATTCATTATTTGACATGTTTGTAAACTGAATTTCTTGAGAAAATATATTGAACTCATATTTGCATTTTTAGTGCCTAATGCAGCACCTAGCCCATAGTAGTTACAGAAGTGATATTATTTTTTATTATATAATTTAAGAAATTAAAATTTAACTGAATCTTGCACAAAATAACAATAGTCACTATAAAATCAAGAGAGAAAAAAAGAGGGAGGGGGAGACATTTACACTGTAGATTTTGCTGACCTGGTATTATTATACTATAGTTATATTTTTCTATGTATTGTTTTTCTATCAATTTAGTTCCATTATGCTTCAAAGATTAGATTCCACCAAAAGTAATTGAAACTGTTCCCACTTAATTAGAAAAGAGCTATTTGAATCTTGATCCCCACCTTGAAAATCACCTCCCAATTTCTTTTAGAGATAAATATAAAAGTATGAATATCTTACTACTATCATTTTGCTATTATCAGTAATTACTTATATTAGCAAAATAACTGAGTTCAGGCAAATTTGTATGTAAAATATTGGAAATTCCCTGGGCTTATCTCCCTTTTATTAACTGTCTTAATTTTATGAAAATATCTAGTGTTGCACACATAATAGTGATGTAAATTAAATGAAAATAGATTCCTGATTGTTTATGGACTTGTATTCTTCAATTCTTAATGGTCACTAAAACAAACATATACTTATGAATTTCTCTTAACAAAGTTTTTTTCACTGTGTCAGTATTTCTATCCTTCCCACTAATCTTAATCTCCAGCTTGGAATTTCAATAGGAAAATAAAACCTCCAAAATGAAAACAAAAATCAATCTTCTTTTATTTAGGAACAAATTAAATTCCCTTTCTAAAGTAATGATTTTTACCTTAAAGCAGTGATAACTATCGTGTTGCTCTGTCACCGTTTCTCACCTCCTTATCTTATAACAGTTAACCTTAATAATCCCCTCACTTTCAAACTCTTTCTGATTTATGGCTCTTTAAGCACTTCTGTTAAGCTTGATCATTTACTTACACTTGGCTTCTAATGGAGTTGGTGTCACTTTGAGGATTGTAAATGGATTCTGCTGAAAATCAAGTTCTTCAGACACTCTAGGCTCTAGAACTAATGTGTGTTTTTTTTTCCTTCCAGTAATTGATATCTGTGTTAAATGGTTTTTCAGCATGTTTTTGTAGGTTCCTCTTAGCAAAATGAAAGGATACCAAATTCTAATTTTCCTTCTGTTTTTTTTCTTTTTTGGTTTTCCAATATTTGATAATACCTCAAGATCATGTGGATAAATATATAACTAAGATGGTATGGTTCCATAATGTCAAAATTAAAAATTATGTATTTCACTGTGGAAATTACATTTTCAAAATCTCAAGGTAAGGTCTGTGCTTAGTCATTAAATCTAAGTCAATAGGTCAAGTCTCACCTTAATCTTTTGTAATATTTTCAGCTATTAAGTAATTATGGTACTGCTTATGTGAATAAATTTTTTATAGTATATAATTTTTTTAAACAAACAATAGTCACCCAATTGTAATACCTGAAGATAAGAGAAATCTTTCTATAGTAACTTTAAACTTTATAACTATCACTGGTTATGTGTGTGTGTATACACATACATATAATTTTCATGTTTATATTTGTATTTGACTATATACATATTTATGAATGAATCCCTTAATCGTTTTATTTTCCAATGGGATTATCTCCTTCATCCTGTACCTAAGGAAGTATCTGAGCAGGACCTTAGCTAGCCAAATCAAAAGAAATATGATTGTGATATACTGAGAGTTGATTTCTTTCCTCTAAGATTAAACTAGCTATTGATTAAGGCCATTTGAGATCTTATAATAGCAAAAGCAACAACAGTAGCACCTACTGTTACTGTATATATAATGTGTGCAATTTGTGTTAAGTACTCTACAAAATATTTTAAGTTTCCTCACTTGTTTCATTTCCACAATACTTTGATGTAGGCAGTATAAATCTTATTAGGAGAAGAGAAAATAAATTCTCAGCAAAGTTAAGTAATTTCTCAATATTGCCATGATAAATGGTAAAGCAGTAATTCTGACTGAAATGCATTACATCTTATATACATCAATGCTGTACAAATAAGGGAAGGTGGTTGGGAGAAGAAACTCAAATCCTAAATACAAAGAGAATATCAGAAGTAGGCAAAGGCTTCTCCATGAAGCTCAAGGAAATTGTTACTTTGCCTTTAAATAATGAATAGCTGCAAGAATAAAAACACAGCTTTTGTTAAACTTTGAATAACTACATTTTCATTATTTTGATGTCAGGAAAATACAGACTCATCTGGTTATATGTGGTTTTTAATTTTTAGTGTATTGTATATTTTTAAAAAACACTAATTATACAGGTTTATGAAAAGCACAGCAAATGATTTTATAACTCTTGTCCTGGAAAATGAAGAAGGTGGATGGGAGAGAAGTCTACTGTGGAAAATGTTATATATAACTTATATTTGTACTTATACAAGTATCAAATTGAGATCTAATCTATGCCGTCTGGTTTTGTAAATGATACAGAGATCTTTAAGTGTCTATGATATATTATTTTTATGCTACAAACCAAAAGAACTATGAAGCTATAAAATGGATCCTAAGTCATGGCTAGGAAATTAATAAGTAATGAAATATATTTAGACTCTCTTTGCTATAAAGGGTAAAGAATAAAGGTGTAAAACTAAAGAATGAAAGTGTACTAAGCAATGTCCTACCCATTTGTTTTTTATAACCTCATATACTGTCTGAATTTTAGAACCATGACACGCTTTGCAACACAGCCTAGTGTAAGGAAATAAGATGTATTTTCACTGAATAGAAATACTTGTTTCATATTCTACAATATTGTCTAGTCTAGAGAATAACCTTCTTCAAATTAAAGTTCATAATATTCTCTTCAAGACATATATTCTATCACAGTTTTCATCTCTGCTTTATGATGACAGAGCTAATAGGTCACCTGATCTCAGACTTTCAACTATGAATGAAAGTATCATTTGCTTGTATCTCATTCATCTTTTGTAAGAACCTAAAAAAGAAGCTGCCGTGAAAACACATTAGTGTCCTTTTTCCTGGCTCATGGAAAAAAAAGGGGGGGAAGGATTATACTCAGTGTTTTCTGCATGTTAGTAAGCTCTTCTTTTTTCTGAGTTATTCAGTCAAGGCAAAATGGTATATAGATTTTATCATTGGTATCATTGTAATTAATTTAATTTTAACTTCATTTATTTATTTTTAGTCATCTATCTATTAAACTATATTTATCCTAAGTTTGAAATTTATTAGGGATAATGAACATAGAACTTCTATGAAATTCTGTGTAATTCTTCACTGTGCATGTTAGTATTTTTATGGTTAATTTTTATTTCATTTGGTGACCAGAAGTGAATTATTAAGAGTGCAGTGGTGAATAAGGGAAAAAGAAACACAATAATTGCAAGTGTTTTCCTTTAATAAGGATAATTTTAGATATGTCTTATTCAATATGCCAAATATCTAGGTCACTACTGTCATATTTTTACAATTTAGTGGCTGAATATGCTGGAACCAGACAACTTGAGTTAATAACTAATAGCTATGTGAACGTGGCCAAATCAATTAACATTCTTGTGCCTAAATGTTCTCATATGTAAAATGGATGTATCAGTAAGGGTCTAGTCAGGAGACAAGAACCACATGGTAATTTGAAAAAGGAACCTTTCATATAAAGAATTATTAATTCTAATGATGGGGTTACCTATAAAGGGTACATAGAACTCTAAACAATACCCTAGGGCTTGGGAGAGTACCTAAGGAGTAAATACACTTAAGTTTGTGATTCATATATCATTATAGAAGGTATGGTTATAGCCAAATAAATTGTGGACAAGGTCCCTGGCTGGTATTAGGCCAGAGTTGATTGACATACTTTGGGCAGAGGCTGGTGGGTGGAGAAGTGTAGCCAGTTCAGCAAACAGGAAGTAACTGTCTCGGGTGGGAGGCGCTGACAACTGAAAACTGGAAAATCTACCCTTGGAGGCATCTTGGAGTCTCAGTGGAAACCTTCCATGGAGGTACAGCTGAAATTCAATGTGAGAGCGCCACCAAATGTTTACTTAAATCTCTGGTAGGCACGCAATCAAAGCAAGAAGAAGGAGAGGGACGTGGGGAGAGGTAGGAGGGTGGAGGAGGAGAAAGAGGAGAAAGAGAGGAGGAGGGAGAAGGGGAAGAAGGAAAAGGAGAAAGAGAAACCAGAACTTTTTCTTCCTGTAGTCTCCCTTTAGCGCTCCCTACAGGCAAGGCTTTATGTGGCGCCAAACTGCAAAGGAGAAATATTTGAAGGTCCCATCTCCATTCCCACAGAACCCACAAGAAAGGTTGGATTTGGAAGTTACAAGGAGCAATAAATTGATAATTGGCGTATTCGTTACCACTGAATTTCATAACAAATTATCACAAACTAGGTAACTTCAAGCAACAGAAATGGCGGGGGGGGGGTGGTGCTGTAGAAATGAGGTGTGGTTGTTTTTTTTTTTAATCTATTGTTAATTGTTTGATTTCTTTATATATTTGAATAGTAACCTCTTATTTGAAATATCTCTTGTAAATAATTTCTTCCCTTCTGTTGGTTGCTTTTGTTTTTGTTGATGATGGTTTCCTTTCCTGTGCAGATGCTTTCTAGTTTGATGTAACCCCATTTGTTTATTTTTGCTTTTGTGTTCCTTGCTGTTCAAGTCAAGTGCACAAGAGCATTGCCAAATTGATATCGGAAAACTTATCACATGTTTTTTTCCAAATATTTTAAGGTTGCAAGTTTTACAGTTAATTCTTTAAAATATTTTGTGTTAATTTTTGTGTGTGGTATAAGATAGTAGTTGAGATTTATTCTACTGCATGTTGCTGTCTAGTTTTCCCAACACAATTTATTGAAGAGACTTTTTTCTATTGTTTGTTCTTGAGTCCTTTGTCATAAATTAGTTGTTCTTATATGTGTGAGTTTATTTTGGGGCTCTAAATTATGTTCCATTATCCTGTGTGTCTGTTTTTTGCCAATGTCAAACTGTTTTGATCACTGTAGCTTTGTATTATGCTTGTAATCAGGGCCAGCTTTTTTGTTGTTTTGTTTTGTTTTTTCCTCAAGATTTTGTTTGACTATTCAGAAATTTTCACGGTTCCATTCAAATTTTATGGTGTGTGTGTGTGTGCGCGCGTATGTGTGTGTGTGTGTGTGTGTGTGTTTGTGCATTTCTGGGAAAATTCCATTGGTATTTTTATAAGGACTGCATTGAATCTGTAGATTGCTTCATGTAACATGGACATTTAAAAAGGTTAATTCTTTAAATTTATGAGCATAGACTCTGTTTCTTTATGTCTTCTGTTTCTTTCAACAATGTTATTGTATTCAGCGTACAGGTGTTTCACATCTTTGTTAAATTTATTCCAAGGTATTTTATTCTTTTTGTTGCCAATGTAAATATGATTGTTAACTAATTTTGTACAGTTTTTCTTTAGTTATCTTAGAATTTATTCCAAATCCTTTTCTCTTTCACTGTACTGATTCTATAAACCTGTCATTAATCAATGTTATAATAACACATACATTTATATTTAATTACAGAACCAGTATATTTAGTGTCGTACTAAATAGGCAGGGCACCCTTGTGCCAGGATTGATTGTTTTCCGGTAAAGAACTCTTAAGCTCATCACATTACATACTAGATACAGTATATGCCATGATAGCATGAAAATTATTCGTAAAGGAATCAACTAGATTAGAACATAACCCTCTGAAAATCCTCATTTTCCAAATAATTTGTTTATCTTTATTTAAGTGATAATGTAAGAATTATTTGAACTAAAGCTAAAGAAACTGAAATTATTAAAACAGGGATATGGTGGTTCCCAGGGACTGGGCGTGGGGGGAGGGGGAAGGGAATGAGAGATATGTTGTGTAATGGGTTCTCTCTGGTTTTATGCCTTGACTCTAGTCTTTCTCAGAAGTACCTGGTGCTGGACTGTGGAAATGAATGTAGGAGTGAGTGGACCCTATTTAATAACCTGGAGTAAATGCAGGTTTAATAACTTGGAGCAAAGCCCTCCTTTATTGAACTGACTCATTTAAAAAATACCTCCTTTTAATGGAGAAGGATTTCTGAATAGGTTTTCTTTCAACCAATACAAAGCATCTGTGTGTCACATAAGCATTTATTATTAAGAATTATTAAATAATATTTTTTTCTTTTAAAAATAGCCTCTTCATAATATTCAATAAAGTAAAATCCCTTCTAGGGGGAAAGGTAACTTTAAAAATAAATTTTTGAAATTATTTTAGCTATTTATTTCATGCAGGACATTTAACAAAGATAAGCCACAAGCCTACCTGCAAAAGCATTTAAATAGAAATGTAACATTCAGAATATCAGATTGCCAGACTTGAAAAGGAGCTCAAATAATATTTAGTTCACCATTTTTATTTCTCTAAATCATGAAAGCTCAAAAAAGGATAGGAACAAAAAAAATTAAAATGAAAATTAATAAAAGATTTTCCTGGGGCGTAGTTGTCTAAGGAAGAAGCAATTCAGAACTTACAATCTCAAACTAGGCCTTTCAAAATTCTAACAGAAAAACCCTGTTGATCGTGAGTTAATAATTTAACACACACAATGAAATAATTATTAGAGAGAGTCAAGAGAATAAAATAGCAGCAAAATTTAGATTTATAAGAACTTCAGATAATGGAAGTACCATATATAATATGAATATACTAAAATGGTCAGTAGGCATGTATATAACTCAAAACATGAGAATTAAAATATTTGTTATAAAATATCATATACATTTAGAAAGAAAATGTTAAAACTTCTAGAAATGAAAAAATATGAATAATATTAACATCTTAATAGATGGGTTAAACAGCAGATTAAACATGAATGAAGAAAAATGAGTTAATTTCTAATAGATATGAAGAAATTACTCAGAAGTCAAAAAAAGAGTTAAAAATTTATTTAAAATGTCAATTGAAGAGACATGGAGAAGGTGTCAGACTCAATCAAAAAGAATTCTGGAAGGAAGTACTTAAAGAAAGAGAGTCAGAAAATAAATAAAAAAGATAAAAAGTGAAAAATTTTCAGAATTGATAAAAATTATGAAAAGGATTTAGGGTGCTAAAAAATTATGAAATGAAAATATTTAGCCCTGGCTGGTGTGGCTCAGTGGATTGAGTGCCAGTCAGCAAACCGAAGGGTCACTGGGATGATTCTCAGTCAGGGTACATCCCTGAGTTGCGGGCCAGGTCCCCAGTTGGGGGCATGTGAGAGGCAACCACACAATGATGTTTCCTTACCTCTCTTTCTCCTTTCTTCCCTCTCTTTCTAAAAATAAATAACTAAAATATTTTTTTAATAATTTTAAAAACACACACCTAAATCTGTTGTATTAGATATAGGACACTTATTACCAAGTGTAAGTTTTAGGGTTCTCTGGGATGAAAGATGAGTCAGCTTACCTAAAAATCAATTGTAATTGAAATAACACTAGATATATCAATGCTAAATATAGAAGCCTGGAAAAAAGAGAGAATAGTACTTTCATTGTTAAGAGTAATCAGAGAAGCTGCCTTTCTTTACTTATTAATTATATAATATTTATTGAGTACATACTATGTATCTGTTACTTGACCAATACCAACAGTTAAAAATCACAACAGTGATAAAAAGGAAGTGTTGTAATAAGTGACAAATTGCTTAGAAGTACTAAGATGATGTTTCAGAGAGCGTGGTAATTGAACTTGAAGATTGAATCAAATTTCGAAGATGGACATGGAGAATAGTATTTGGCATAGGGGAAAATAGCTGTTAAAAGTTATTGAGACATGAAAGACACTAATAAGTGCAGGAAAGTTGAAGTTCTTTGGCAAAGTCCATGTAACACCGAGTGCTTATTGGTGTGTGAGGGGGGTGGAAGGTGATGGTGGAAATGTAAGAAAGCCAAAATATACAAGATTGAACATCATTCCAAAAAGTTTTGACTTCATCCTCTACCAATGGAAACTCACTGAATATTTTTAAGCAGGGAAAATTATATGATGAAAATCCAGTTGTAATTTAATTCTATGAAAATTATGGACTCTAAGGATTAGACTGGAGATATACTGGTGAGTAGAGCTATAGCAAAGTGTCAGGAGGAAATGATGATGTATTAAAGTTGGCAGTAAATGTATAATACAGCAAGAGAAAAATAAATAATATGTATTTTTAGTATGAGGCATAGAATATAGTGTAAAGGTATAAAACTAGAATGATCTCTACATGTCAGGCTTTTCTGGATAAGAACTATAGTATGTCCTCTTTGGAGAAGTGTTTATTCAGGTCCTCTGCCCATTTTTAAATTAGCTTGTTTTTTTTTTAAATATTGAGTTGTATGTGTTCTTTTTTTTAAATTTATTTATTTGTTTGCTTATTTATTTTATTTTTAGAGAGAGGGGAAAGGAGAAAGAGAGAGAGAAACATCACTGTGTGGTTGCCTCTCACTTGTGCCCCCAACTGGGGACCTGACGTGCAACCTAGTCATTTGCCCTGACTGGGAATCAAACCAGCGACACTTGCCTCGCAGGCCGATGCTCAATCCACTGAGCCACAGCATCCAGGGCTTTGTATGTGTTCTTTATATATTTTGCATATTAACCCTTCATTAGATGTATCATTGGCAAATATTTTCTTTCATTCAGCGGGATGTCTTTTTGTTTTGTTGATAGTCTCCTTTGCTGTGCAAAACTTTTTTAGTTTGATGTAGTCCTATTTGTTCGTTTTTTTCTTTTGTTGCCTTTGCCCAAGGAGATGTACCAGAAAAATATTGCTAAGGGAAATGTCAGAGCTTTTACTGCCTATGTTTTTTCTAGAATTGTTTTTGACTCACTATGCATCCTTTGAGAGTCATCTAAATTGCTGCCTATATCAATCATTCATTCTTTTTTATAGTTGATTAGTTTTCCAAGATATGTATATACCAGATTTTGTTTAGCCATTTACCCATGGTGGAATTTTTGAGTTATTTCCAGTTTTTAGCTCTAATGAATAAAACTGTTGTAAGCATTTGTGTACAGGTTTTTGCAACACTATGACTGACTTTATTTCATTGGGATAATTCTGGGTCACATGATAGTTTCATGTTTAGTTGTTGTTGTTTTTTTTTCTTAAAAATGACAGCCTTACTATTTTCCAGAATGTCTGTGTCATTTTACACTTCCAATTTCACATTGTTACCCAATTTTTACAGCATTTGGTATTGTCACTAATTTTTATTTTACTCATTCTTATAAGTATGTATTGATATATCAATCTGATTTTAATTAGCATTTCTCTAAGAGCTAATGATACTGAATTTGTTTAAAAGTGCTTATTTTCATTGTGTGTATCATTTTCATGAAACACCTGTACATGTATTTTGCCCATTTTTAATTGAAATGTTATTTTTTTAATGTTGAAATTTGAAAATCATTTATATATTATTGTATATACTAGCTTTTTGTCAGATAAGTGGTTTGAAAATATATTCTCCAAATTAGTAGCCTGTCTTTTAATTTTTTTTAATATAAACTTTGATAGAAAAAAATAAGTATTTAATTTTGGGTGAGAGTGAAGTTATCAATTTTTTTTCTTTTATGGATGATGTTTTGAATGTCAAGTTTAAGAACTCTTCACCTGACTCTAGATCCCAAAGGTTATCATCTATTTTTTTAAGTCTTATAGTTTAACATTTTAGATTTAAGTCCAAGATACATAGTCAATTAATTATTGTATAAGATGTCAAGTTTAAGCTAAGGTAATTTTTAATCTATGGATGTCCATTTGTTCCAAATTCATTTGTTGTAAAGGCTATTCTAACTTCATTGAATTGCTTTTTCACTTTTATCAAAAATCAGTTGTGCATGTCTGCGTGGGTCTATTTCTAGGTTTTCTGTTCCATTCCACTGATATATGTGTCTGTCCCTCTGCCAATATTACAATGTCTTGGTTAGCTATATAGTGAATCTTATTATTGGTAAGAATGATTTCTCTCACTCTACTCTTCTTTTTCAAAATTGTTTTAGCCATGCTAGGTCTTTTGCCTTTCCATATTAATTTTAGAATAAGCCTTTCATTTCTATAAAAAAATCTTGCTAAGTTTTTTACAGGAATTGCATTAAACTTATAAATGAACTTGCAGAGAATTAATATCTTTAGTGCATTGAATTTTTCCAATATATTATGTACAGGATATATCTATTTAATCTTCTCTGATTTTTAGTATTTTATAGTTTCTAGTATACAGGTTCTGCACAAGTGTTGGTAGATTTATATGAAGCATTTCATTTGCTTTGAAGTAACTGTAAATGATGTTTTGAAAAAAGAACATTTTTTACTTTATACCTTAGATTGTCTCTATTGTATAGAATTTAAAGTCATAGTGGGAAAAATAGGTAGGGAATGGGGTAAACTAAAGTGGAATAGTAACGAGTCTTGCAATATTCTAGCTTAGAGGTTGTTATTGTTTGGGGTACATTAATAGTACTAGGAATAGAGATAAGTTAATTTCAGTGTTGATGTGTTGAAATACATATGAAATACCTAGGCATTTAAAATTATGGTTTGGTATCATATTATTTCACTCATATGTGGAATCTAATGAACAAACTAAACTAACAAGCAAAATAGAGAAAAGCTCATAGATAGAGAGCAGGATGACAGCTAAGGGTGAGGGGATTGAGCAAAAAGGAAAAAGGACTCATGGACATGGACATGGTGTGGTGATTGCAAAAGCAGGAAGAAGTATAAGGGGACTAAATGGTAATGAAAAAATACAGTAAAAATAAATGTATAGCTTGGAATTAAGGAGCAATAATAGCAGTGAAGATAGGACTTTGGATATCATTAGCATTTATAGATAGAGTAGTTGAAATTCTGTGTGTATACTTTTGCCTGTGAGGACTGTATAAAGTGGGGAGAGATGAAAGCCAAGAAATGTATCACAGGAGTATCTGTATTCAAAAACAAAAACAAACAAAAAAACAGCCAAAGAGGTTAAACAGGATTGATATAAAGGGATAAGCAGGAAAGAATGATGTCACAAAAGCCAAGTAAAGGAATTTTAAGAAGAAAAGAATTAGTAAGCAAAGTCAACATTAAAGGAATCTAAAGTGATATGCCGCAGGATTTAAATTTTTGATGAATGTAGCCTTGGCATTTGTAGCATGCAGAAGTTAAGACTGCAGGTACAGCTCTGTCATTTACTAGCTATGTAACCTTGGGCAAATTGCATATTCTTTCTCTGTCTCACCTTCCCCATTTGTAAAATAGTAAAATAGCTATGTTTGTTTAACAGGTTTTTTTTTTTAATGTATTTTATTGATTATATTGATACAATAGTTCCAATTTTCTCCCCTTTACTCCCCTCCACCCAGCATCTCCCTCCCCGAGCAATCCCCCCCCTCAAAGTCCATACCCTTGGTTCGTAAAAAATAACTATCCCTCCCTCTCAGATATTAATACCCTTTGTAATCTTGTAAAGGACAATGGGCGAAGGTCTCAAGCTCCTCTAGCTGATTCAAGCTGGACATGGTCGTCGTCCTACCTATCCTTGGGTCCAGAAAACCCTAATAATAGTGGGGGTGTGGAGGGGAGGGTGGCCTTCCCATATGGGGAAGGATCGTGTAGACTCCAGGTCAGTTGGCTGTCTCCGGTCAACGGTATGCTTGGTTTAACAGGCTGGCATCCTTGTTGTGTTCTGGGGGCAACAGATTTGGTGAAAAGGGTTAAAAGGCATCATTCAATCCATAACTACTAGATGTCAAAAGGCAGGGATTAATTTTTCAATGTTCCATATTAGGAGAAAGAAAAGAAAAAAGAAAAAAAAGGGCTTCTTTGGAGGAAGGTGTGTCAGGCACATCTCACCTGTCCAAAACCCTTTTGCCCATTATACTTAGTTTGGGCTGAGGGAAATAGTTGAGGTTTCCCCCCTCTCAGACTTCTGGGCCCTTTCTGTCCAAGACATTAGGATAGAAAAGAGAAACCAGTTTTAAAGTGAAGCCCACAGACCTCCCCATTCTTCCCCAACCCAGCCATTTAGTTCAGCCAAACCATTGAGTCTCAGGAGGCAGCGCTACAGAGAGGATTAAGTGAGGCTTATGCGTACAATCACTCAGCTAATGCGATCATAGGCTTATGTCCTTTAAAAACAGAAAACACATGTTAATTTATGTAACATAACCCACAAACAAGTCTCTAAATCTGTAAGACTGTCTTATTGGGAAGACATCCAGTTGCAAGGCACTTGACATTCTACTTGCCTGCAACTTGATTATCTTTGATGATATATATCACAGACATGGTTTAATTTTCAAGTGAAACCATATTTTAAATGAGAAGAAACTTTTAAGATGGTTAGTTGCCCTATTTTATAGTCTACTACTGATCATTGTGATGTTCCTTGAATAGTGATTTTTCTCCCTAAGATTACCCTCCTTGTCTTTAAAGGGACTACATTAAGTCCATTTTTAATTTATCCTGTTCATTTGCATAAACATAATAACAGCAGCAAATGATCACTTATGATCTTTAGTTCTGCTTTGCTGGAACTTACCCAAGGAATATTTAGGGTGACCCTCAGTCTGTTCTTCAGGGTACAGAAGCTGAGCCACATACCTGGCATTCATCCTTGCCTGTACACACCTGTCCTTTCCAAGTCTTTCTGGTTTTTCATTGTGCCTTAAGGTCCCTTCTAGCCATCTTTCAGGAAAATAACCTTCGTTCCTTCCCTGGAAAGATTGCTGTGGACTGCACAACCAACCATGGTACCGGGCCTTTTATCTCACGGGCTTTTATTACCTTTGAAAGTCATTCCCAGTTCCTCAGGGCTTTTTGGTAACAACCTGAGCCCAAGTATGTCTCCTTTAGGCTTGACATTCCAGTCAAAGACTTGGTCAAAAAAAAAAAAAAAGAAAGAAACTTCTATTAACAACTGGTCTTATTAGTTCTATGCAAAGAAACTTATGTCATTACTTACTTGTTTAGAATGCCAAACTCTGGAGGGATCAAATAGGGAGAAAAATATACAATGTGAAGGAAAATCTTTGTCCTAATATTCACTGAACTGGCATTTCCATTCTTCATATTTTCATTTTTCCCCCACTAAAAAAAAAAAAAAAATGTGTTTGTTTTTCCATTACAGTTGTCTCACTTTTTTCCCCCTCTTGCTTCCCTGTATCCTGCCCCTTCCTTCCCCCACACTCAGTCTCCACTCAGTTGCCCATGTCCGTGGGTCGTTTATACATGTTTTTTGACTTGACCCTTCCCCTTCTTACCCCCTTCTCTCCCTCCCACCTCCCCCCTTGTTACTGTTAGTCTACTTCTTGTTTACATAGCTCTGGTGCAATTTTGCTCATTTGTTTGTGTTGTTCATTAGTTTCCTGTAATAGGTGACAGCATAAGGTATTTTTCTTTCGTTGCCTGGCTTATTTGGCTAAGCATAATTCTCTCTAGTTCCATCCAAATTGTTGCAAATGGTAGAAGTTCCTTCTTTCTTTCTGCTACGTAGAACTCCATTGTGTAAATGTACCACAGTTTTTTGATCCACTCATCTACAGATGGGCATTTAGGTTGTTTCCAGCACTTGGCTATTGTAAATAGTGCTGCTATGAACATGGGAGTGCATAGGTTCTTTTGAATTGGTGTTTCAAAAATTTTTGGATATAATCCTAGCAATGGAATTGCTGGTTCAAAAGGCAGTTCCATTTTTAGTTTTTTGAGGAAATTCCAAACTGTTTTCCATAGTGACTGCACCAGTCTGCATTCCCACCAGCAATGCACCAGGGTTCCCATTTCTCCGCATCCTCTCCAGCACAAGTTGTTTGTTGACTTGTTGATGATGGCCATTCTGACTGGTGTGAGGTGGTATCTCATTGTGGTTTTAATTTGGATCTCTCTGATGGCTAGTGATGTTGAGCATACTTTCATATGTCTATGGGCCCTCTGTATGTCTTCTTTGAAGAAGTGTTTGTTCAGGTCCTTTGCCCATTTTTTAATTGGGTTGTCTGTCTTCTTGGTGTTGAGTCGTATGAGTTCTTTATATATTTTGGAGATCAATCCCTTGTCTGAGATGTCATTGGCGAATATATTTTCCCATATGGTTGGTTTCCTTTTCATCTTGCTGATGTTTTCTTTAGCTGAGCAGAAACTTTTTAGTTTGATGTAGTCCCATTTGTTTATTCTTTCCTTTATTTCCCTTGCCTTAGGAGATATATCAGTGAAAAAGTTGCTACGTGAGATATCTGAAATTTTCCTGCCTATTTTTTCCTCTAGGACTTTTATGGTGTCACGGCTTACATTTAAGTCTTTGATCCATTTTGAGTTTATTCTGGTGTATGGTGTAAATTGGTGGTCTAGTTTCATTTTTTTTTGCATGTCCCTGTCCAGTTCTCCCAACACCATTTGTTGAAGAGGCTCTTTTCACTCCATTTGATGTTCTTTCCCCCTTTGTCAAATATTAGTTGACCATGTGTTTATTTCTGGGCTCTCTATTCTGTTCCATTGATCTATATGTCTGTTTTTATGCCAGTACCAAACTGTTTTGATTACCATGGCCTTGTAGTATAGTTTGATATCAGGTATTGTGATTCTTCCTACTGTGTTCTTCCTCAGAATTGCTGCGGCCATTCGGGCTCTTTTTTGGTTTCATATAAATTTTTGAAGTATTTGTTCTAGGTCTGTGAAATATGTTGCTGGTATTTTAATAGGGATTGCATTGAATCTATAAATTGCTTTGGTTAGTATGGACATTTTAATGATGTTAATTCTTCCCATCCATGAGCGTGGTATATGCTTCCACTTATTTGTTTCTTCTTTAATTTCTTTCTTCAGTGTTATGTAGTTTTCTAAGTACAGGTCTTTTACCTCCTTGGTTAAGTTTAATCCTAGGTATTTTATATTTCTTGTTGCTATGGTAAATGGGATTTTTCTTTAGGTTTCTATCTCTGAGTTTTTATTGTTGGTGTATAAAAATGCCTTCGATTTCTTTATATTGACTTTGTATCCTGCTATCTTGCTGAATTCACTTATTAGGTTGAGTAGTTTTTTTGTGGAGTCTATAGGGTTTTCTATGTACACTATCATGTCATCTGCAAATAATGACAGTTTTACTTCCTCTTTTCCAATTTGGATGCCTTTTATTTCTCTTTCTTGTCTGATTGCTGTGGCTAGAACTTCCAAGACTATGTTGAATAGGAGTGGAGAGAGTGGACATCCTTGTCTTGTTCCTGATCTCAGGGGGAATGCTCTCAGTTTTTGTCCATTGAGTATGATGTTGGCTTCAGGTTTCTCATATATGGCCTTTATTATGTTGAGGTATGCTCCCTCTATTCCCATTTTGCTGAGAGTTTTTATCATAAATGGGTGTTGTACTTTATCAAATGCTTTTTCTGCATCTATTGATATGATCATGTGGTTTTTGTCTTTCATTTTGATTATGTGTTGTATTACCTTTATTGATTTGCGAATATTAAACCATCCTTGCATCCCTGGGATGAATCCTACTTGATTGTGGTGTATGATCTTTCTAATGTGTTGCTGGATCCGGTTTGCCAATATTTTGTTGAGGATTTTAGCATCTATGTTCATCAGCGATATTGGCTGGTAGTTTTCTTTCTTTGTTGTGTCTTGACCTCGTTTTGGAATTAGGGTTATACTGGCTTCATAGAACAAGTTTGGGAGTTTTCCCTCTTCTTGTATCTTTTGCAATAGTCTGAGGAGGATAGGAGTTAGTTCTTTCCTAAATGTTTTGTAGAATTCACTTGTGAAGCCATCCAGTCCAGGGCTTTTGTGTGTTGGGAGTTTTTTGATTACTGCTTCAATTTCACTAGCTGTTTTTGGTCTATTCAGACTTTCTGCTTCTTCTTGATTCAGTTTGGGAAGACTATAGGTTTCCAGGAATTTGTCCATTTCCTCTAGGTTGTCAAATTTCTTGCCATACAGTTGTTCGTAATAATTTCTTTTAATCCTTTGTATTTCTGTTGTATCAGTTGTGATTTCTCCTCTTTCATTTCTGATTTTATTTATTTGGGTCCTCTCTCTTTTTTCTTGATGAGCCTGGTTAAAGGCTTGTCAATTTTGTTATCTTTTCAAAGAACCAGCTCCTACTTTTGTCGATCTTTTGAATTGTTACTTTAGACTCTATGTCATTTAATTCTGCTCTGATCTTGATGATTTCCTTCCTTCTACTTGATCTGGGTTTTGCTTGTTGTTCTTCCTCTAGTTCTTGTAGCTGTAGGGTTAAATTTTTTATTAGATATTCTTCTAGCTTTTTTAGGTAGACTTGTATTGCTATGAACTTTCCTCTTAGGACTGCTTTCGCTGTATCCCATAGGTTTTGGGTTGTTGTGTGTTCATTATCATTAGTTTCCAGAAACTTTTTGAACTCTTCCTTGATGTCATTGTTAACCCATTCATTATTTAATAGCATGTTATTCATTCTCCATGAGTTTGAATGTTTTTGAGTTTTTTCCTTGAGGTTGGTTTTCAATTTTAAGCCATTGTGATCTGAGAAGATGCTTGATATAATTTCAATTTTCTTGAATTTATTGAGGCTTGTTTTGTGTCCTACCATGTGGTCTATCTTTGAAAATGTTCCATGTGCACTTGAGAAGTTTTATATTTTGCTTCTTTGGGGTGAAAACTTCTATATATATCGACTAAGTTCATTTGATCTAGAGTGTTGTTCAGTGCCTCAATATCTTTGGTGTTTCTTTGCTTCGAAGATCTGTCCATTGTTGACAATGGGGTGTTAAAGTCACCTACTATGAGTGTGTTGCTGTCTATATCTTTCTTGGAGTCTTTCAAGATTTTCCTTATATATTTGGGTGCTCCTAAGTTGGGTGCATATATATTTATAAGGGTTATATCTTCTTGATGGATTTTTCCCTTAAGTATTATGAAATGCCCTTCTTTGTCTCTTTTTATGCACTTTGCTGTGAAATCTGTTTTGTCCGATATGAGTATTGCTACCCCGGCTTTCTTTTCATGTCCATTTGCTTGAAATACTTTTTTGCATCCCTTTACTTTCAGTCTGTGTAGATCTTTTGTTCTAAGGTGTGTCTCTTGTAGACAGCATATATGTGGGTCATTCTTTCTAATCCATTCAGCTACCCTATGTCTTTTAATTAGAGCGTTTAATCCATTTACATTTAAGGTTATTACCGATCAGTACTTATTTATTGTCATTTTTCCCCTTTGTACTTGTGTTCTTCTCTGTCTTTCTCTGTTTCTTTATCTTCTTAAAGCAGACCCTTTAGCATCTCTTGCATTGCTGTTTTGGTGGAGATGTATTCTTTTAGCCTTCTTTTGTCTTGGAAGCTCCTTATTTCACCCTCCATTTTGAATGAGAGCTTTGCTGGGTAGAGTATTCTAGGTTGTAGGCCTTTGTTTTTCATTGCTTGAAATATTTTTTGCCATTCCCTTCTGGCTTGTAGTGTTTCTGCTGAGAAATATGATGATAGCCTTATTGTAGCTCCCTTGTATGTTATTAGTTGTTTCTCTCTTGCTGCTTTTAGGATTCTCTCTTTGTCTTTGAACGTTGCCATTTTAATTATGATGTGTCTTGAGGTGGGCCTGTTGGGTTCATCTTCATTGGGACCCTCTGTGCTTCCTGGATTTGCTTGACTCTTTCTCTCCTCATGTGAGGGAAGTTTTCCATCACTAGTTTTTCAAAGAGGTTTTCTATCCCTTGCTCTTCTTCTTCTCCTTCTGGAATTCCTATAATACGGATATTATTATGTTTCATGTTGTCCTGTAGCTGTCTTAGAACCTCTTCAGTCTTGTTCAGTCTTTTTTCATTTTGTTGCATTGTCTGGGAGTTTTTGTGTACATTGTCCTCCAGCTTGGTGATCCGATCTTCTGCTTCCTCTAGCCTGCTTTTATTTCCTTCTACTGTGTTCTTCAATTCAGAGATCGTATTCTTCATTTCCTCCTGGCTCTTATTGATAGCTTCTATGTCCTTTTTCATGCTCATGTATTTCTCTGTGAGTTCCTTGTAGTTTTTCTGGAGTTCCTTGTAGTTTCCCTGGAGTTCTTTGTAGTTTCCGCTGAGCTCATTTAGCTTCTCCATAATCCATGTTTTGAATTCCGTATCTGATATTTTGCTCCCCTCTATTTCATTTAGCACTCTCTCTGGGGATTCTACCTTTCCTTTTGATGGGGGGTTGTTTCTCTGTCTTCTCAGTTTTGTGATTCCTATTGTTTGTTGGTGCTTCTTAGAATGATCTGCTCTTCCTGGATCTGCCTCTGGTATCGTCAGATCATGTACCAGACTGGCCCTAGGCAGCCTATTGGAGACTTCCAGTGATCTACTGCCTTTGTCTGTCTTCTTTAGTTGTTAATCTACTCAATCTGTGATTAGCCGTCAGGCTTAAGGGCCGTGGGTGTGGCAGCTTAATTCCTGTAGGCGGGGCCTTTGCTTCCCCTCAGGCTGACGCCACTTGGAGGGGAATGGTCTGTCTGCTGTACTGGGGCTGAGTCAGCCCTGGCTGGTCCTGGGAAGAGGTTAGTGTAGCTTCCACTTACTCCTCCGCCCCCTTGGATCTCCATCTGTGTTGTCCTTGATGTTATTTCTTTAATCTGTCTGGTTGTATTTCAGCTACTCTTTGGTGGATCTTTTTCTCTGGTTAGTTGATTGAGAGTCACTCTGCCCACCTTGTCTTGAGATCTTTTGTGGAGGTGCTGCTAAAACATAATCACACAACCCAGGCAAGAAACCCACACCCTCCAGTATCTCCCCCAACTACAATCTCACTATAGGCTGCAAATAAGCCCGTATTAATATACTTGTGGAGCTATTGGGACTCTTATGTCGTAGGAGAAACAGATAGGAGTTGTTTTAAATGAAGGAAGGGTAATTTTTGAGCTGGAAGTTGATAGAGTAATAATATTAGCAATTGGGATCAAGGTTATGTAAGAGAGCAATTAACACTTACACTGTATGTTTGAAAAGGAGGAGAGGGTTACAGTGTGGAGTGAGAAAGTAGAAGTGTATAGTATTAGGATTATATAATCGGTATATGCTATATGATTAGCGTGGGAGGGAAGATAGACACAACAGACATCCGGGAAGACAGACAGCCAGAAACTGAAAGAGAGGGCTGAGGAGGTTAGAAGGTAGGAAACAGATTGAGAAAGAACTTTTCAATAATAAAAATACAGAGTAGAAAATAGCAAGACAGGAAGGGAGAGCAGAAAGAGAAAGAGAAAGTAGAGAAGAGAAGGGTAGGGGAGAGAACGAAAGAAGAAAGGGAGGTAGAAGAGGGGGGACTGGATTAAAATTCTTTTAAATTATATATTATAAAAAAAGATTAGGAGATTAAAATGATATAAAATTGCAAGCTAGAGAGAAAGAGAGAATATATAGAGAGAGGAATAGGAGATGGGAAAGCAAGAGGATGGGGGAGGGAAAGAACACAGAGGAGGGAAGGAAATCAGGAGGAAGAGGAGATATTAGGGAGGGAAAGACTGAAATTGAAGAGTTGACAAAAGATAGGATGAAGGAGAGAAATACACGAGGGAGAGAAAGAAGTGAGGGGATGGGGTGGAAAGAGAGAAGGGGTAAGAATGGGAGGGTGAAGGGAGAGGGGGATAGGTTAGAATTGCAATTTGAATATTAAAAGATTAGAATATAAAGTGGAATAGGGAGAGAGAAAGAAAGAGAGAGAGAATATGTATAGGGAGAGAAGGAAAATAAGGGCAAGGGATGAAAGAAAAATGAATGTAGACTGAAGGGGAACAAAATAAAGAAAGAAATTTAATAAAATTGGAGGTGCTTAGCGCAGAGAAAGGAGAGAGAGAGAAAGGGAGAGAACTTAAAATTAAAAAATTAACTGAGAATAGGATGCAGGGGAGACATGCTACGGGGAGAGAAGGGAGGGAAGAGGAGGGGAGAAAAGGAGAGGGAATAAGAAAGGACGGTAGGGGCAGTTAGAGAGAGAGTGAGAGATAAAAGCATGAGAGGATTTTAACTCAATTCAACTTTTAGGCACAGTCTCTGGGTATTTTTGGTTTGTTTGCTTTTTTGTTTTTCCTTCCTTCCTTCCTGAGTCCGCTCCTATTCAAAATTCCATGAATTTCAAATCTTTTCTGGTTGGTTGGCTGGCTGTGGGAGGGTTCTTCTTGATTCTGGGATTGCCAGTCTTTTATTCGTGGGCCTACCGCCGCTCTGCTGTGAGCTGTGTTTAGTTGTCCCCTCCTGAGGCAGCCTCAGTCCTCCTCAGGCTTGTCCAGCTACTCCTTCCCTCTGTTGGTCCAGCCTGCGCCTGCCAGCAATCCCCGCCCTGCCTCCAGTCCTGTCTCTATTCCCAGGCCACAGCTTCTGCTCTCTTCCCTGTCTATATGCTTGCACACCCCACCTCTCTCCCTGTCTTGAGATCGTCCTTTTGTTCTGCAGGACTCTGGCACAGCCGGTCAAAGCACCGGGCCCAGTGGCACTTTCCTGCCCAGGGCCTCTCCCCTAGTCTGAAGCTCCACAGCGGCTTTCCCATGTGGGCTCTTCTCCCTGCCCCAAACTGTCTCTATTCTGAGCTACAGCTTCCGCTGGCTTCCCTGTCTACAGGCCTGCGCGCTCTATCTCCCTCCCCGCCGCAGCACTGTCCCTTTGTTCTGTGGGACTCTAGTGTGGTCGGTCAACACAGCACTCTCCTACCCAGGAGTTCTCCCCCAGTCTGGAGCTCTGCAGCAGCCTTTCCCTGCGGGCCCCTCTCCCCACCCTAAAACCGTCTCCACTCCAGAACCACCACCTCTGCTCTTCCCTACTTATACACCCTGCACGTCCTGTTTCTCTCCTAGCCCCAAACCTGCCTTTTGTTCTGTGGGATTCTAGCGTGATTGCTCAGTTCTCCCCCGGTCCAGAGTTCTGCAGCAGCTTTTCTGTGCTGCCGTTCTCCTTGCCCCAAACCTGTCCCTTTGTTCTGTAGGGCCCTAGCTCTAGTGCTGTGCGCACCCAGAGTGCCGAGCTTTCGGTCGGAGGCTGCAGCTGAGGAGGTTTCCCTCTAGACTCAGATCACACAGTTTCTCCCAGTCCTGATTGTTCACCGTTCTCTCCCTCCTCTGGCTTTTTCAGCCAGATCCTCTCCCTAATTCCCCACAAGAATTCACTTATCAGTGTGCCCCTAGCAGGGGGAGCCTCCAAGGAGCTCTAGGCTAGTGAGCTCTCCGGCTTGTTACTGCAGACGCACCGGGTCCCGGAATGACTCAGCCCGCAGTGTGTGGTAAACCCCTCCACCCCCCTCCATGCTGCTCCCACACTCCCCTCCCTGTTCATGCTATCGGAGATCCACACTCACTCAGTCACTCCTCTCCGCATTCGTTCGTGGAGTCTCTCCCTAACAGGAGCGAGCTGAGAACATTGTCCCTACTCCGCAGCCACCTTCCCCTCTCCTTTACAGGTTTTTATGAAGCTCAAAATAGGTTAAAACAGGTAAAGAAAATTAAGCAGTTATAACAAATTAATTATTATTGATAAATTATCAGGTGTTAACTGAAGAACATAAACCATTCTCAGAATAAAAGAAAGAAAAGATCACTCTGTGACCCTGATAAGAACAAGGCAAAAACAAGGCCCTACATGTCTAGAAAAATAAGAAGATCTTGCTATGACCAAATGAACATTTATTACTTTTTTACTAATCATAACTCTTGTATCTCTTAAATTCTCTCACCTCTTAGGTAATAATTGTTAAAATACCACATATACAAATTGACCCCACTTTTTGACAGTTGCACTTCAGGCCTCCATTTCTTAATTGTTCTTTATAACCATCCAAAACAATCTTAAGCCCTGTGAGATGTTGCTCCAAACTCCTCTTTACTGAGAAACCCCACATTTCCTTGGATTAGGTTCTCAAACCATCATATTGAGTAAAACTCAATTTGTTTGACCAGAAGTATGTTTCTAAAGATTTTGGACAGTGAAGATCAATATCATAACTACTATTTTTTTATCATCATCATCAATATTCAACAATGTATATCCTTTACCTAACATACAACGATACATCATAAAATGCTGAAAAATATTTGATGAATAAGTAAAAAGGGAATTGACAATTAGCACTTGGCTTCAAGTAGAGCAGTTTCAATATTGGAAAGGCAAATCAAACTGCAGTGGCCTGAAATGTGACGGGAGGAGAAAAAGAGGAAAAGATGATTGTCAGCCCTCATTGTTCCCCTTTTAAGCACATACATCCCTCTACCAACCATCTCTCTCTCTCAAAAATGTGGCTATGCAAGGTAAGGCTGTAATGTAGAGAGTGGTTATTGAGATATGCTTTATTGAGCTATGTTGGACAATTAACTTAAATAAAAAGATTTAAGGAATCTGATGCTTTTTAGATTATTGACCTTTTTTTTTTCAAATGTTATTTTTCTTCCATTGATGTAAGACTATCTTGTGACACTATACATTTGGGCCCATAATTATTTTGAATCCTCCATCTTTTCATAATATATAACATCTAATTTTATCTTCTCTTGGAAATCAGAAAATCAAGTTTGGTTGACATGTATGTAAACTGTGTGTATGCTAAAGGTAATTTTCTTTAAATAAACATATGAATATTAGTGTATGATTTTATAGTTTTGATTCAAACTCATTTTTAAACACCTTGGATTTCGAAAGATTTCCAAGTAAGAACTCATTCTATGTATCTAATTTTTTTTTAATGAAACAGACAGATTGTGCAAACATCAGGGGCTTATTAAAATAAAATTAAGTAATTTAAATTAAATAATCCTAATAGTTTTCTTACATTAAAATTTTTTCTTTGGTAGGTGATGTTCCTGCCAATGAGTAGACTTTCATCTCAAGTTAGCAGCTTTCCATTTTCTGTCTAAAAAGTGACCAAATTATGGTTATAGAGTCAATTTTCAGCTCATTAAGTCATGCTAACATCATACATTAAATATTTAAGCTGGCAAGTTTTTTAATGCAGTAAAATCTAGATTCCACAAGCATCTAGACAGGGTATTACTTAAAGTCAATTCCATCTTCAAATAGCAATTCAGCATATTTATATATTTTTGCTATCGTTTTCACGAGCTCTAGGAATTAGATGTCAATTGATGACATATATGTGCATAATACTGAAAAATATGTCTTTTGCTATAGACTGTAGTAACAGAAATTTAGCATTTATTTGTAATCTAATCTCTTAAAACATTGATGAAGAAGCCTAATTAATAAATTTCGTGAAGTGTTGGTTTGAATATTTCTATTGTTTTTAATAACTAGTATAGCACATTCAATTTGATTCAGGTATATATTTCATATTTATGTTTTTCCAGTTAAAACATTTTAGAGTCTCCTTTTTATTTATTTATTTATTTTTAGGAAAGCCAAGATAATAAACTATTTTTATTCTTTAGCTTGAAGCAGGTTATTCTGCTTACTTAAATTGTTTAATCATTCTTTAGTACCATCCGGCATTCTGCCTGTTTCTTCTGCTTAAAACAAGCAGTCAATTTTAATTAACTTGGTGCACAGAAGTCTTTGCCATTCATGAGAACTGGGAACACAGCCAATCCTCAAAACACCACTGATCAATTTGCCTAGAAAGAAGTAAAGAAACAGAAGATATCGTCTATAAGGAGCTTTTGAATGTTATCCTAAAGTTGAATAGCTAGAAATCCAAAATTAAAATTTAACAACAATTTTAACAGATAAAATGTAGTGCCATGAATTATTTGAAAAATTTTGAATGTGAATGAATAATCAGTGGTCACAGGCTTAAATTTATTTATAATTTATTTTTATCTATCTAAACAGTACTCTGGGTTTTAATGCAGTAGTTTTGGAGAAAAGTTGATGACTTGGCAGTCCTCTTGGACTGACTGCAAGAAATTTTTAAGGTGTTAGAGTTATTTATAAGTTGTGTTTTAAAGGATAGTAACATTGGCTGATGTCCCTGCAATACAAACCCGATATTTAAAATATTCAGCTTCTTCCATTATTAAGCAGAATCTATATGACTAAGAAGACAGATGCGCATGAATAAATGTAAATTATTTTACTATTTCCCCAAAAATGAAAATTACAAATAACCTTTCAGATACTTTTCATGACAGCATCTTAGAAAAGATACATTTTTCAAACTTTTCAATATACTTTCTTTTAGTCAAGGAGAATTTTTCTTTCATTTTAAAGGGAAAAGTTTAATCTATTGCATTAAGAAGAAACCTGGAAATTTTCAATTGGTGTCATACTGAATACTAATTAAGAATGAAAAATTAAAAATTTCAACCTAAAAGATATTTACAAAATAAAAATAAGTTCGATTTCATGATTTGTTGTATCTAATTCTTTTATCTGTGACTAAATTACATCAGAAACAGTGCTTGTTTTATATTTCTTTCCCTTTTTGATAGTTTTATTAAATAAAAATTAAAAAGCAAACTAATAATATAACATTGACTTGAACTGAGAAAGTGTTTTTCCCACAATTTATTACTTACTATAATTTGCTATTTCTGAGATTTCCCAACCTAGAAAATTTGTGTTGTCATGTATTTTATTTTTCCCAAACCATGTTTCAATTTGTACCAAGTGACTAGAATTAAATTGAATGAATTTAATTGATCTTGGCAAGCTTGCTATTACAACTGTTGTGTAGTGTGTGGACAATTTGAATACAACAAAAACAAATACGATAGATATTGTAGCATTACACACACACATGTGCACACACGCATTTGAGGTCCCATTCTGGTCACTACTTAATTACTCAGAGGTCATTAAACAGTTAATAGAAAATCCATACTCTTTGCCCAGGGCAGGAAAATGTTACGGTGAGAAAAATTTTCAGGAATGTGTTGAAATGGAAGAGGATCTTCTGTATAGACTAAAATAGATTTCAATCTCTGAATAGTATTAAAGATTTAATTTTAGTTAATCTTAAAAGTAAGCAATGTAGAAAGCAGATAAAAGGAGTGACAGGTCAGGTCACAGAGGATAAGGAGGCTAGTTGTATCACCTCTCCCCACACATTACTTTTTCAAACATTAGTTTGAAAAACAATAGTCTAATTTATGATATAAAATTTAAAGGCACCAATTTTAAAAGAAATGATTTTTTTAGATTTAATATACATTCAAATGAAAACAAAATCATTTAATATTCTTTTCTCTTTGTTTTAAGTTACTAGTAATTCCTACTACATCGCTGTTCCTCTCCCAACACATAATACATATTTGTAAAGTTGCTTTGAGAATTATGAAAGTAAAAAGTGGCCTAATGCATTTTGACTTAAATTTTTAAAAGTACCCAGTGTCTCAATAATTTCCCCATTAAAAATAATGTGTAGCCACTATTTAAAGGGAAAATGTGTATATGCATAGTACATTAAAACAAATGTTCTACTTCAAAAAATAAAATGATGGTGACTTTCAATATTTATATTACAATAAAATTGTATTAAGGGTTATATTTAAAAAGAGAGAGAATTATAAAGATAAAATAGATTTGAACCTACTCTGATAAAGGTTGTGGAGGCGCTGAAAGGGATTATAGTTATTTGTGGATAAGGGTCCCTAGTGGAGAAGTGAGGATATACAGGTATGAACTTGTGGGAGGACACTCATCATCAGCATCATCTTCTCTGGGAGTGCTTCCTCATCAACCAGGATGCACTGGTGCCATTCTCCCCTCCATGCTTATCTAGCTCATGGCCCCACACATGGTTTCATTACTGTTTGTGTGTCTTTCTTCTCTACTACACTTGGTGACAATGCATGGCTGGAATTATTTACATTTATATAATCACATAGCATAGCCTCTTCATAGCAGCTTATATCACAGAATAGCTTCCCAATCTATGTTTGCTAAAAAAGTGCTAATAAAAATAAATAAACAAATGATGTACCAACTGCAATCATATCATTAGGAATATCTCCCGTGTTGCTAAATCTGATCAGTAACTCATTAAGCAAGAAAACCTGGTAACTTGAAAATTTTTTAACTTTGGTATTTATCTTCATGCATTTTTCCCTCAACCAAAAATTAAGTAGTTTTTAAATTATTTGAAGTGAGTTTTTAACTTTAAGCTTTGGGGTTATAGAAAACAACTGCTTTCTAGTTCTTCCTATTTAACATCTTGATTCAATAAACACTTCCCCATTGCTCATATTTTCCCTCATAACTCATTTTATCTTTCTATTGTTTTTATATATTTTATTTATCATCCATTAACTCATTAATTAATTTATTAAGCATTTATTTAGCAGCTGTTGTAACAATCATTGGAAAGAGTCTGAAACAATAGAGATGAGTAAGACATTGACCATATCCTTAAGAGCTTAAAATTGAGTGGAGAAAATGGGAAAAACCAGAGACGCTACTCCTTGTTGCTTCAGCTTCTAAAGTCGAACATTAAAACCAGGGTCATGCAGTAGCAAGATGCTCTGTTTTCCTTTTCTCTATCCAACAATTATAGAAAGGCATATCCCTTGTGGAAGTATATTTTAGGGAATTCCCAGTTTCTTGTGTGTGCTCATGAGCTCAGTTCTTTAAGCTACAACATTGAAGTGGGGATTTTACTCCTTGTTACCATTTTCTGAGGAGCAGACAGATGTCCACATGTGGGACACTGCATCTGTTGGTGTGGACTATGCCAGGGATACTGTGACACAGCTGCCATGCTAGTACAACTCTGCCTTGAACTTGGCAGATGAGTTTCTGAATCAGACAAGGCTGCCTGCCCTGTCCTCCTACTCTTCTTATCGTAAGGAGTGTTCAATAGCGGAAAAGCACATAAAAACTGAAGTACAGCTGGACTGAGACCACATCCAGACACCCCATGCAAAATAAATAAATAAACAAATAAATAAGTAAGCAAAGCCTTAAATATGTTTCTTTAATTTTCTGAGCATAGCTTGATCACCTATAAAACAGGAATGTTTACTTTGTGGGTATTCATATGCAGGTTCTATATGACATTTAATTACAAATATTCAACTGTAAATTTTCTAACTCTGGGTTTATAGGCATCTGATTTTCCATTTAGGACAGGTGCATGTACTGTGTAGTGTCTCAAACAATAAGGCTGATAAATTTAAATACTATTACTATATCACTACTGGCTTTTTCTTATACTGTACATGTGCCGTTAAAGCTGGGATAATCCACACCACTTTCATAACCTTTATTTTTATTTATTATCATTTTTATCTAATTCTAGAAAGTTAAAGAGCTAAAGCAAAAGTAAACATATTCTGGTTACATTTTTGGCTACTAGATGATATGAACCAGTTCTATTGAGAGGGTCAGCATGGAAAAAAGTAAAATGCAATAAAATATATGTGTGTAAGAATTATTTGCATACTTGTTTTTTCCTGTGAAAAAATATGCTTTAACTGGACATATTTTTCCAATTTTAAGAAGCTAACAATATTTCCATGGTGCCCTTCAAACCCCAAGTGTAATGCTACTAAAGCTCTTCCTCATTGTGACCCTAATCATAAAGCTTCCTTCCTTCTGGGCCTTGACGGTCAAGAACTGTGGAAGTTCTGAGATTTTGACCCTATTTACAAGCCAACAGATCAGCTTGTCACATTTTCATGGATATTGATGGATCACACAAGACTTTTAGATCAAAGACAAAGCTCAAAACAAAGATCAAACAGTGGCCCCAAGTTTTAATTCTTAGCGCATGACATGGAAAAGGACCACATGATGCTTGCACACTATAATGTGTTCCAGTACAGGAGAGGGACACTAGGCTTAAGAACCCAAATATTTTACACTGCGCAAGGAGCCAGCCTGTTCTTTGCTCCAGAAGGGAATCAAGCTTTATTATACTGTACAGTAAATGGCTTGACCTTGGCTCTGGATGGAGACACTATTTCTATCTTCCTAGGCTGTTTGTTAGATAAATATTCTTAGAGAGATGATGAAGGATATAGTTAGTGTCTTGCTTGTAAGACATGCAGAAACACAGGAGATTTATGAAGATGGACCCAGCCCTTGAACCTAGTCTAATATTTAACTTCCTCAGTAATTACAATTATAATAACATTGGGGAACAAGATTTTTCTTGAATTAGATCTGACACTTGTTTTTGACTAACTATTGGCATCTGAAGCAAAAAATGACCCCAGTTTTTCTCTATCATGTCAACTTTTTAAGGTACTGTATACCCTCCCTTTGTCCCAAAAATCATACAAAATGTACAAAGGAAAATAAAGAAAAAAATTACCTGAATATACTGTTTATTTAGAGTTATTGTATTCATATAATGGCTATATGTTGTTATGATAAGTCAAATTGTGTACAAGTAGTAAAGTTCTGCTACCAAACATACATATTAAGGGATTTTATCTTTTCAAACGACAGGCTAGGAAATGCCAAAATGAGATACTTGAAACAGTCTCCTTCAGTTGGCAAAGCTTTACCAAATTGCTTCATGAGACCCAGTTTTATGTGCAGAGGTGGGAATATAATGTTCTTTCTGTCAACAAGTGGTTCATGTAGAATGTTTGGATCACCATGTTTGAGGTCAGATCTTGGAGGCCAATTCGACTCCACTTACAATGCTTCTCATGAGCTCTGCTGTCCTACATACATGGAAAACAGGGATACTTGGTGTTTCCACGTTGCTGACCAAGAAGAAAACAGAACATTTTAAAGTCAACACAGATGATCCAATTGTGCTTGTGATATTGCGACAAATCAATGACTCTCTTTATGTCTTCACATTCTTCACAAAAACAAACTGAAGGGCCAATTGGGACTGCACCAAATAAATTGCCATTGTGGAGGAGGACAGACTTCAAGCTCCACTTTGAGTTATTGATGAACAGTCGCCATTCATTTGTGTTGTAGATTGGAATTTCCAATTCCTGCACTAAACCATGTATGTTACGGCGATCCCCAAAGCCACCATCACTTCAAAAGTACTACAGAAATGCACTTTCTCTTGATCAAAAGTAGGATGCCTCCGCTCATTTTTCAAGCAAGTTTTTCTCATGCAGTCTTGATGCTAGGAGTTCTGAAGCCTTTTTGGATAGTCCCAAATCTTGTGCCAAATCATTCAACTCATGCTGATCAAATCCCTTATGAACTGAGTCATCTTTAATTTCAAAATTTTTATTATTGCTGTCACTTAGTTCTTCACCATACTCCTGTTTTTTAAAAGAGGGTAGTTCAGTGAAAACTGGCACTGGGATTTCAGCTGAATGAGGCACTGAGCATAGAGCTGATGGTAGACTAGGATACTCTATTTTACATTTATTTTTCATGTTATATCCTGATGTTCTCACTATACAAAAGTAACAGTCACTTGAATGATCTCTGGGCTCTTGCCAAACCATAGGTATACCAAATGGCAATTGATCACATGTTCTTTTCATCCACATCCATAAACTCTCGACACACTGCTTACACACCTTGTGAGGGGCCCAAGACTTATCTTGATCACCAAGTTTTACTTTAAAATATGCAAAATAAGCTTGCCTGACAAATGCGCTGTTTGTCCTTTGAGAATGGTGAAACTACCACAGATATAACAAAACAAATCAGGGTTCTTTAGGCACTTACAACAAGAAATAGCAGAGGCAGACATGATCTGAAGCAAATAAGTATGTAGATTAAAAAAATAAATTCTGCTAACTCCTTGTATACAGACAAGAACTCGGACTACACTTCAGAATATGATTCACTATATAGAGCGGCACACAACCTCTCACCACACTGTCTCATGTGTAACTGAATAGCCTAGACAAGTATGAACCTTTGCTGGTCTCCAAGGTCGTCCCCCACCCTGCTCCACTCAAGGGAGGTTTGCTCTCAGCAAATAGGAGAGCACTAGGGCTTCCCTCAATCCAGGCTCTATCCAGCCTAGAGTGGTTGCATTAAGATAAGCTATACAGAAAAAAGGACGTGATAGAAGAAAACTAACTGCAGTTTTGAAATCAGCATGCCTATTTACATCTAAAAGACCTGAAAAATCAAACTCAACAGGAGTTATGTTAAACATTTTCCCCTATGTAATAGACCTGTATATCAGTATATAAATGCAAAGCAGTCTATCAAGGAGAATATTTTCTGGGGTCTTTCAGACACCATAATTTTAAAATGTTCTATTGACTTCAAAATAACTTTTATGCACATTGTTAACATAAATGTTAACTTTGTTTTATTTTCTTTCCCCCCACCTCTCCCTCCTTCTGGAAGTAAAAATAAAATAGAATTTTGTTTTATTTTCATTTTATCATGATTCAACAGAAAGTATACTATAATTATGAGGTAATATTGCCAATGTCTCAAGTAATCTTTTCATAAATGATTCACATTTGTTTACACACTCCTGGTATCTTTTGCTAGCTTCTTCCATATAATAGCATATTGATTTTATTTCTATCCATGGTGCAACTGCAAATGAGCATCTACAATTAAAATACCTGTTCATTTTCTTGTTTTAACCAAGCAATATTTCAGAAAGTTGTATTATAAAAAAATAACTAGAGTGCATAACACAATCAGTTGCTGGAGGGAAGGACAGAATTCCTGTTAGAGGACAGAATGCTCATGATCGTAACTAAAACAGATTATTTATTATAGAATATACACAATAGCTCATTGGTAATAATGGGTCAGGGGCTATAATGGAGGTAATGGTATTGTCCAAGGTTGATACTTTTTTAATGTACATGGTGCTCTTAAATAAATGAGAACAGCTGTAGAATGACACACCTACCCTTGTTTATTATAAACCATTCACATTTTGGAGATTATATATATATATATATATATATATATATATATATATATATATATATATATGAAGACACCACTGGCTACTGGCAAAAAAAAAATGTATAAAGCTATATTATTTCAAGGTTTGGTCTGCTCCATCAACTAGAAGTGAGGAAAAAATACCTGCTATTAATTTGTTTGGAATATTTTGTTTTGGAGGGACTGCAGAAGAGAGTAAAAACATAAAGATAAAAATTAATTTTCTGGTATTATCAAAAAAGTAGAAAATTTTCCCAGTACACTGGAGTAAGTAAATATAGCTGTTTCTTAATCAGATTCACAGGTGCTTAAATCTGAACATTTATTAATCCTATGACAATTATTTAATGTTATGTTTAATATAGTATAACATAGTGCAATATACTTAAGTTCATTTAAAATATTATAATATTTAATAAATTATTTGAAAATAAAATGTATTTCAATCTCAACCTAAACTTTTATGCAGTGTGAATGTGTTAGAAGAAAAGCAGATGAACTTGAAATTTTTGTATAACAGGCATGTTCACTTTCTTCACATTTATGTTAATTAAAATGTTCCCCATAAAGCTATGTGAGAGAGGATATTAACATAAGAATTTAAGATCATCAGTGAGCTACTAGAAGTCCATAGGATCTCTTTGTTTGACAAAGAAAACTTTAGGAAGTGTGTTTTTTATAACTAGCTCTAATTCTAATGCTGTTCTCACTTATAATAATCAAGAGGCCATAAAATACATCAGAAGAAAAGTTCTAAAATCTCTCAAAGCATGGAAACACAAAAACATTCTTTTTGACTCATGTATGATATGGAGTTTTCTGACTGCAGCTGGGACGTCAGCTGCCTGATCATTTGGCTCTGTGTATCACTGTGGCAACATCAGCAAACATTGTTCATATTCTCTTTTGCTTCTATAGACTCCCTACTCTCCTCTGTCCAGATTTACCCAAGGAGGCTGACCTCTATTAAAGGAATCATGCCATCTCCCTTGCCTCATACGCACAGACTCATGATTTTCTTTTTTTATTTATTTTGGATAATACTTTGATATTGATAGACTACAATGGTAGCTAAAAAATTTAGTCTATCTTATGACAATCTGGATAAAAATGAAGACAATTTTATTTAAACTTGTAAGACATTTTAGTAAGTTTTAAGTTTAAGAAAAAAAAAAGCAGAACATTTGAATTAGTATCTACCAAGTAAAATAGAATTTCAGCTTTTCTGTTTGGGTGGAACATGGCTTACATTTGAAGAAACTATAGGAATAGGAGAGTAATTCTGATTTTTTTGTTTCTTTCAAGAAAATAGCTTAACTATTATATGTCCATTTTAACTAACAGCAAAAATGCAAATCACAAATGCATAAATATGTATACATATTTTCTTGTATCCAAAGTTTCATTTCAGAATAGAATCATGAAAATAACACTACCACCTATATAACAGAAATGAGAAATGCAGAAGCCATTAAAGAGGATTGTAAATTCATATAGTGCATTTGTATCGAAAGACATGGTGTGGGTAATTGTTAAGTGTTTCCTGTTTAAGAGCTCTTGGATTTGCACTGCTATCTGTCTGAGATGTTAAATTTGTGTTAGTCATAATATACCATATCTTGCCAAAGAATTTTGAAAATGTTGCTTCCAAATGTTTCCTACTTTGTCTAGGCACTTTATTTAATAATGAAGAAATATTTCACATTAAGTATTCTGAACATAGGAAACACAAGAGCACAAGAGTTCTTGTCTGACTAAATCATGGCAAAATCAGAGGGTGCTGGTTCCAGATGTTTTTGTTCAGCACCTGTTATTACTGAGGATTAAGTAAAGACAGAACTCTGTCTCTCTTTTTCTTTACCTTATTCTACCTTAATATTGCCTAGCTACCTTCTTACTCCCAAATAGAAAAGAATAAATTGGTGCAGTAATGAAATATATATTATATATTATATATGCATACACACATATTTAAACATGAGTTTTAAATATATATTTAATTGTGAGTTTTAGGACTTTTCAAGCATTATTGAAAAATAATGTTTTGTTTGTGTGTATATTTGATGCTTTCAAGATCCAGTTATTGGGATTTAAAAAGTATAATTTTAATAGATTCAAAAAGTAAGTGACACTCAATTTATGAAGAACAGCTCCAAATTCAAGTAAAGAATACTGATTAGCTCTCATTCATAAATTCTTTTCTTTTCTTAATATGATGGTGAAACTGCATTCTCTGTTGAATGTGCAGTGACTGATGCTCAGGACTTTTCTATTATTACCTACTTTTTTAATGAAACATTGGTTCTTATATAAAGTATAAAGAGGGAAGTGGTCCATTTCTGATAGTTTTACTAAAGTACTAGTTTCAAGCTGGTGCCATCAAATAATTAACAGTAATTTCACCAGTTTTCATGGTAAAATCTAATAAAGATCTCCTTGTAGCTCTGGCAAGGGAGTAAGAAAAGCAAAGGGCTACTCTTCAAGGAAATGCCTTTGCCAAAATCTTATCCCATCTGAAAAAGGACATTCTCCTATTTATCCCCTCTCACTTTTTGATCTCACCTAACAGAGGCAAGTAAATAGAACCAGAGGCTGGTAAACAAGGAACAGACTGACAGTGACCCAAGGGGAGAGGGGAGAGACAAAAGGGGTGAAAGAAGGGGAAGGGTCTAATCAAGAAACTAGCATGAATGACCCATGGACATGGACAACAGAATGAAGGAAGGGGGGTAGGTGGGGTTGAGGGGAGCAATGGGTGGAAAATAGGACAACTGTAATAGAAAAACAATTTTTAAAAAAGGCAAGTAAAGAAAGCTAAGAAACAAGTGCAAAAGACACAGCCCAATTACTGAGGCTCACTAATCAGCTGGTATTTAATCAAAAGGTTATGTAACACTTCACATTCTCCATTCCTGTCACCACACCAACAGCATTCCAGTATAAAAGGGTGGGTTGCAGCTAAATGGTCCAAGACTGCTTCTGTAGAGGAGTTTTTAGGGAATCCAAAAGTCAAAGAGAACAAAAACAGAAACATTAGAATTTCAAGACACTGGCAAGAACAGAACCATAAAAATTAAACACAGCCCAAATTTTGGACTGATTAACATAAGAACTCACACTAAAGTCCTTTTTACCTTGGTTGCTCCTACTTGATATATTATGACCAGTTTTTTAAAAAACTTTGAAACATGCTAAATGTAAAAAAAAAAAAAAACAAAAAAATAAACAAAAACAGTTCAAAGAAACAAAATAAGGATCAGAGACAGACTTGGATATGACAGAGATTTTGGAATTATCAAACAAAGAATTGAAAATATCAGTGACAGTATATTAAGAGCTCTAATAGAAAAAAAACAGACAATACTCAAAATAAATGGATAATGTGAGCAAGTAGATGGAAATTATAAGAAATAATAAAAAGGATATACTACAAATAGAAAAACACTATAACAGTAGAGCAGAGTAACCTTAATGAGATCAGTGGAATAAAACTGAGAGCAAAAACAAAGCAAAACTATATATCTATGGACAACTGATCCTCAGCTCATTCAATGGAGATAGTATAGGGTGCCAGAATCATTCAATGAAGATAGTATAGTCTTTTTAACAATTGGTGCTTGGACAATTAGATATCCACAAGTAGAAGAAAACAGTTGGATCCTTAACTCACACCATATAAAAGTTTAATTCAATATGGATCAAACACCTACATAAAAGAGTTGAAACTATAAAACATTTAGGAGAAAACTTAGGAGTAAATCTTTATGACCTTGGATTTAGCAATGGTTTCTTAGATGTGTTACCAAAACACATGCACACACACACAGAAATATAGACAAATTGAAGTTTATTAAAATTAAGAAAGTTGGTGAATCACAGGACACTATCAATAAAGTGAAAAGACAATCCACAGAATGGGAGAAAATATTTGAAGATTATATATTTGATAAAGGTCTGTTGTCCAGAATATATAAGGAACTATTACAAGTCAACAACAAAAAGACAAGCAACTCAATTAAAAACTGACAAAAGTCTTGAAAAGACATGTCTCCAAAGAAGATATACAAATGACCAAAAATACGTAAGAATTTGTTCAACATAATTTGTCATTAGATAAATTTAAATGAAAACCATGATGACATACCACTTTCCATCTAATAAGATAGCATGAATAAAAGAAAAGAAAAATATCAAGTGTTGCTGAGAATGTGGAAAAATTAAAACCTCGATAGATTTCTGGTGGGAATGTAAAATTGTGTAGACACATTGGAAAGTAGGTTGACAGTGCTGATCATATGACCCACCAATTCTATTTCTAGTTATATACCCAAAATGCATTAAAATAGGTGTTCAAAAAAAAGCATGTACAAGAATGTTTATAGTAGCACTACTTACAATAGTCAAAAGATGGCATTTACCTAAATATTCATAAAGTGATGAATAAATAAACAGTGTATGGTACATCCATATAATAGAATATTACTCAGTCATGAAAATAAATGAAGTACTGATATTTGCTACAGCATGGATGAACCTTGAAAACATTATGGCAAGTAAAGGAAGCCATACACAAAAAGTCATATATTTTATCATTTTACTTATATGAAATATCGAGAATATGCAAATCTATAAGACAGAAAACAAATTAATGGTTGACAGGTGCTGGAGGAGGGGAAAATGGCATGTGACTACTTGATATGTGTAGGTTTCATTTTGGAGTGAAGAAACATTTTTGTTAATAAGATAGTGGTGAAGGTTGTAGAACATAGTAAATTTACTAAATGCCACTGAATTTTACTCTTTAAAATTATGAAATTTATTTTATGTGATTTTATGACAATATAAAATGCTATTGCATATACAAAGAACAGTTCAGAAATAAACATATGATCTTGCTATAAGCTTTCAAGCCCTTTTAGGACTTAACACTGGACAAACAATTAACCAACATAGACTAACTCACTTAAATTATTATATTTTTCTTGCCTTCTTGTTATATGTGAACATATACTGCTTATGTACAATATTCCTTTCAATTAATTAAGAATTAATTAATCTTTGCTGTATCCTGTGGCAACTTGTGAACATTAATTTTCATCTTAAAAATATGTTTAACATGAACATGTTCAGTAATTATTTTCACTTTGCTACAATGAGACATTGTATAATTTATGTTACTTATGAAAGATAGCTTAAACTGACTTATAAGACTTCTGTCTTTCTTGATATATGGAACTATACTAAATGCTTATAAAGATAGTCAAACCAAGATTCATATTCTAACTTTTTTATTTGTGGATATATACTTTGGCTTCAGATTTGTTAGTAATTCATGAAACAAAGATGTTTAAATGAGCAGATGGAAAAGATCAACTTCCTTAAATAATGACCAAAATTTTTTGTTGGATAGTGTTTTAAAGAATTGTAATTTGTCTGGTTGTGTGATTATAAAGAATCAGTTCTTGAACTTACCCCATGAATCCACACTTCCACAATGATCACAATGGAAAGGCCAATCACTACACTCAGGTGCCCTCCTAAACTAGGCAAATGAAATAAATGAATGAAGTGGAAGTCTGTATTCATTCATTTTTCTATGATAAACAGTACCAGAGGGATTAGGACTGGAATTGCATAGTGGGTTGAAAGAGAGTTTAGTTTAATTATATTTAATCCACTATGCAATTCCAGTCCTAATCCCTCTACTCAGTGTTTATCATAGAAAAATTTACAAAGATAAATAAAATACATTTGATAATGAGTTTTCAAATTCCACTAAAGTCTGTTTTCCTTATAAATATTCACACTTGTTGAATATTTTATTTTTTTGTGAAATGTTTATCACTTCATTTTAAATAGTTCACATTTATTTACCTCCATGACTCTTCTGTTTTGAACTTGAACTCTTCTGGCACAATTTCCAATTCTTTTAACTAGGTCCAGTATTAAAGTCATAAATATTTTTCATAACATTCACATGCCCCAAGCCCTTCCCAAACCATCTAGGCCAGAAAGGCATCTCTACCAGATTCCACCTTAGAAGAGATATCATTAACCTCCTTTTTCTACCACTACACTCTAAAAGTTTTATTATTGTTTTCTTCAAATTACTGGAACAATATCTTAACTGACATCTCTTCCTTATAGAATACCATACTGTAATTCATCCTCCTTAACACCAGCAAAATGCTTTTTATGATCACAAATTGGGTAATACCAGTTTCCTGACAAAATTTATTTAATGATTCCCAAAGCCTATATTAATTCCAGTCTTTTAACATGGCAAAAATTCTTCAAAATATGTACCTACCCATTTTCTAAGAATCATCTCATCCTCTGTTTTCCATTGTCTGATCACCAGCCAAATTTTGCAAGTATCAGCCTTCCGTACATTTTTTTAAACATATAATGTTTCCCATTTCCATTTAGAAAAATAAGAAAATAGGAATTTAAATTCCTTCTGCCTAGATTATTTTTCCCAGTCGTGTCTGTCTGGCAAACATTTATTCAAATTTCAGTATGTTTCAGACTCATCTTCAAGAAGGTTTTGGTATTTCATAAAGGCAAAGATAAGACCTTTTCTTTCTTCTATTCCAAAGCATTTTATAAATGTGTGTTTTGTCCATGTGCTATCATAGTTAATTGATTACACATCTGTCTCACAAAGTAGACATGGTTCTTCTCCTATATCTTTGATCTTTTCTTCTTTGTTTGTCTCTATTTAGAGTCTCCAAGGTCTAATGTCTTTTCCTTTGCATTTTTACAAATATCCGTCTTTCAAATGGGTGTATATGAAGAAAAATATAATTATTCAATTTTCTGATGATGCACATGAAGAAAATGCTAATTATATTGAGTGTCCACTATTTAACAGGTCCTGAGACAAGTGCTTATGAGCATTAATTACTGTACTTAGAAATTCATTGTCTTTCAACCTTACAAGGCTGTTTTAATTATTCCAATTACACATATAAACCATAATGAAAATATTTAGAGAACACACATAACTTCTTTAAAATCATACACGTAGTTAATGGTGGTTCTAGATTTTATGGATTTGACTCCTATCTTTGTCACTTATTGGTCGTGTGCTATGGATGGGCTATATATTTTTCTCTACCTCAATTTCTCCATCTATAAAATGGGCCAATACTAGTAAGTACCACATAAGTTGTAGTAAGTATTTAATGAATAAACAATTGTAGAAAGTATCTAAGAACAGCATTTAATGTGGTGTAAGAATGTTAAACTTATTTTTACTATCTCCCAGAATTTTCTGACCTGTTTTGTCTTCCTTTATTCCACTTTTTATGATTTCAGAATCCCCATCTCTCCATACTCAGTTGCCTCATTGGCATTTCTTTCTGGATTATACTATGACCCATGAGTATTTTATTACACTCTGCCTGTACACTTTATTGACTTGAGTGTACAGGCAGAGAGGAACTTGAGCCTGTCAAGCACCACATCATGATACATGTTAGTGGCTGAGAAAATAATTGGAATAGTTAAAAGAGAGTGTATTGCAGAGTTTATACTAGGGAATGGTGAACTTTTTTGTAGAGGTCCAGGCAGCAAGTATTTTAGGCTTTGAAGCCATACAGTCTATGTTGCAACTGCTAAACCTCATCCTTAAGTGCAAGAGCATCCATAGATAATGCATAAATGAATGCCCTTGGTCATGTTCCAGTAAAACCTTGTCTTTAGACAGTGAAATTTGAATTTCACATAATTTTATGTGTCAGAAAAATTACACAACTTTTTCTCTAACCATGTAAAATATTTAAAGTAACATATTCTCAGCACATGAGTTCTACAAAAGCAGTTGTCAGATTTGTTTTGTAACCATAGTTTGCTGACCCCTGATATAGACAAAGTAGCTTATTCCACAGATTTTTATTTTTAGTTCTTTCCCCATAGGTTGCTATTCAAATATTCTTCAGAACTTCAAAAAAATCATTAATTAAATTCTATTTTTTTATTTTAACTGAGGGTCTTCTCCCATACGACAGGGATAGCTAAAGCCTCTTTTTGAAATACTGGTGAAATGAAGGAAGAAGCTAAAACAGTACAAGTAACAGGGTGGTAGGACCACACATACACTTATATTAGACTGCAAAATATTTCCTTACATGTGTATCAGTGAAGGACTCCGATAAGCGAAAACTCTGAATTAAAAGAAATTATTTCTGACTGAATTAAATAGAGTAGGCATGTAGACAGTGATTTTTTATCTTTAAGCTGATCTTGTTATTTATTGCTCTCTGTAGGTGAGCATGAAATTTCAAATGTGTTTTGAAACTTAAGATTTTTGAGATCTACCTTTAGTTACCCCTAGTACAAATTACTCCCTTCGGAAAATCAAGCATATGAGAGGTGAAGCAAAAAAGGGCCCTTATAACATAATGTGTTTCCTGTGGAGATGTCTTGACAAAAGAAGAACAAATGTAGAAAGTAAATATCAGACAAAAGCAGGACTCAGCCAGCTTCAGGTTTTCATTTTACTCCCTACCTTGCCATTCAGTTCCTTTGAAATCAATGAGAATCTCTAATGCAGGTGAGATCTGTACAAGGCCAAGAGACATGAAAATCTGATCCACAAAAGACTAGTGTTCAATAAAAGATTAAATAAATCATGCTTTGTGTGTGTGTGTGTGTGTGTGTGTGTGCGCGCCTGTTTCTTTTTTCCTCTGGAGTATCAAAGCAAATGAGTTCTTGGGGTTGATAGTCACTTAATAATAGTGGTAATGTGGTTAATTTTTACATGGTACTACTTTACCTAGGGTATGATTCAGGTTGCTATAGGCTGAAATATCCTGGAGATTTCAAAAAGAATAAACAATTCAGTAACTGTAAATGGTAAGCATGATACAATTATCCTCTTTATTATGAAAAGTTTTGTGAATTAACCAACAAACAAGATTAAATATGAGATATTTTTTGTTTGGTTTGGTTTCATAGTTCCATCGAATACTGTAGTTTATCACCCACAACAAACTATTCTTATAAAAAGCAGTACTTATGTCTTTGCACATCCTGATTTGCCCACTTTGCTTTCTAGCTACTCCATTTCAGTTAACTCACTGGCTCATAATTAAGTGTCAGGCCAGCCTCTGTCTTTTCAGAATATCTGATAAAATTTAAATCACAGAAGAAAAAAACATTGAATCAAATTCTCAAGAGATGATTACAGTTTAATAAGTATTAATCTATACACACACACACACACACACACACACACACACGTATATTCACTTAAGTGAACTAAAACACCAGAAAGAGCAATGATGTGAATCTGATCAATCGCAAAATATTTAGTGTGTTAATTCTAAAGCAGTTTATAAAATAAAGAAAGCTTTCAACATATCAGGTTTTGTTGCATACCACATCTCTATCTTTTTTCCCTATTGTAGAATTGGAAACATATGTTTATAAATCCATAGGAAAGTGTACTTTTGTATGTCTCACACTCCCCCACTGACCATGTTACTTGGTTCTATTTTGAAGGTAGATGACTCGAGCAAACCATCATGTACTCATTTATTAGATTGTGAATAGTGGCTAGTTTAAAAAAAAAGGAAGCAAAAAGCAAGCCACCGTGATTATTGCCCATCTTTCTGAAAGCTTTGTATGATGGCAGTACAATTGGAAAGACAAGAAAAAGTTAATTCTTGACAACCATAGGTTTTCTGTGATTCAGATAGTATAAAGAAGGAACCATAAAGTATTTTGTTATTACTAGAGAAGACCATGCTTTTATCCTTCACAAAAACTGGTGCTTTCTTATTCCTCATTTTATAAATATTAATTGATCAACATAATTTTTATACAGACTATGATAGTACTAAGACATATCTTCAAATAATGATTTCAAAGAACTTAGAGTCCAGTTGAGAAAACATAATTTATTTTAAAAACATACATTTTAGACAGAAGAATTCAAATAAATTATGTAGATATACTTTAAAGTTTGGAACATAATTTTCCATTCCCTTAAGTGTAGACTACATTTAGTGGCTTTTTTTTTCACAGAGTAAAGTTGTAAAAGAAAGGAAAAAGTAACTTCGTAGTGGGGAATCATGGCATACCTTAGTTATGTGATAAAGGTAAACATCATCAGTGCTAAGTTATGTACTCTTGATATGTGTTGAGAATATTGCTTCACCTCTGTTGACTTCTGCCAAACCACACACAAATCCAGTCTAATCATGAGAAAACATCAGACAAATCCCAATAGAGTAACACTGTACAAAATATCTGATCAGTACTTCTCAAAACTGTCAAAGTCATGAAAAACAAAGAGGTTCTGAGAAACTATTTGAGCCAAGAAGAACCAAAAAAAGACAAGACATCAAATGTAATGTGATATACTGGACTAGAGAAAGGATATTAGGTAAAAAGTAATGAAATCTGAAGAAAGTATGGACTTTAGTTAATGAAAATATAGTACCTCTGGTTCAGTAATTGTAACTAATATACCATACTGATATTAAGAAAAACTTAGTGTACGATATACAGGAACTCTCTCTACTATCTTTATCATTTTTTTTATAAATCTAAACTATTTTAAAATAAAATTTATCAAAATGCTTTTGATTTTTAAAATTTATTTTAATTGATTTGTTTTTCTTTAACTTTGTTGTTTACACTATTACAGATGTCCCCATGTCTCCCACCTAGCCTGCCTCCACCTAGCCGGATTTCCGCCTTTTCTGTAGCTGTCACCACTCTGTTGTCTGTGTCCCTGGGTTATATATATATATATATATATATATATATATATATATATGTTCATTGATTAATCCCTTCAACTCCTTTCATCTATTCCTCCCTCCCTGCTCCCTATGCCTCTATTTCTACTTTGTTCATTAATTTTGTTCATTAGCTTCCACATATAAATGAGATCATATAGTATTTGTCTTTCTCCGAGTGGTTTATTTCACTTAGCATTATAATTTCCAGGTCCATCTATGCTGTTGCAAAAGGTAAGATTTCCTTATTTTTTTTATAACCATGTAGTATCCCATTGTGTAAATATACCAACACTTTTTTATCCACTCATCTGCTGATGGGCACTCGGGCTGCTTTCTGAACCTTGGCTATTGTAAATAATACTGCTTTCACCAAAAGGCATATGAAAAAATGCTCAATGTCACAAATCATCAGAGAGATGCAAATTAAAACCACAATAAAATATCTCTTCACACCTGCCAGAATGGCTACCATCAATAAATCAACAAACAACCAGTGCTTGTGAGGATGCAGAGGAAAGTGAACCCTAATGTACTGTTGTCGGAATGCAGACAGGTGCAGCTCCTATGGAAACATTATGAAGTTTCCTCAAAAAAATTAAAAGTGTAACTGCTTTTTGACCCTGTTATTCCACTTTTGGGAATATATCTTTAGAATGCTGAAACACCAATTTGAAAGAATATATGCACACTTATGTTCATGTCAAAATATTTTTAAATAATCATTTAAAAAAATAAATCTGGCAGAGAAATAAAAGATTCCATATTTAGTAATTTTTTGGGGGAAAATGTGGGGAGCCCAAGAAACCCAGAATCAAGGGATGGATTTTTGAATTTAAGAAACTTTAAAAAATTGCATGTAAAGTTTTGGTGTTATATCATCTGTCATAAAAGTAATACAGAAAGAAAAACTAAAGTCACACAGGTGTATCATAAAGCAAATAGATTTATTTACATGTTCATTTTGGCACAATTAAAGAGAATGTAAGTATTCTTATTAGTATCATGGCATTTTTGTTTTAGGTCCCTTATAAAAGAACTATACTGGGGAAATCAATTTTCATTGACTCAGATATGACATTTGTTTTTGACAAACTTTTGGCATCTGAATTCAAAAAGGACAACAGTTTTTCTCTGTCACGTCAACTTTTTAAGGTACAGGATACCATCATTTTGTCCCAAAAATCATACAAAATGTATATACAAAGGAAAATAAAGAAAATGACCTGAATATACAGTTTATTTAGAGTTATTTTATTCATATAATGGCTATATATTGTTATGGTAAGTCAAATTGTGTACTAGTAGTAAAGTTCTGCTACCAAACATACATATTAAGGGATTTTATCTTTTCAAATGACAGGCTAGGAAGTGCCAAAATGAGATACTTGAAACAGTCTCCTTCAGTTGGCAAAGCTTTACCAAATTGCTTCATGAGACCCAGTTTTATGTGCAGAGGTGGGAATATAATGTTCTTTCTGTCAACAAGTGGTTCATGTAGAATATTTGGATCACTGGGTTTGAGGTCAGATCTTGGAGGTCAATTAAACCCCACCCAATGCTTCTCATGAGCTCTGCTGTCCCACATACACAGAAAACAGGGATACTTGGTGTATCCGTGTTGCTGACCAAGAAGGAAACAGAACATTTTAAGTTCAACACAGATGATTCAATTGTGCTTGTGATATTGCAACAGATCAATGACTATGTCTTCATATTCTTCACAAAAACAAACTGAATGGCCAATTGGAACTGCAACAAATAAATTGCCATTTTGGAGGAGGACACACTTCAAGCTCTGCTTTGAGCTGTTGATGAACAGTTGCTATTCATTTGTGTTATAGATTGGAATTCCTGACTCTTCCATTAAACCATGTATGTTATGGCAATACACAAAACCACCGTCACTTTGAAAGTACTGCAGAATGCACTTTCTCTTGATCAAAAGTAGGATGCCTTTGCTCCTTTTTCAAGCAAGTTTTTCTCATGCAGTCTTGATGCTAGAAGTTCTGAAGCCTTTTTGGATAGCCCCAAATCTCGTGTCAAATCATTTAACTCATGCTGATCAAATGCTTTATGAACTGAATCATCTTCAATTTCAAAATCTTTATCGGTGCTGTCACTTAGTTCTTCACTATACTCCTGTTTTTTGAAAAAGGATAGTTCAGTGAAAGCTGGCACTGGGATTTCAGCTGAATGAGGCACTGAGCATAGAACTTATGTTAGACTGGGATACTCTATTTTACATTTATTTTTCATGTTATATCCTGATGTTTTCACTATATAAAAGTAACAGTCACTTAAATGATATCTGGGCTCTTGCCAAACCATAGGTATACCAAACAGCAATTTATCACATGTTCTTTTCATCCACATCCATAAACTCTCAACACACTGCTTGCATACCTTGTGAGAGGCCCAAGACTTATCTTGATCACCAAATTTTAGTTGAAAACATGCAAAAGTGTCTTGCCTGACAAATCCACCATTTATCTTTTGACTGGGAATGGTGAAACTGCCACAGATATAACAAAACAAATCAAGGTTGTTTAGGCACTTACAATGAGAAATAGCAGAGGCAGACATGATCTGGAAAAAAGGAAATTAGTACATATGTAAATTAAAAAATAAATTCTGCTAACTCCTTGTATACAGACAAGAACTCAGACTACACTTCGGAATACGATTCACTATATAGAGTGGCACACAACCTCTCACCACACTGTCTCACATGTAACTGAATAGCCTAGACAAATATGAACCTTCGCTGGTCTCCAAGGTCTTCCCCCACCCTTCCCCACTTGAGGGAGGTTTGCTCTCAGCCAAAAGGAGAGCACTAGTGCTTCCCTCGATCCAGCCTAGAGTGGTCGCATTAAGATAAGCTGAACAAAAAGAAAGGACGTAATAGAAAAAAACTAACTGCATTTTAAAAATCAGCATGCCTATTTACATCTAAAACAGCTCAAAAATCTAACTCAACAGCAATTATGTTAAAAATTACTCCCCTGTGCTATGGAGGAAAAAAATCTGTTTTAAACCATCTTCTTCTGTTGCATACCATACTTTGGTACATTTAGGCAATGATTCACATTGGACAAACAGTTATAAAGCATAAATAGTTTTATTGCTGGTAGTCATCACAATAAGTCTCAGGTTTAAATGGGACTGCAGTAGTTGCAATATGCACAGACTACTTTAAATATTTCTATAGAAAAAGTAATATGTACATATGTGTGTTAGTTTAAGCGAACTCCGGGTGCAATGTGTTGTGCTAGTCAGAAATTTAGCGATAAGACCACATACCAAAGGTAGATGCTATCAATAGTTATTGTCTGTACTTTATCTACACATATCTCATTCAATTTCTGTGTCTTTAGTAATAAGAAAGGCCCTGGCTGGTTTGGCTCAGTGGATTGAGCGTCGGCCTGCGAGCTAAGTGTCACTGGTTCGATCTTCCAGTCAGGGCACATCAGAGAAGGAAAACTCTGACTCCAAAAAACCTCCGCTGCCTTGCGGCATACCTCTTCAGGGGAAAGGCTAAGGGAGTAAACCCCGACAGAAAATCCGGAGCCGGAGTCCCTAAGGCGGTTTGACGTTGTAGTCAACACCGGCAACTCCTGCGGCGCACCTGAAGCCAAGCTGTATTGACTCCGTCTTTCCCTTGGACCCTCCAGCTGCGAAGAGAGGGGGGGTCTGCTGCATGGGCAACAGCAGACCCTCCATATCACCCTGCCCAGGCTCTGTAGCTTCAGCTTCACTGGAGAGGACACTCCAGCGTCATTGCAAGATGTCGATTCAACACGGGAGGAGACAGATACCGTGTCACTCCCGAGTCAGACTGCACAACCATTCTCGGCGGTGCAGATAGACTCTTAAGAAGCTACACCATCGTCTCTCGAGACGGACGGCTGCCGACAACGAGTAATAAGAAAAATGAATGTTAGAAGAATTGAATTTTTATTCATAAAATGAATAGCTTATAAATTAGCACATTGCAAGTATGACATAGATTATCATTGATAATATACTTTGTTTTCTATATATGTAGATGGAACAGAAAGTTTCAGAGACACTTATTACCCTAGAGCAGTGCTGCCCAGTAGAAATACAGGGGTAGGCAAACATAGGTTTATAGTTGTGAGTACAAGTTTGTGCTTGTATTATTATTTAATAATTATTGAATTGCCTTTCATACAAACAAATGTAAACCCACTTTTGCCAAAACTTGTAAAATAAAAACACATGTGCATTTAACACTTTTTGTAGCATAATTAACAAAAGTTGAAGTAACAAAGCTAAAATTAATTATAATAATTTGTATAAATAAATAAATTTAAAATATTAGTATTTAATCTTGTAATCAATATAAAAACATTAATGATATATTTTACTGTCTTTGACATACTTAGAAATTCAGTGTGTATGTAAAAGTTACAGTACATCTCAATTTAGAAGCTATACTAAAATTAGAAAAGTGGCTCTATACTTTGATTTCATGTAATTTGTAGTTAAAAAATAGACTCATGTATTGAGATATTTCCAAAAATACCTAAAAGGTTGTCTAAAATTTATGAGTATAAAGCTAATTTTTGTTTGTTTGTTTTTATAAAACTAAACTGGTTATTTTTTTTTAGAGTAATTGATTTAATTTAAAGGAAAACGATACCAGTTTCAAAATTATGTATGTGTTAGGTTAATTCACTACTAATAGTGTTAATTCACTATTATTGAATGTGAATTCTAATAAGTAATACATACATTTGAAAACATCCTTAAACTTATTTATATCAACAAAATGTTCTTTAATAATGTTATACTTTTTGCATCTGGAAGTTATAACACACTATCACTTATAATAATTGATATATAGAGTCATGATAGAAAAAATGTGCTAAATTAATATTGATTTATGTTATGAAAAGTTTAATTTTAATATATACTCTTTCATTCTTCAGTTAGGTAACAAACTTTGTCTTCCTTGTATTTTTCAACTCAACTCTTTCATGTCCAGTGGATAGAAAAATTAAATTACATGAAAACATTTTTCTTAAGAATTGAATATTTGGCTAGTATTTTTTAGTTTTGAAAATCTTGGATTAAAATTGTCAGTGAGTAGGAATGACATCACGAAGATGGTAGAGTAGGAGATCCTGCCTCCATCAGCTGAATAAAATCAAGACAGTTATTAATTTAAAAAAAAAAAATCTCTGGGAGAGATCTAGAGTCCACTTAAGAAATTTCAGCAACACAGTGGAACACAAGCTTGATAATAATCATGAAAGAAGGAAGAACAGCTTCATTTTACCTGTATCATTCTGTCTCCCACTCCAAGCAAGCATTGCTCAGGACCAAGAGGAAACTCCAGCTAAAGAGTTCTCCTCACCAGCAAGTAAGAAGTCTTTTTATTTTTTTCATATGCTTTATTGATTATACTCTTACAGTTGTCCCAATTTCTTTTCCCTTTGTTCCCCTCCACCCAGTAATGCCTCTTACTTCAGTTGTACCCCCTACTTTAGTCCACGCCCATTGGTTGTGCATATAGTTCTTCTCAACATCTTCCTATCTACTCCACTCCCTCCTACTATGCTTCTTAATTCCTGTACCATCTCTCTCTCTTTCCCCCCTTCCCTGTCCCAGCTGACCTCCCCTCAATATATTCCCCATACCTATAATTCTTTTTCCACTCTCATTGCCTACTTAATTTGCCTTTGTTCCAATTCCCTAGCTTCTGTTGTTGGTTGATGTGATAGTTTTTATTTTAATGTTCATAATTTTGATCCTCATTCTCCTAAACAATTCCCTTTAACATTTCATATAACAGTGGTTTGGATCTGATGAACTCCTTCAGTTTCACTATGTTCTGGAAGCACTTTCTCTGCCCTTCTATTCTGAATGACAGCTTCACTGGATAGAGTACTTGTGGTTGTAGGTTTTTCCTTTTCATTCCTTGAATATTACTTGCCAGTCCCTTCTTGCCTGTAGAGTTTCTTTTGATAAATCAGCTGATAGTCTGATTGGGACCCCTTTGTACATAATTCTCTTCTTCTCTCTTGCTGCTTTTAAAATTCTCTCTTTATCCTTAATTTTTGACATTTTGATTATAATGCATCTTAGTGTAGTTCTCCCTGGGTCCAGGTTTTTTGGAACTTTCTGTGCTTCCTGGACCTGTAAGTCTATTTCCTTCCCAAGTTAAGGAAGTTCTGTTTCCTTATTTTTTTACATAATTTTTCAATTTCTAGTTCTTCTTCTTCACCTTCTGGCAACCCTATGATTTAGATGTTGGCCCGCTTATAGCTGTCCCATAGCTTTCTGAGCCTCACCTAATTTTCCTCACTTTTTGTTTCCTCTTTCTGCACTGGTTGACTGTTTGTTCTTTTCCTATGTTCCGATATGTTGATTTGATCCCTGGTTTTCTTGCCTTCATCACTAGTTTCATATGTATTTTTCTTCATTTCAGCAGAACTAGCCTTCATTCCTTCCTCATCTTGTTTAAGATCTGCTGTTAGGTCTGTAAGCATTTTTATAACCAAACCTCTGAACTGGGCCTCAGAAAGATTTCCTATCTGCTGAGTTATTAGATTATATATTTGCTGTCTGGTTAGTTATGTGACTGGGATCTCTATCATTATCTGTGCCATCCTGAACGTTTGTGTTTACCTTGCTTCCTGGGTGGGGCTGTCACACCTCCTACATTATAGGGGGAGGAGTCTCATGCACTCATCACAACCAGGTGTCCCTTCTCACCATGCTGTGGCATTTTCTATGGGGGTGGACATCCAAGATTGATTCCTGCCTTTAACTCTCTGCTGAGAGACCAGGAGTCTCCTCCTCCGTTCCCATTCCCTCTGGGCTTCGCAGTCCAAGGCAATGGGGGTCTGCCTTCCCCGGCATTGGAAACACAAGCTGATGGGTCTGGTCTGCAGCTGGAGGTGCTCACCAGGTGCTTCTTGCCTCCCCTTAAATACAGATGTCTGTGCTTACCTCTGTCCCACCGCAGTCACCACTGCTGCCGCCACCAGCACAGCTTGACCTCACCACTTCAGCTTCGCTCCTCCTACCTGTCCAGACAAGCACCACTTCTTTATAACTTCATACATTGGACTTCCATTTATTTTCTACAACTTCTGGTTATTTCTGGTTTTGCGGTAGTTGTATTCATTCTTAGTTGTGGAGGGAGACAGAGCGTGTCATTATAGGCCTCCATCTTGGCTGGAAGTCTCCTCAAGTAACAAGTTTTCCAGACTTTGCAGGCATGGCAGGAAGCATTACTTCCATTTCACCTCACCTAGAGACCAGCAAAGCTGAGATGTATAGAAATGAGTAGGAGCAAGGAAGCAAAGCTGGGGTTGTCAATATCAGCCACAGAGCAGGGGTGACAGTGTCTGCATATGACCCCAGCAGTTTTTGTCACTGAAGGTAGCAAGGGTCAACACGGCCTCTGTGGACTACCTGCTGATTTTGCTAGGATTTTTGCCCTGCACTATAGGTATTCTTGTTGGCAGATGCCAACTGCCCAAAACCCTCCCTGCTCTCTCCCACACATCCCAACCTCTTGCCCCTTTGGAGCCTGGAACCCTCTCTGGCAGCCAACCTAGACTCTGTGGATGTACAAATATAAGACACCAGCCTAGAGCCCCATGACTGACCCCAGCTCCATATACAGTCTTGGGCTAATTTCCTAGCTGTCCCTCTGCAAGTCTTATGCCCAGCATCCCATCACCTGCCTCACTACCATGTGCATGCCAGTCGTGAGACCTTACAGCAACCACAGGAGTACGTGCCAATAGCCAGGACCCCACACTTGTTTTTGCACCTATCTTTGGCCCTACATTTAGTTCTTTCTCCTGTCATTAGCCTGTACCACTGTGCTGACCTACAGCTAGCCTCTCCAACTGCATACCTGCACACCCCTGGCCTGACTCCTGACACCAGCCTCTCCTGCTATATACCCATGGTGAGAACCAGCAGCCTCAGTAGTGCATGTTGAAAGCTACCAGTTAGTGCAAAACTGGATCTGGTCCTTTCTGCTGGCCCTGGCCCCTACTACCACATATGTTTGCAACTGGTCTCTGCTACTACCCAGGTACTTGCAGCCAAGTGTATGCATACCACTGGCTGACAGCCACAGTAGCCCGCCTTATCTCTACTAAGCCATAGGACTTGCAGGTGCTGCTGAGGACCCCAATATTCCTTGCAGCTTCTACAGACCTCTCCCCTGCAGTGCTCACCAAGGATCACACAGTTGCTGATGCTCTGGGTTACAGTGCCTGAGCTGAGGAGTCCTGATGCCCACACACTTGGCACCCTGGCACCAGACCCATGGTCACAGTGTGGTCCAATATACTCCCACCCACAGGTGAAGGTTACTCCTTAACAAAGTGACTCCATAAAGTATGGAGAAGGTAATTACATCTTGAAATGTGTACCACCTACATAAGGCTGCAGGAATCTCAAATAATCAGGGGAATATGACTCCATCAAAGGAACACAGTCAACTTCCAGTAACTGATCACAAGGAAATGGAGATGTAGAAAATGCCCAACGGAGAATTCAAAGTTTGTTTTGAATACGCTCAGAACGCTACAATGTAATACAGACAAACAATTAAACAAAATCAAGAAAATAATAGAAGAACAAAATTAGATGTAGAACTAACAAAAACAAATAATTATGTAAAAGTTTTATTTTTTAAAGGTTTTATGTATTTATTTTTAGGGAGAAGGGAAGGGAGGAAGATAGAGAGGGAGAGAAACATCAATGTGCAAGATACACAATCGATTGCCTCTTGCACACCCCCAGCTAGTGACCTGGTCCACAACCCAGGCATGTGCCATGACTGGGAATTGAACCAATGGCCTTTCAGTTCTCAGGCTAGCACTCAATCCACTGAGCCACACCAGCCAGGGCTACATAACATTTTTTTTTATGCACCAAGTAAAAGTTTAAGATTATAAAACTAGATAATAGTTACTCCCATTTCATGTCATTTATATGACAATCCTATGAGTACTGAAAATAATTTAAAGCAACACACATGCAAATATCAAAAAGAACTTACATATCTATGTCATACAGTGTCAAATTTAAGTAAGAGATCTTTAATACATACAAAGAGGAACACTTTATAATCATAATAATGTTAATCAAACAGGAAAAGATCATAACTTTTCTTGGGATACCTCTAAGAGTCAATCTATTCCAACAACTCTTATGTCAGTACATAAAAGAGATCTTTAATACATACAAAGAGGAACACTTTATAATCATAATAATGTTAATCAAACAGGAAAAGATCATAACTTTTCTTGGGATACTTCTAAGAGTCAATCTATTCCAACAACTCTTATGTCAGTACATAAATATGTTGTTATGATCCACAGTCTGTTCAGCTTATAAAACCTGCCAATAGGAATACATATTGGTAACCAGTATAAACACATAAGAACTAAAACTCATGAAATTAATTGATTAGTTACTTTGGCCATAAAACTGGCTTCTGTCTCTTGGAAATATAAATAGTAAACACAGTGGTTACTTCCCATACGACAATATTAGGCTGGATACCAGTTTGTCTTATTGTAGCCATAAAAATGGCAAAATACACTTGACTTTGATTGCCTATTATCTTTATATTACTCATTCTGAAAATGTTTAATAAAAAGGGATTTACAATATTTTCACCTATTCACTTTTAAATTTAAATGTTGACACTTAAAGGTAAGGAGTGGTAGTTTTAAAGCTATCAAAAGTATATGCTTCAGCTTCTTAGTTTGATATAATCCTATTCATTTATTTTTGGTTTTATTTCCCTTGCCTTTGAGGTCAAATTCAGAAAACCCTCTCTAAGTCCAAAGTCTGTTAAGTTTAGTACCTATGCTTTCTTCTATGTAATTTATTGTTTCCAGTTTTATATTTAGGTTTTTTATTTATTTTGAGTTAACTTTTATGTATGGAGACAAATAGCAGTCTACTTCCATTTTCTACATATGAATTTCCAGTTTTCCCAGAGAGAAATGGAGATAGTAAAAGGAAAAGGAAGGCAAATATATAGCAATGGAAGGAGATATTACTTTGAGAGGTAAACACAAAATATAATACACAGAAGATGTATTACAGGATTTTACACTTGAATCCTGTATAATTTTATTAATCAGTGTCACGCCAACAAATCTAATTAAAAGTTTAAAGAAAGTATATGCTTCAGGATTTTTTCTGTATCTAATTACTAAAGGTATATTTTAAATATCTAAGGACATCATGAATGTTTTTTTAAAAATTTAGTAATCAATTAGTGATACAAACCTTCTTTAAAAAGTCATAGTTTAAACCATTAGTTGATTTACTGTTTTTTAGAAAATTTTTGTCAGAAAACAAAGCAATTGAAAATTATTATCTTGGAAACTAATACACACCAACAGTATGGTGGTTACTAGAGGGAGGGGAAGAGTAAAGGGCAAAGGATGTCAAATATGTGGTGACAGAAGAAGATTTTACTTTGGGTGGTAGGCACACAATGCAATATACAGATAATGTATCATAGAATTGTGCATTTAAAACCCATATAAACTTATTAAACAATGTCTCCACAGTACATTTAATTAAAATATATCTTAATTAGCTAGCAAATCTTTTCCTTTTTCAAATCTAAAATTAGATAAAAATTCATTCAAAATAGTAAAGCCTTTGTTCCAGTTACTAGGGTTGTAGTTGAGAATGGACACTGAAATTAAATAGCTGTTAGAATTTTTTTGGCTACTGACTAGAAAATTTCTGAATAACAGGTTGTATTTTATCTGAAAACTCCTGTTATTATATAGAAAAATGCTTGGCTTTTGTGAGTGATTCAAGTTGCCAGTTATTCCTACAGCTCTATTGAGAGCACAAAAATATTAAAGATGGCTCTTTAATCTAGGAGATTGCCCACAGTGATTTCATGTACTGCCAAATTTCAAGGATTGACATTTTATTGTAATTCTACATACCAAAGCAGTATTCACAAGAGGTACATACTTTGACCTGGAAAAGGATGACAGCACAGGTACAATTTCTCCATTGTAATGAATATTGATTTTTTTATCTATGGTAAAAATAAGAGATATATAATCTATTTCACCTGCAGTTTTACTCCAAAAATGATACACAAACAGAACAAAATATCTCCCACAATTTTGAAAAAAATTAATAGAAATAGATGTAAATGACATAATATCATCTGTGTTTATGTGTTTGTTTTTGATAAATGTGCAATACTTAGTTTGTGGGCCATTTATTAGTATACAATAGTTAGAACTAGAATAGTTATTAGCTATAATGTAATCAAACCACTCATTTTACAAATAAGGACATTGAGAGCAGAGATCAAGTATTTGTGGGAGGTTGTGGGCTTAAACTCACTTTCTTGAATACATCTACAACATAACTGTCATAGTGTGATGCAAATATTTTTTTATCTGAATACCATTTTACAATCTTAGTCTTTTAAGAATAATATAATGATTGGTTAATTTTGTGAATTCTTGATATCTTATATCATGTTTAGTACATTATAAGTGTGAAAGATATTACTGAATAAAAGAGACTATCATCACAAAGGTTCCATAGTTAAATTTTAATCACTTAAGAACATATTAATTTAAAAAATAGATGTTTAAATATCAATCACTTATTTTACATATCTTTATAAAATATAATAATGTGATAGTAAATTAGTAATCAATAAAAATTCCAATGCCAGCATCTATAACCAATAACTAAACAGTTATACATTAATTACTATATGCCTGATGATTTACATGCTTTAGCTCATTGTAATTGTAGCATTAATCTTGCCTAGGAGGTAGGTACTCTTACTATCCTAATTTTACAGATGAAACTTTAATTTAGAAGAGTTGGAATTTGAATTCAGGGATATTAAGAACCATATTATAATCTCATAAATTTAATTTTAAATACCTTAAAAATGTCTATGTAAAGATGTACAACAGGGCACTGGAAACATGCAAATGCCTGGAGTTCAGGATAGAGTAAACTTTGAAGATATAAATTTGAGTTCATCATATATCAATGGAATGAATGAAAAGTCCAAAAAGAATATAAATTGGGTGTCAGGATGCATCACTGCTATTCAAATTAAATAATGTTGAGGGTGAGTAGCAGAGTTATTAAGACTGGGTCAAGTCTCCTATAGGACAGAAACATCATTATCGTAAAGGCTATTCTTTAATAGCTATTTTTATAGTTAACAAATTGTCATTTATTTTGTTTTATTTTTATTGTTAAAATTTTCTGGTTTAAGTAATTCAAAATAATAAATAGGACATTTATATATTACAATTTTATTATAAATAAGTCATAGAATTATCAAAATGGAGGAAGCTTATTCATCATTTTTTTAAAAATCTCAACATTGAATACATTGAACCTTCTACTACAAAGTTATCTCACTTTATTTTCATATTGATAGGTACAAAAGAATCATTAAAATTAAATTAATTTATTCACTCAACAAATATTAAGTATTGTTTAAGGTGTTGGAGGATTTATTAGCATATAAAAAGGAATTACTTTTTTTGCATGTCTTATGTTCTTGTGGGGCAAAATATTGGCACAAATATAGATAAATATGATATTAAAATTTCAGACATTGAGACATTATAAATATAATAAAATAAAACAGAAAAGTGCAGTAAGGAGTGTGGTAAATAGGTAAATGAAAACTAATTTATTTGTACAGCAAGAAAAGGCTTTTTGTGACTGGCTAATGTTTGGGATGAGAACCAGTGAGCCATGTACATCTCTGGGATGCAATTAAAGGCAACATGAAATGCAAGTACAAAAACCAAACTTGACTTATTGACAAAGCAGTAAGAAAGACAGAGGTAACTTGATATGGGGTAAATTGTGGTGGTTGAATTTAGACACATAGATGAGATAATATAACAACTGTATCATCATATTGGCTTTACAAGGTATTATATTGTTTTGTACATATTAGTAGAGGATTTATGATGTGCCCCATATTCTATGGAGGGTAGAAAGGATTTAAACAAGATAATGATGACCTGATATATACTTTAGGAAAAAGAATGTGACAGTAATGTGTTAAATAAACTATAGTGAAAAAGTAGTAAAACAAAGAAAACTAGAAGACTATTGAAGTAGATTGGTGAGAGATGAAAAATTGGTGTAGGAAGGAAATAGATAGAAATGGTGAGAAGTGACTATGAAAATTTCATTTCATATACTCAATCTACCTACTCATTTATTTCTCCCTTTTATTTGTATTTTTACATAATATGTTTAGCATTGGAAAATACTGTGATAGAAGTTAGCTCTGTCACAGTGGCTTTGCAAAAAGTACATGAAGCCCTCTTTGTTTTCTGAAGACTAGATTGTTTTAACAATGTGTAAAATCAGAGATTTAAAACAATCAGTTCTGGTTTATCAGTTAACAATTCGTCCCATTTACTCATTATATTCTAGGATATTAAAGCAGTTCAGCACATCATCTCTATTTAAACTTGGGGAATGACATACCATTCGGTTTCATGTAAATTTTAGTATGGTATGCCAAAAGGTAAAATGTAGTACCGTGGTAAGAGAAGCCTCAATGTGAAAAATAGAATTTGATTTAGTTCTTAAAAACAATGAAAGAACATGTATGAATGATTCATGTACACGGACAACAGTGTGGGAGTTGACCACAGGAGTAGGGAGTAGGATGGGCACAGGAGGGCAAAGGGGGGAAAAAATGGAACAACAGTAACAGAATAATAATAAAAAATGACAAAAATAAATAAAATAAGAAATCAATGAAAGAGTGTATATATCCCAAAAAGTTATTTACCAATTACATTCTGTGCCTGATTTTATTATTAATTTTCTCATTTATAAAACTAGAAAGTTGATTTTTAGATAGCAACTTTCAATTAAAAATATATGTAACATATGTCATTCTATTTATGTAATTCTTCACTTCCTTCTACTTATAAACACAAGAAAGCTACTATCCTCACTTATCCATTACTTGAGTTGAATTTTCCTTCTCTTGTTAACCTAACAACTATATTAAGAAGATAAATGATTGCAGATTCTTTATATAAATTGATATGTGTTATATATATTTATAAATATAAATTTATATATAAATTCATATATAAAAAGAAATGCATATAAATTTGTCATATAATTTCATATAAATATATCTTTGAAAGAACATATTCTGTATAATGAAATCTTATGACATTTATCAAGATCTATTTTATGATCAAGCAATATTCTATCTTGGTTAATGGTTAATATCCTTTTGAAAAAGAAAGTGTGTGTTGAAAGTGTTGATGGAATATCTAAAAATTTCAGTTAAGATTGATAGTGTTCTTCGAATTTTAATCTTTACTGACTTTCTTATATAAATATTGCATCAATTACTACAAGAAACATATTAATATAGTTAACTAAAATTTTGGATGTGTAGATTTTTTTAATGTTTTTATTATAATAAAAAGTATTTATTTTTAAGAAAATGCAATTTCATCTTGCTTTTTAATACAATTTGATAATTATTGACTTTTAACTGTTTGGTCAATTTATATTTGCTATATTTATTTATATATACATAGAACTAACTCTACCGTCTTAGTATTTCTATTTGTTTCTTCATCTCCATTCATGCATTTTTCCTTAAAATTAATTATTTTAAATATTTTTAAATATTTTCTCTTGATATTTTAACAATGCACTTTTGTAGTTATACATATGTGTATGATTGCATCTTGATCTTATAGAAAATAAAATAATATTTTACAACTTTAAAAGCAGTGCAAGAACAATAAAACAGTATGGCTCCACATAGCTCTTTCTAGTCTTTAATATTTTTGAAGTTAAACATTATATTTTGGAGACATTATTTCTTTCAACAATTTTTCATCATCAATCTATTTTCTTTTTCTTTTCCTTTAGGGCTCAAATTAGAAGATATTAGACACCTGGTTATGAACCCACAAGTCACCAAGACTCTGTTCCTTTCCTTTATTGTCTTTATTTCTCATTACCTTTAAGTCCTTTAAATCTCTGTGCTTCAGTTTATATACTTTGTGTTAAGAAGTTTTCAAGTTTACTGTCCATGAATCATGCAGATTCTATGTATTTGAAAGCTCACACATCTATCTAATAATTATTCCATATATTGTATTTTTTCCCTCTAGAATGTCTTCTTAGTACCTTTAAACAGTTCCCATTTCTCCATTAATATTGCCCATATTTCACTTAAAATATTTATTTTTTTCTTTATATCATTAAGCCTATTTACAATGAATAATTTCACTTATCTATCTCCTAATTCTAACATCTGTACCAATCTTAATTTTTTTGTATGACCATTCATTTTTTTCTGATTATAGGTCACATTATCTTGCTTTTCTAGTCTACAATATAAACATTAAATTTTAGGTTGACAAATTAGATGCTACATTGTTGAAGTCTGCATTGTGCTATCTTTCTTTTAAAAGTATGAAACTTTGTTCACAAAAAAAAGAAAGAAACAAACAAAACTATGAGAACTGACAAATGAATTATGTAAAGTAGTAGAATACAAAAGAAATATCCAGATATCAGGTTCATTTTTATACACCAATAATGTACTTTCATCAGAAAGAGAAACTAAGAAAAATATATCATTCACAATTGCTTCAAGTAGAATAAAATACCTAGGAATAAATTTGACAAGGGTTTAAAAGACCTGTACACAGAAAACTATAAGACACTGAAGAAAGAAATTGAAGAACATACAAATAAATGGAAACACATACCATGTTTATGGATAGAAAAAATTAACAACATTGACATGTCCATACCACCCAAAGCAACCTATAGATTCAATGCAATTCCTATCAAGGTACCAATCATGTATTTCACAGAACTAAAACAAGTATTTCAAAATTTTACATGGAACCAAAAAAGACCCTGACTAAACAGCAATCTTGAGTAAGAACAAAATTGGAGGAATCACACTACCTGATATCAAACTATACTACAAGGTTATACTAATCAAAACAGACATAGATCAACAGAACAGAATAGAGAGCCCAGAAGTAAATCCACACCTCTATAGTCAATTAATACTTGACAAAGGAGGCAAAAAACAAACAATGGGCTAAAGATAGTCTATTCAATAAATGGTGTTGAGAAAATTGGACAAATACATGCAAAAAATGAAACAACCACTTTTTTACACCATACACAAGAATAAACTCAAATGGATTAAATACTTAAATGTTAGACTCAAAACCATACAAATCCTAGAAGAAAACAGACAGTAAGATATCAGACTTTTCTTGTATTAATTTTTTTTTCTGATATATCTCCTCAGGCAAGTGGCACAAAAGATAAAATAAGCAAATGGGCTACATCAAACAAAAAGCTTTTGCAGAGCAAAGGAAGCTATTGATAAAATAAAAAGGCAACCCACTGAAAGGGAGAACATATCTTACAATGATACATCTATTAAGGGGCTAATAACCACAATTTATAAAGAACTTACAAAACTCAACACCAAGAACAAACAATACAATTAAAAAATGGACAAAGGACCTGAATAGTCATTTCTCCAAAGGGGACATACAGATGGTAAATAGACATATGAAAAGATGCTCAACATCACTAATAATTGAAGAAATGGAAATTAAAACCACAATGAGTTATCACCTCACACCTGTCAGAATGTCTGTCATCAGTAAATCAACAAACAACATGTGTTGGCGAGGATGTGGAGAAAAGGGAACCCTGTACACTGTTTATGAGAATGCAAGCTGGTGCACTGACGATGGAAATGAGTATGGATTTACCTCAAAAAATTAAAAGTGGACCAGCCATTTGTTCCAGAGATTCCACTTCTGAAAATATACCTAAAACACTAATTTGAAGAATATATGCACCCCTATGTTCATTGTAGTGTTATTAATAATAGTTAAGATTTGAAAGCAGTCCAAGTGTTCCCAAAGCTATGGTACATTTACATAATAGAATACTACATCGTCTTTTAAAAAAAGAAAATCTTATCTTTCATGACAGCATGGATGGACCTGGAGAGTACTGTACTAAGTGAAATAAGCCAGTGAGAGAAAGACAAGTACCATATGATTTCACTTAATGTGGAAATTAATGAAATAACTAAAAAACAAATCAGGAACAAACTCATGGATACAGAGAACAGACTGATGGCTGTTAGAAGGGGAAGGGACTTTGGAAGGATGGGTGAAAAAAGTGAAGGAATTAGAAAAAAAAGACAAACAAATAAATAAAAGTACAGAATTTTGTTACTGCTAGTACATCTAGATGCAATTGCTTCCTTTAGTTCTGCTGTTTGCCATACACCATGGCCAGACTCTCTTTTATGTGGACTGCTGCCCTCTATTTTGGCTGTACTTCCCTATGCCATTCTGTGGAAATGTCTTCCAATGCAGAAAGCCAGTGTTTATCTGGTGTTTATTGGATTTGTTATCTCCTAGGATAACAGCCCTATGCAGTCTATTTTCTAGCGCCTGAAAGCAGTTGCTATATATTTTTTATCTTTATAGTTTGTTTCTTTGCATACTTTTATGATGGGAGAATAAATTTAGTATACATTAATTTGCAGTGGAAGAAATTGTAGTTTTTCTTTGTTATTTTAGCTGTATAAGACAATCAGTACTGCAGTTGGGAAGAGAAATTTGGATCCAAGATATCTAATCATTATACTGTTTGTGCAAAGTGTTCACTTTATTAATCTTTAATATAACATAGCCCCCTTTTTGCCAGAAGTGAGTCTTTGACCTCTATGTATCCTATTATGCTATGGATTTCCTATAATTGTCAAAGGAGAAAATATTAGTTTTTCTTTCTCTGGAGCATAATGGTGCATGTTCTATGTATGGCATGGTAGTTTTAAGTGAGAGTCCAAGTGAATGTTAATCTCTTTTGAAACTAGAAAGGCAGTAAATGTAATCCCAGGAAGATGTGTTAGAGATATAATGGGGATAAAACTAAGATTCCCTTGTCATTATAAGGAGATGAAATGCATTTATTTATTCATGAATTGAGTGGCTTGGAATGGTGGCTTGTCATTTTATTTATTTATTTTTTCTTTTATTTTTTTGGTTTTTCAATTACAGTTGTCCCATTTTTTCCCCATTGCTCCCCCTCACCCTGCCCATCCCTTCTCCCGCAATCATATTCCTCCCCGTTGTCCATGTCCATGAGTCATTTATACATGTTCTTTGACTAAACCCTTCCCTTACTTATCCCTCTTCTCTCCCTCCCCCTTCCCCCCTATCGACTGCTTGTCATTTTAAATACCACTTATAGACTTAATCAAGTGTATATGTTTATGAACTTTTAAGTAATAGTATTAAATTTACAAATATATGAAGAATAAATTATTAAAATAGAATTTGATACCAAAATGCTTATTTATCATCACAACCTCAAAGAAATTATATTTCTCTCTCCACTAATTTGAAATTCCCTCACTTTCTTTCTTCCCATAACAATATATCAGCACTTTTGTAAGTTGGATCTGTAGATTCCTTACATATGCACTCTTGATAATATGAAGTAGGAGTGTATACCCTTTTGGAATAAGGAAATTTATGGGAAAAATATTTTATATATCCTGGGGAAAATAATATTCTATAATAGATTTTATCTGTTAGATGTAACATTTTCATCAGGAAATACAGTATTGCATAAATGTTTGCACACTATATTATTAGTCTTCAATGTTGACATTTTTAGTTTTTTATGAAAAGTATAGAAACTACATAATTCGTCGTCGTTGGCAGCCGTCCGTCTCGAGAGACGATAGTGTAGCTTCTTAAGAGTCTATCTGCACCGCCGAGAATGGTTGTGCAGTTCGACTCGGGAGTGACACTGTATCTGTCTCCTCCCGTGTTGAATCGACATCTTGCGATGACACTGGAGTGTCTTCTCCAGTGAAGCTGAAGCTACAGAGGCTGGGCAAGGTGATATGGAGGGTCTGCTGTTGCCCATGCAGCAGACCCCCCCCCACTCTCTTCGCAGCTGAAGGGTCCAAGGGAAAGACGGAGTCAATACAGCTTGGCTTCAGGTGCGCCGCAGGAGTTGCTGGTGTTGACTACAACGTCAAACCGCCTTAGGAACTCCGGCTCCGGATTTTCTGTCGGGGTTTACTCCCTTAGCCTTTCCCCTGAAGAGGTATGCCGCAAGGCAGCGGAGGTTTTTTGGAGTCAGAGTTTTCCTTCTCTGATGTGCCCTGACTGGAAGATCGAACCAGCAACACTTAGCTCGCAGGCCGACGCTCTCTCCACTGAGCCAAACCAGCCAGGACATCTTTAATATTATGAGCAATATTTGATCATATATCAGACTAAAAATATGTTTTGGAGTAGCTAATAATATACTAGCTTAAAAATTATATTATTTGACTGTTTGAGCTACTTAATTAAAAGTATACATTATTTTACCACACCATGTTTTTAATATTGAAGTTTTTAAATACAATATTTTTGGCAATGAAAAGGCTACCAATAGCATTAATTTTACACTGTAAATGTTTCTTCTCTTTTGTACTCAAATTTTTATCAATCTTTTCTTTTATTTCTTTGGAATTTCTATCATAGAACTTAGTAAATATGTCACCTCAGTTATCCAGCATTTTTCAATTGTCAAGGAAACCAAAAAGAGATCCTCTTCTTGAGTTTTATTCTAGATAAAACCTCACTGGTTGGTTCTCTATTTTTCATTAATTATTTTTTGGTGAAGATATTACATTTTTATTTTTGTTATTAGTAGATATAGACCATGCCTTCCAGGAGCTTATAAATTTAATAATAAGACATTGTTAGTTCAATGAAGTAATTGAAGAAAACTAGGTGCTTTAAAGTCAGGATTACAAAACTACCTAAGAATCTAGAAGTTGCTAGTGAAGTCCCCATAAAATGCACTGTATTTGAGGTAATGTGTATTAATAAAAATTAATATGTAATAAGCATTTACTGAGTTATTGGTGCTTGGATAGGTTTTTGCATGGGTATTTTAATTTTTATAAGCATCATATAAGCAAATATTATAAATAATTTTCCTTAATTTTCAAGTAATAAAACAAGACCCCAAATAGCAACAACAATCTTGAGAAAGAACAAATTTGGATGAATAATGCCATCTAATATCAAACTATACTACAAGGTCATAGTAATCAAAATAACAGATATATAGATCAAAGGAACAAAATAGAGAGCCCAGAAATAAACCCATATCTTTACAGTCAATTAATATTTGACACAGGAAGAAAAAACATATGATGGGCTAAATACAGTTTATTCAATAAATGGTGTTGTTGGTAAAATTGGACATATATGTGCCAAAAAATTAATCTAGACCACCTTCTTCTGCAACACACAAGAATGAATTCAAAATGGATTAAAACTTAAATGCAAAACCTGAAACCATAAAATTCTTAGGAGAAAGCATAGGCAGAAAATCTCAAACATTGCTCAGAATAATATTTATTCTAATACAGCGCCTCTGGTTAGGAAAACAAAAGAAAAAAATAAACGGGACTACATCAAACCAAAAAGTTTTTGAAAAGCAAAGGAAAATATCAATAAAATAAAAAGACAACCCAGTGAATAGGAGAACATATTTGCTACACATCTGATAAGGGATTAATATACAAAATTTATAAAGGACTTAAAAAACTCAATCCCCCCCCCAAAAAAAATTTTTTTAATGGGTCAAGGACCTGAATAGTGACTTCTCCAAAAAGGACATACTAATGGTTAATAGACATATGAAAAGATGCTCAACATCACTAATCACCAGAGAAATGCAAATTAAAATCATGATGAGATATCATCTCACCCATATATCATCTTTTAATTTGTTTAACATGTAGAAGTAAAAACAGACCAACATGTCTTTTTGTGTGTTAATGATCTAATATTACTTTGTCTCAATGTTTAAAGATGTAATGGCCACAAGAATATAAGTGAATTGACCTTGTCAAATAGTCTGATAATACTGACAAACATTAATTTGTTTAGAAAGTATAATATTAGTTTTTCCTCTATACTAAATTAAAATCCTCTGCATGCTTGCTATTGCTGTGGTAGCAGATATTTTAGCATTGTGATGAGATGATACTTGTAATTACCCAGGACAAGTGTTTATTGCTTTGGTGTTGTTATTTGATACTACTCTTTCTCTTTACACATGAAAAAAATTATAGACTATTGAAACTTTTTCTTTTAAAATAAAAGAATTTTAGATTCTGTAAGTTTGAAAAGATAATACAGTTTCCCTATATTATATATTTTACCCAGATTGCCTTAATTTCAACAACTTTGGTATTTTCAAAACTAAAAAATTAATATTGATACACTACAAATTAACTCAATAGAGACTTTATTTGGATTTCAAAAGGTTTCCAATGATTTTTTTCTGTTTCAAGATAATTTTTCTTGACAATATTTTTTTTATATTTGTCACAACTATTCTGTGTTGTGACAGCCCAATCTTTCTTTGAATTTCAGTGTTAAGGAATTTTGTAGAATATTCTATATTTTGAGTTTGTCTAATATTTTCACATTATTGAACTAAGAGGTTATGGATTTTGGGAATAACAATACAGAATAAAGCACCCTGCTTATCATATCATATCATATCAGGGAATACTTTACATCAACATGAATTATTACTGATAATGTAAAAGTTTATCATTTGGTTTAAATGGTATCTGTCAAGTTTCTCCAGTGAAAAGTTACTATTTTCCCTCTGTTCTTTATTCTTTGGAAGTGAAGTACATGAAAATATGCTCATCATCACTAATTTAAATAACAATCACAATGACATATGACCACACACCTGTTAGAATAGCTATCATCAAAAATATAAGAAACACATTTCTCCAAAGAGAACATACAGAGGGTCCAGAGACATTGAAAGAATGCTCAACATCACTACCCATCAGAGAGATGCAAATAAAGACCATAATGAGAAACTATCTCACACCAGTCAGAATGACCATCATCAACAAATCAACAAACAACTTGTGCTGGAGAGGATGCGGAGAAAAGGGAACCCTGGTCCATTGCTGGTGGGAATGCAGACTGGTGCAGCCACTATGAAAAACAGTTTGGAATTTCCTAAAAAAAATAAAAATGGAACTGCCTTTTGAACCAGCAATTCCATTGCTAGGATTATATCCAAAAAAAAAAAAAAAAATCCTGAAACTGCAATTCAAAAGAACCTATGCACCCCTATGTTCATAGCAGCACTATTTACAATAGTCAAGTGCTGGAAACAACCTAAGTGCCTATCTGTAGATGAGTGGATCAAAAAACTGTGGTACATTTACACAATTGAGTCCTACGTAGCAGAAAGAAAGAGGGAACTTCTACCATTTGCAACAACATGGATGGAACTAGAGAGAATTATGCTTAGTGAAATAAGCCAGGAATGAAATAAAAATACCTTATGCTATCACCTATTACAGGAGACTAATGAACACCACAAGCAAATGAGCAAAACTGAACCAGAGGCAAGAAGAATGTCAAATGCCTTGCAACTGGATGTCTTTCCAATAAGACAGTCTTACAGATTTAGAAACTTGTTTGTGAGTTATGTTGCATAAATTAACATGTGTTTTCTGTTTTCAAAGTGCATAAGCCTATGATCTCAATACCTGAGTGACTGTCTGTACATATAGGCCTCACTCAATCCTGTCTGCATCACTGCCTCCTGAGACTCAATGGTTTGGCTGAACTAAGTGGTTGGTGAAGAATGGGGTGGTCTGTGGGCTTCACTTTAAAACTGGTTTCTCTTTTCTATCCAAAAGGGTTGGACAGAAAGGGCCCAGAGGTCTGAGAGAGGGGAAACTTAAAATATTTCCCTCAGCCCAAACTAAGTATAATGGGCAAAAGGGTTTTGGACAGGTGAGATGTGCCTGACACACCTTCCTTCAAAGAAACCCTTTTTTTCCCTTATGTGGGACATTGAAAAATTAATACCTGCCTTTTGTCATCTAGTGGTTATGGATTAAATAATGTCCTTTAACCGTGTTTGCCAAATCTGTTGCCCCCAGAATACTACAAGAATGCCAGCCTGTTAAATCAAGCATGTCATTGTCCGGGGACAGCCAACTGACCTGGAGTCTGAGTGATCCTTCTCCATGTTGGAAGGCCACCCTTTCCTCCACACCCCCACTCTTATTAGGGATTTCTGGACCAAATGGTAGGTAGGATGACGACCATGTCCAGCTTGAAACAGCTAGAGGAGCTTGAGACCTTCACCCATTGTCCTTTATAAGATTATAAAGAGTCTTAAGTCTGAGAGGGAGGGATTGTTATATTTTATTGTTAAAAAAATTAGTCAATTAATTTTTAAAAAAGAATAATATAGGAAAGGGTGAAGCCAGAGAACTTGTATGTGCGACCCATGGGCATGGACTAGGGTGGGGGGAGGGGATTGCTAGGAGAGGTGTGGTGCTGGGCAGAGGGGAGCAAAGGGGAAAAAATTAGAATTATTGTAACAATATAATCAATAAAATATACTTAAATAAATAAATAAGTAAATAAATAAAATACAGAGAGAAAAAATATAAGAAACAAATGTTGGTGAGAAAGTGGAGAAAATAAATCCTTGTGCACTGTTGGTAAGAATGTAAATCCATGTATCCATTATAAAAACATTATGAAAATTCCACCAAAAATTAAAAATAGAACTAACATATGATCCATCAATTCCACTCCTGGGTATTTATCCAAATAAGACTTGGTAAGATACATGTACTCCTATGTTCATTGCAGCATTATCTACAACAGCTGTGATAAAGAAATAACCTAAGTGTCCACGGACAGATGAATGAATAGAGAAAAAATGGTTTGTGTGTGTGTATGTGTGTATCACACATATGATATATACATAAAATAAAAAAATCTATATGAGGTCTCTCCAGAAGGGATGTAGCCATGTAATGAGAAACATAGAGACATTCGCTGAAGATGATACAAAATACAAGAAACATTGTACATAGGACAATGATACCTCAGTCACCTTCAAAATAGGCACGTTGGTACCTCACAAAGTTCTCCTAATCACCATCAGCTGCCCCATCATATTTTCTTGAATCTCATCAATGGTCTGAAATCTCTTCTTTTTCAAAGGTTATTTTAATTCAGAGAAAAGCCAGAAGTTGCAGGGCTCCGAATCTTGGTTCTAGGGGTATTGAGTCACCTTAGTGATTTGATGTTTCACCAAAAACCTCTGTATGAAATGTAAGGCATGAGAGGGTGTGTTGTTGTGATGAAGCTGCCAATCACCAGTTGCCCATAGCTGCACCCTTCTGAATCATCCAAATAGTTTTTGTGGAGGAATATTTAAGCTTAACACAAAATTTGATGCAGATTAATTGCTCTACACACTCGGTCATTTTGAATGGGACAGTCACACAGTACATCTGCTTACTCAACAGTGTCTACTGCCTGCACTGATTAGTACATTGAAGTCATCATTGTTCATTCATGCACATTCTAGTCCAGTCTCCTTGACTGCCCAGTTATATCGATGTTACGTAAACCATTCTCATTGTACTAACAATAGCTGGACTTCTTCCAGACAGAATTTGTGTGTATAGTATATATGTGCGTGTGTGTATTTATTTATCTATTTCATATACATGTAAGTGTTATTTACTTATTTTATATACATATAAAATAAAATACCATTTACACATTAAGAAATTGACCTTTCCATTTTATTCTTCAGCTTTGTGACTTCTGTTTTGTACTTATATCTTTTATCACAGTGTTCAGTTTTGTCCCAAATTTGATGAGAATCTTTATGACCATTACTTTGAAGACTTTACCAGGAATATTATTTCCTTTTATTTCATTAAGGGCTTTTTTTCCCCTAGGAATTTATCTTATTTTGTTGGAACATAGTCCTCTATTTCTTCAGTTTGTTTGACTCTGTGTTGGTTTTCATTCATTAGATAAACAGCCATCTCTCCCAGTTTTGAAATGGTCTTGTTTAGATGAACATTATTGTTTAGCCTGCTCTATCTCTGGATTGTCTCTCAAACCTCAGTGATTGTCTAAGCACCCTATTTTATTTTAATAGTTTCCAATAGTTGGAGTTGTGCCAAAACCAGTCATTAACCCAAAGGGGAGGGTTTCGGTCAGCACCTAGATCCAGGCTGATTGGAAGCCAGACTTTCAGGCAGAAGTTTTTAAAGAATGCAAAGGTATTCAGTCCATGGATGACAAGTTTAAGCCCTGTGAACCACCAGACTTAGGCAACCTGGAGGTGTCCCCTTGGCTACTGTTCCATTATTGGGTTCAGATGAGTGAACAAATATCCCTCATGGAGCTACATATGACCTATAGTGAGTTAGAATAGAGCAAAAAAATAGCCTCTTTGGCCTATGTTCTTTGACAGTAACTCCTGAAGAGTAACTTCTAGATGAAGGCTACCCACCTCAGGCCAAAGCTCTGGGACAAGTAAGTAGGCCTTTTTTACAGAAAGGCTGGGCCTGTGTTTCAGTTTCCTGTCTTTGCAGTGCCCCAGTTGTGGTAGCTCATCTCATGGGATCCAGGAATGTATGCCCCCTGGCCATGAGAGCCAGGGAATCATGGGTATCACCTGGGTGGCAGCCACAAAAACCAGGCAACAGACACATGTAAGAGCTTCCATCTGAAAGATCCTGGCACTCTGGAGCATGGTAGAAGGAGAGCACCAATTTATTAGTTATCCCCCTAGGTCTCAGAAAGGTTTATAGGCCCTCTGTATGTCCACCTTGGAGAAGTATCTGTTCAGGTCCTTTACCCATTTTTTAATTGAATTGTTTGCCTTTCTGGTGTTGAGTTGTATAAGTTCTTTATATATTTTGGAGATCAAACCCTTGTCTGAGGTACTATTGGCAAATATGTTTTCCCATACAGCAGGTTCCCTTTTTATTTTGCTGATGTTCTCTTTAGTTGTGCAGAAGCTTGACATATGAAACAGTGTTCAACATCACTAGCCATCAGAGAGATGCAAATTAAAACCACCTCACACCTATCAGAATGATCATCATTAACAAATCAACAAACAACAAGTGCTGGTGAGGATGTGGAGAAAAGAGAACCCTAGTGCACTTCTCCATTTTGTTTTTTTATCCTCACCCAAGGACATTTATTTTTTAATTTCTTTTAGAGAGAGAGGAAGTGACAAAAGAAGGGAGAGGAACATCAGTGTGAGAGAGAAAACAGTTGGTTGCCTCCCATATGTGCCTAGACCATGGATCAAACCCACAACCCTTTGGTTAAGGGACAATGCTCCAACCAACTGAGCCACATTAGCCAGGGTTGGCAGCAGCGACTTCTGTATCGTTCCTCTCTTCTTTGCCCGATGGGAAGGGGTAATCTATGTCTTTGGTAAGTCATGACTTGAATTGCAACATTTCATATAAGTGCTCAAATTTATAGATATAAGTTTTTTTGTGATATCCCTTTTCTTTTTATTCTCTTTGGGTACTCTTGGGACATCCCCATTTTCATTTTAATATTGGCAATTAGTACCTCCTTTTTTATATTGCTTCAACCTTGATATACTTTACAAAGTGAAAAGGTTTTCTCTTGGTCAGTGTGATCATGGTTGTATCCATTCTATTTATATTTTCAGAGATAAATCTTTATTTAGAAAAATAAGTATTTGTTTTCATTAATTATCTTTATTTATGGGTTTAAGTTTAATTAATTTTTATGATAGTCTTTATTATTTTATTACTTGTGTTTTCTTTTGGTTTATTGCCTTTTATTCTCTAGTTTCTATTCCCTCTTCTTATAGAAGAATTTAGTACTGTGGTCAACAATTTTGAAATGTTTTATTTTCATTTTTTAGTTTAAGTATTTTAAAATTTCCATTCAGCCTCCCTCATTATCCAAGTGTTTTTTAAAAGAATATTTCTGTATTTGCAAATATTTATGCTGATTATTCAAACTCATTTCTGTAATTGATTTCTAATTTAAATGTTATCTGATTAAATGTTATCTAATTGTCATAACTTTTATTCTTTTAAACTTATTAAGATTAACATTTTGTCTTATGTGGGATAATCTTTATATACCATGGTGGAAAATATGGTTCTGATGTTATTGGTTTTAGTTTTATGTTACTGTCAATTGGGTTAAATTGGTTAATAATTTTCAGGTCAAATGTATCTCTACTGATTTTCTTTACACTGGTTCTATAAATTATCAAAAGTGTTGAATCTTATAACTGTAACTGTGTATTTGTCTATTTTTTTCAGAACTATCAATTTTTACTTCATTTATTTTGTAGCTCTACTGTTAGGTACATACACATTCATGGTTGTCATGTCTTCTTAGAGAATTTATCTATTCATCATTATGAAATATCCCTCTTTATCTCTAGTTATATTTATTTTTTCTGAAGTCTACTCCATCTTAACATTATATATCTGTTCTGTGTTTGTCTGTTTTTTGTGTATCTGGCTCATTTTACTCATTTAATTTTAATTGTTACATCTTTATTTTTAAAACATATGTATTTTAAAAACAGCATGTAATTCCAAGAGGTTTCCACTGGTTTTCTAAGGGAGTTGGATCTTAGCAGAATTACAACAGTAACCACTTTTCCCCTGTCTTAGGCAGAATCACAAGAGAAAGTTTCTCAGTGATTTTCCATATGACTGCCCATAAAGTTTGTGAGGAAAATGCTTGCAAAAAGTTACTAGTCCTTCTATGTCTGTAACAACCCAGGACTTTAAATTTTCATGCTCTTCCACACTTAGCCTTTAGTAATTTATTTAAGAAAATAGAGCTGAATGTCTTTTTACCAACTCATGTAGCTTCCAACGGCATCTACCACAGTGAATTAATGCTTGGGTATTCTTGCTCCTTGCAGATACTTATCTAGCTCTCCCTAGATTCTACGCCAGTTCTTTAACTTGTAAATTAGGTTGTCATGGCTGCTGTAGCATATTACCAAAAACTCGTGGCTTGAAAAACACAATCTACTTTTTTACAGTATGTAGGTCAGAAGTCTGAGATAAATCTTACTGGGCTAGAAACAAGGTAATGCCAGAGTTGCTTCCTTTCTGTGACATCTGGGTAAGATTTAGTTCCTTGTTTTTTGCAGATTCTATAGGAAGCACCTGGTGCTTTATCTTCAAAGTTAATGAAGGTAAGCTGAGTCCTTCTCATGTTGCATCACTCTTTAGTCTCCTTTTCTCACTTTTATGGACTTTTGTGGGTACATTGGACCTTTCACACAATTCCAGATAATATCTTATCTTAAATCAAGTATATCAGCAACATTAATTCTCTTTTTCCATGTAGCATAGTGTATCCATTGGTTGTGGGAGTAGGACGTGGACATCTTCAGAGTGACCATTATTATGACTATTACGCTATCACAGTCTGTCTTCTGGTGCTCAAAGATTCACATCTGTCCCACATACAAAATACTTTCATTCTATTTCAAGGTTTCTAAAATTATCAACGCATTAAACTGTATGGACTCAGGTGTCTTAGAGAATAAGAAAATGAATCAATTTGTATTTTCTAGCTGTTTTTTACATTTATGTAGCAATTTCTACTTTTAGAAAAAATAAGATATGAAGTAAGTTATAAAATGGCTAATAATGAATTTGTATCTAAACAAGAAGTTGACCTAAAATACTGGTAATTTACTAACTACTTTAGACTGTTACATTTTTATGTGATAATCCTGACTATATTTTTATATAAAATATATCTACTTCCTACAGATGCAGTGAGTTTGGTAACATCACAGATTTCTTTTTTTGTCTGTTTCACCAGATGTGAGTAGAGAATATTCAAAACTGTATATATTTCCAAAATATGCTTCCAGCTCTACGTAGATAAGTATCTCTATTCTTTGAAACATTTACACTTTATTTAGATACTTGGAGTTATGTTCATATTATTAGGCAATACAGTCCATTCAGTATTTAAGTACTATTTAGGTAATGCTAGGTTGCACAACTGCTCACCTTTAGATTTTCTGTCAATATACAAGGTGTACACAAAACATCACCAAGCATCTCAAAGTAAAAATCAGTGAAAAATATGTTGCCTGCTTCCCACCCCAAGGTAATTTCAGGTATTAAGAGAGACATAAAGAATACCATACCTGGATTTTTTTCTAATTGCCTGGACCCTGGAAGCAGACAGCAGACAGAGGTTTAAATCTTAGCTCCACAATCTACTAACCATGGAAGCTTGGATGCTACTGCTATAGTGTGAAATTTCTCCAAATTGAAATTAATAAAGAATGACATAAGAGCTAGATCCCCAAGATGGTGGCCTCAGTAAACATGGATTGCCTCCTCACACAACCACATCAAAATTACAGCTAAATTATAGAACAACCATCACACAGAACTGGTAGAAATTGAATTGAATGGAGGTCCTGCAACCACAGAATTTAAGAAAAATAGCAGCAGAGACACAGGGACACAGAACGGGCTGGTCCCCAACCCACCTGTGGCTTATAAAAATTATGAGGGATATTGAGAGTAAGGGGTCCCAATTCCACATCAGGACCCCCACTCCAGGGTTGTAGTGCTGGGAAGATAAGTTCCCATGGCTTCTGACTATAAAAACCAGTGAAGATTGTGTCAGTGGAAGAAACTTCTGGATTCCCAGGCAGTTCCTCTTAAAGGGATTGCACACACATTTATGCAGATTCATTCTTTCTGAGCTCCAGCACCAGGGCAGAAACTTGAAAGGCACCAGAGGCATATAGGGAGGAACTGAAGTATCTGGTGTCAGGGTGAGAGCTGGGGGACAGCTTTTTCCTAGACAGAACTCTGGCAGAGGTCATTTTTTTTTCCCCCACTACCACAAATTATGCAGTTGAGTTTCCTACATTTGGGGAAATTGCAGGGGTCAGCACATCCGGAGTGCAATGGATAAGGCTCGCCCTGGGAAAACCACCTTCATGATCATGGTATCTCCCCTGCCAGGTAAGTGGCAGAGGTCATTGATCTTCTTCTGAGGCCTCCAACAGAACCACAAAGCATGGTGGGCAATGTATCTGTGACTCCATCAACCTGGCTCATACTGTTTGCCCATCCCTGGTGATTTCCTGAGGCACTGCCCCACCCAAATAACCCACCAATCCAAGTGGTCAACAGTGGTTTTTCCACACAGATGACTTGTCCTGGCTCATGGTTCTGAACTTGTTAATCCTCTCAAACAAGAAGCACATGACCTCAACGTATCCTACACTTCGCACTATGTGACCCTAGGCCTGGCATGAGCAGCATTTGGCCTTGGTTCACAGCCTGGCCTCACCAGGGCACCACCAAGGCCAGCACAAGAAGGAGCCAGCTGCTGATCACTTTATAGTTTATGCCAAGTGGCCCAAGACAGAACACAAGGGAATACCAGGGAACTGCTGAAGTAAGCGCAGCTTTCTGGAGTGGGCTCCTGCGCAGATGATCCACCAGGAGGGTGAAGGTTGGTGGTCAGTGGTCACAGCCAGCCGTTGCAACTGGCTGGCCTGGGTAAATCACTTCCAATGACCTGCTGATAGCAACCAAGGCACAACTAAAGAGGAAGACGTATTCAGCTCACAGAGAGGGCACACCTCAAATACTCAGTTTGGGTGATAGGGGAGGCTGTGCTACTGAACCCCACAGTACAGCTACTTTAGTAAGACATGCTACAAGACAGGGAGTCACAAAAGTTCTACCTAATACCAGAAACACGGGAAGGCTGCCAAAATGAGGAGACAAAGGAACATGTCCCAATGAAAGAAAAGATCAAAACTCCAGAAAAAGAAATAAACAAAATGGAGATAAGCAATCTATAAGATGCAGAATTCAAAACACTGGTTCTAAGGATGCTCAAGGAACTTAGTGAGTTCCTCAACAGCATAAAGAAAGATCCAGTCAGAAATGAAGAATACACTAATTTAAGTAAAGAACAATTCACAGGGAACAGTAGAATGGTTGAAGCCTATACTCAAGTAAATGATTTGAAACATAAGGAAGCAAAAATCAACCAACCTGAACAGCAGGTAGATAAAAGAATCTAACAACAATGAGGATAGTGTACGGAGCCTCTGGGACAACTTCAAGCATACCAACATCCACACATTGGGGGATGCCTGAAGTTCACAAAAAATAGCAAGAAATTTGGAAATCTATTTGAAAAAAAAAATTTTTTTAAGTCCCTAATTTGGTGAAGAAAATGCACATACAAGCTTAGGAGGTACAGTGAGTCCTAAACAAGATGGATGCAAAATATATACAGATATCATAGTCAAAATGTCAAAGGTTAAAGATGAGAGAATGTTAAAAGCAGCAAGAGAAAAGCAGGTAGTTACTTACAAGGGACTTCCCATAAGACTGTCAGCTAATTTCTCAAAAGAAACTTTGTCATCTAGAAGGGATTTACAAGGAATATTCAAAGTGATAAAAGCAAGGACCTACAACCAAGGTTACTTTTTCCAGCAAAGCTATCATTTAGAATGGAAAGGGAGATAAAGAACTTCACAGATAATAAAAAGCTAAAGGAATTCATCATCACCAAACCATTATTATATTAAATGTTAAAGGGACTTATTTAAGAAAAGAAGATCAAAATCAAAACTATGAACAATAAAATGGCAATAAATGCACATTTATCAACAGTTGAAACTAAAAAATCAAACTAAGTGAACAAGCAAAACAGAAATAGAATTATAGATAGGGAGAATGGTTTGATGGCAATCAGATTAAGGGGTGGGTAGGTGAAAAGGTGAGGGGATTATGAAGCACAAATAGGTAGTTATAGAATAGTCATGGGGATGTAAAGTACAGTATAGGAAATGAAGAAGCCAAAGAGCTCATATGCATGTCCCATGGACATGAACAAAGGTGTGATGATTGCCTGAGGGAATGGGGAGGTGCTGGGTGGAGGAGGACTAAGGGAGAAAAACTGGGGCAACTCTAATAGTATAATCAATAAAATATAACTTAAAAAATACAATACTGACATTGATTATAAACAAAAATGACAATTCATGTGAACTGTGTAATAATAGAAAGTATAGTGATATTTTTGGAGGATAACAAAAGGGAAAGTTATCACAGAAAAATTGTTAATAAAATGGGTCTCTCTCAGCTCGTATTTTATGGCACTCATCTCATATTTTCTGTACTTACATGATTGTAGCTGGAGCTGATAAATCATAAAGAATACATCCACAAACTGCTAGCCAGGAATATAAATTTATTCATATATATCCAAGAAGTAAATATATCCTAGTAATCTATCAGTATAGAAATGATGTATAAGAGATCCAGAGAGAATATAGCCAGCCCAGATTTCAGTCTTTGTTCTGTGAACTATTAAAAACACAATCAGTCTCTCTCATTTTATTCTACATCTTCAAAACTATAAGATCTGTGAGGGCCAAATTTCACATGGACAAAACAAATAGTAGCATGTAAGGAAGGTTATTTATACAACACTATTTTCTTTATAATTTTCACTACATTAAATAAATTGTCAGTATTCTGTAGATAAATAACATCACATTATCATATTTTTCTATTTGATGTCCCAATCAAACACTAAGCTCATGGAAGTAAACTTTTCTGCTCAAAATAGTCGAAGTTATAATTTCATAATCTGTAAACTGTCTGTGGACTGTATGGAAAACAATTTATATTTCTAATATTTTCAAGACCAGTAGCATATTATATTCCAAAATAATATTCCTGATATAATCTGTTGTGATGGAATCTAACCATATATATCTTTATAAATCAGATGCAGAAACTTGCTTTATTTCATCCCAAATGCTTAATTTTTTTCCTGGATCATCCTTAGAAAGCAAAATATTACACTACATTTATAAGAACCTAATAGAAACCACATTTTAAGCCTAATTTTTAACAATTTACAGTAATTAGATTTGTTGAGAAATTTAGCCTGCAAATGATGATAAAATTGATGAAGAAATTCTGTAATTTAATGGTCCATTAGAACTAGTCTTTGGCTTAACTATTTCATTAATTTCTCTGGAAGGAAAATTATATGAGTTACATACCTTCTTCCATCCAAGGACATATGGACCCTACTCAGTTCATGATACATGTCACTACATGATTTTTAAAATACGTGTTTATATCTTTGAAAATAGAGGCTACATTTAAAAAATTAATGTGTTTAGGCTAAAATATATATTTTTATCTTATTGTTTAAATAAACTGATACCCTTTCTGCCACATCCAATCCTAAACCCCAATTTTGGAAGCCACCATTTTCTTGTTTATCTATAAGTTGTTGTTTTTGTTAGTTTGCTTTAGATTCCACACTCATATCAGACAGTATTTGTTTATCTTTGACTTAATTCACTAAGCATTAATATCCTTGAGGTTAATCAAGTGGTAGAAAATGACAAGGGTTTATTCTTTTTTATGACTGAATAATATTCATTTTATATGTATTTGTGTATATATCTATCACAATTTTTTACCCATTCATCTATTGATGGACACTTAGGTTGTTTCCATATCTTGGCTATTGTAAATAATGCTGGAATGAATATGAAGTGCATATATTAATTCAAGTTAGTATTTTTGTTTTCTTAGAATAAATACCCCAAAGCAGAATTGCTGGATCATATGGTAGTTCTATTTTTAATTTTTTCAAAACCTATATAATGTTTTCCATAGTGACTACATCAATTTACATTTTCATCAACAGTTCATAATGGTTCCCTTTTCTCCACTTCCTTGCCAACACTTGCTATTTAGATTCCTGATAATTGCCATTCTAAGGGGTGTAAAGTTATATTTAATTATGATTTGATTTCCATTTTCTTGATGATTCATTTTGAACATCTTTTTATGTATCTGTTGGCCATCTGTATCTTCTCTTTGGAAAAATGTCTATTTGAATCATCTAATTCAAATGTCTATTTGAATATAATTTTTAAATTATATTTTTTTGCTTTTGAGTTGTTTTAGTTATCTGTATATTTTGGATATCAGCCTTTTATCATATATAGGATTTACCATATATTTTTCCTATTCAAGTTGCCTTTTTATTTTGTTTCTGTCTCATCTGTGTAGAAGGATCTTAGTATGATGTAAAAACACTTGTTTATTTATGCTTTTGTTTCTTATCCTTTTGGTATCAGGTTCAAAAAACATGTTCTGAAGAAGCTTACTGTTTATGTTTAATTTTAGTATTTTTATGTTCTTCGGTCTTATATTCAAGACTCTAATGCATTTTGTGTATGGTGTAAGATAGTGGTTCAGTTTCTCTTTTTTTTACTTTCACTTTTTCTTTTTTTCACTTTTTTTCTCATGTGGCTGCCCAATTTTTCAACAGTGTTTATTCAAGAGACTGCCCTTTCTCCATTAATATTCTTGACTCTTTTGCCATTAATTAATTGGCCATATAGCCACAAATTTATTTCTGGTTTCTCTATTCTGTTCCGTTGATCCATGTGCCTATTTTTATGCAAATCCATGCTGTTTTAATTATTATAGTTTTGTTACACAGCTTGAAATCAGGAACTGTGATGCCTCTAAGTTTGCTCTTTCTCAAGATTATTTTGGCTATTCAAGGTCTTTTGAGGTTCCATACAATTTTTAAGATTATGTGTTTTATTGTTTTGAAAAATACCACTAGAATTTTAATAGGGATGTCATTAAATATATAGATTGCATTGGTTGCATGAGTACAGAATATCTTTTCATTTATTTTTGTTTTCAATTTTTTATTAGTGTCTTATAGTTTTTAATATACAGGTCTTTCACCTCCTTGGTTAAATTTATTTTTAAGTATATTATTCATTTTGATGCAATTGTAAATGGGGTTATTTCTTTTCCTGGTTATTTTTTTCAGTTATTTCAAGGGAAACATATATTTGAGTTTTTATTTTTCATTCTCTAACTAGTGAATTTATTTATTTGTCTTTTTTTTTTAAAGAGACTTTAGGGTCTTTTTATATACAATACATTATCTGGAAATAGTTATAGTTTTACTTTTTTCTTCCCAATTTGGACTTTTTTTCTTGCTTATTTTCTCTGGCTTTGGCTTCCAATAGCATGAAATGAAAGTGGCGAGACTATCTTTACTCCATTGTATTCTCATGCCCACTTTGTGAAATAATAATTGATCATAAAGACATGGGTTTATTTCTAGGCTCTCTATTCTGTTCCATTGATCTGTGTATCTGTTCTTATGCCAGTACCTGATTGTTTTGATTATAGTGGGCTTGTAGTATAGATTGGCATTAGGTATTGTGATCCCTCTAATTTTGTTCTCTCTCAAGATGCTTAGGCAATTTGGATTTTTTTACTTCCATATAATATTTATTAGAATATTCTAGATCTGTGAAATATACCATTGATATTTTAATAGGAATTACTTTGAATCTATACATTACTTGGGGTAGTATGGTCATTTTAATGATCTCAATTCTTCCAATCTATGAACACAGTATATGCTTCCATTTATCTGTGTCTTCCTCAATTTCTTCAGTGTCCTTTAGTTTTCTGAGTAGAGGTCTTTTACATCCTTAGTTAAATTTATTCCTAGTTATTTTATTGTTTTTCTTGTTGTTATAGTAAGTATTTTAGCTTATCTTTCTGATAGTTCATTGTTGGTGTGCAAATATGCCATCACTTTTAGAATATTGACTTTATATCCACTACTTTGCTTAATTCACTTTTTAGGTTGAGTAGCTTTTTGGTGGAGCCTATAGGTTTTTCTATGTACACTATCATGTCATCTGTGAATAATGACAGCTTTATTTCCCCCTTTCCAATTTGGATGCCTTTATTTCTTTATTTTTTCTGATTGGCTAGGATTTCCAGTACTATCTTCAATAAGAGCGGTGAAAGTAGACACACTTGTCTTGTTGCTGATCTTAGAGGAAATGCTTTTAGTTTTTGCCCATTGAGTATGATATTTGCAGTAGATGTTTTGTGTTTTTTTTTTAATTTTTAATATGCTTTATTATTTATGCTATTGCAGTTGTCCCAATTTCTTTTTCCTCTGTTCCCCTCCACCCAGTGACGCCCTTCCCTTCAGTTGTCCCCCCCCTTTGTCCATGCCCATTGGTTATGCATATAGTTCTTCTCAACATCTTCCTATCTACTCCACTCCCTCCCACTATGCTTCTTAATTCCTGTACCATCTCCCTTCCTTTACCGCTTCCTCCTCCCTGCTGACCTTCCCCCATAATGTTCCCCATACCTATAATTCTTTTCCTACTCTTGTTGGCTACTTAGTCTGCCTCTGTTTCGATTCCCTAGCTTCTGTTGTTGGTTGATGTGATACAGTTTTCCTTTTAATATTTATAGTTTTGATCCTCTTTCTCCTAAACAAGTCCCTTTAACATTTCATATAACAGTGATTTGGATCTGATGAACTCCTTCAGTTTTACTATGTCCTGGATGCACTTTCTCTGCCCTTTTATTCTGAATCACAGCTTTGCTGGATAGAATAATTGTGGTTGTAGGTTTTTGCTTTTAATTACTTTGAATATTACTTGCCAGTCCCTTCTTGCCTGCAGAGTTTCTTTTGAGAAATCAGCTGATAGCCTTTGTACATAATTCTCTTTTTCTCTGTTGCTGCTTTTAAGATTCTCTCTTTATCCTTAATTTTTGACATTTTGATTATAATGTGTTTTGGTGTGGTTCTCCCTGGGCCCAGTTTTTTTTTTTGGTTTTGTTTTTTTGTTTTTTTTTTTTTTTTTGGAACTTTCTGTGCTTCCTGGACCTGTAAGTCTATTTCCTTTCCCAAGTTAGGGAAGTTCTGCTTCATTATTTTTTTGCATAATTTTTCAGTTTCTAGTTCTTCTTCACCTTCTGGCAGCCCTATGATTCGGATGTTGCCCACTTATAGATGTCCGATAAGTTTCTGAGCCTCTCTTCATTTTCCTCACTTTTTGCTTCCTCTTTCTGTACTGGTTGACTGTTTGTTTCTTCTGTATGTTCTGATTTGTTGATTTGATCCCTGGTTTTCTTTCCCTCGCCATTAGTTTCATATGTGTTTTTGTTCATTTTAGCAGGACTAGCTTTCATTTCTTTCCTGTCTTGTTTAAGATTTGCTGTTATATCTGTAAGCATTTTTATAACCAAAGCTCTGAACTGAGCCTCAGAAAAATTTCCTATCTACTGAGCCATTGGATTAGATATTTACAGTCTTGTCAGCTGCATCACTGGGATCTCTATCATGATCTGTGCCATCCTGACCATTTTGTGTTTACCTTTGCTTCCTGGGCAGGGCTGTCACACCTCCTACACTATAGGGGGTGGAGCCTCATGCACTCATCACAACTGGGCAACCCATCTAACCACGCTGTGGCATTTTCTGCAGGGGTGGGAGCCCAAGATGAATTCCTGCTGTTCACTCTCCACTGAGAGACCAGGAGCCTCCTCCTCTGTCCCCACGCCCTCTGAGCCTCACAGTCCAAGGCAATGGGGGTCTGTCTTTCCTGGCTTTGGAATCGCAAGCTGACGGATCTGGTCTGCAGCCAGGGGTGCTCCCCAGGAGCTTCTCACCTGCCCCTAAATATGGGTGTCTGTGCTTACCGCAGTCCTGCCTCCATCACTGCTGCTGCTGCCATCAGCCCAGCTTGACCTCTGTGCCCTGGCTGCACCCCTCCTACCTGTGCAGATGAATACCACTTCTTTATAACTTCATACATTGGACTTCCATTTATTTTCTGGAACTTCTGGTTATTTCTGGTTTTGCAGTAGTTATATTACTTCTTGGTCGTGGAGGGAAATGGAGTGTGTCAGTCTAGGCCACCATCTTGGTCAGAAGTCTACTGTGTTTGTTTGCTTCCATGTCCCAGGGAGAGCTTTCACCCCTACTATGTTCTAAGGGGCAGAGCCTTAGGTATTTGTCAGTAGCGGGTGACCTGTTTCACAATGTTGTGGCGCTATATATGAACGAGGGGTCTAAGAAGGAACAGTGCTGTTTGCCTAGCACTTGCCCCTTTTCCAGGCACTTCTCCCACTTATGCACTGGACTGGCACCCCTCTAGCTGCTGCCCTGGCCATTGTTCCCAGAGTGGGTGGGTTGACGGATATTCTAGGATCATGGGGGCCCTTTAAACAAGCGGACTCTGCTGAGAGACCAGCAGTTTCTGCCTCCATCCCAACCCCCACTGGTTTGCACAGTCAAAAGAAATGAGGCTTGATTTTCCCCAGTGCTGGGACAGTGAACTGTGCAGTCTTGTGAGGAGCTGGGAACACTCCCCAGGTGTCCCTCCTGACTTTTTAAAATATGTAACTGCACTTTCTGCTGGCCTGTTGCTGTTGCTGCTGCTGCTACCACCACAGCTTTTTCTCTCTGCCCCAGCTCTGGCCCTTGTACCTGTCTGAATGAGTATTTCTTCTTTATATTTTTGTTTGCTGGACTTCCATGCACTTTGGTTTTCTGGAACTTCTGGTTTGTTCTAGTTTTGAGGTAGTTGTATTCCTTCTTAGTTGTGGAGGGAGACGCAGCATGTCTGTCTATTCCTCCATCTAGGCCAGCAGTCGGCAGTAGGTTTTTCAATAAAGATAGTCTCTTTAATAAATAGTGTTAAAAGAACTGGACTGGTACATGCAAAAAAATGAAACTAGACCAGCAATTTACACCATACACCAAAATAAAGTCAAAATGGATAAAAGACTTAAATATGTCATGATACCACAAAAATCCTGGCAGAAAACATAGGCAGTAAAATTTCAGATATTTCTCATAGGAATATTTTTGCTGATATATCTGCTAGGGCAAGAAAAATAAAGGAAAAAGTAAACAAATGGGAGTACATCAAATTAAAAAGCTTCTGCACAGCTAAAGAAACCATCATCAAATGAAAAGGGAACTGACTGTATGAGAGAACATATCTGTCAATGATACATCAGACAAGGGTTTAATCTCAAAAATATATAAGGAAATCATATGACTCAACACCAGGAAGACAAATAATCCAATTAAAAATTGGGTAAAGGACTTGAATAGACACATCTCCAAGGAGAACATAAAGAATGTCCACAGATATATGAAAAAAATGCTCAATATCACTAGCCATAAGAGAGACGCATATTAAAACCACAATGAGATACAACCTCACACCTGTCAGAATGACCATTATTAACAAATAGACAAACAACAAGTGCTGGTGGGGATGTGGAGAAAAGGGAACCCTAATATAATGTTCGTGGGGGTGCAGACTAATGCAGCCACTATGGAAAACAGTATGGAATTTTCTCAAAAAACTAAAAATGGAACTGCCTTTTGACCCAGCAATTCCCCTGCTGGGAATATGCCCTAAGAATCCCAAAACAGCAATTGAAAAAAATTTATTTAAGTTTTAACATTACTGAGTCTATTAGTTAATATAAGCTTTATTATAAGCTCAACAATAGATTCTATTATAACTCTATGGAAATGCAATAAAGTTACTTGACCCCTAAAAAAAAAGTGGTGAGAGTAGGCTGTTCTCTTGTTTCTGATCTTAAAAGAAAGACTTTCAGCTTTTCACCTTTGAACATGATGTTAGCTATAAGTTTGTCATACATGGCCTTTGTGAGTTGAAGTACTTTTATGGTCACTTATTAAATAAGTTTTATCATATATGAATGTTGTATTTTGTGAAATGCTTTTTTCCCTGCATTTATTGGGATGATATGATTTATTCCATTTCTTCACTTTCTGTCTGATTGTGTTCTACATATTAAATGAATCTATAGACAGTATATAGATGAGTTTCCTGTTTTATTCATTTAATCACTGTGGATTTTGATTTGAGAATTTAGCACATTTAAATTTAAAGTAATTATTGATATGTTTGTACTTATTGCCATATTGTTATTTACTGGATGTTCTTGTAGTTTCTCTCAACCAGCCTTTAGGTTTTCTCAAGAAAAATAATCATTCCATATGTAGCTGTAAATTCACTGTGACCCTGGAAAGAAGTGAGTTCAGGATCTTTTTATGTGCCTACTTGAACTGGAATCTGAAACTCATGGCAACAGGATTTCATGAGCATCCTCTTCTTATATGTGAAAAAACTGGTACACATTTTGGCTGACTCATGTGATCCACTTCTTGTATCTCAGTACTTTTGTGCTGATTATTTTAAAGCTTTTCTGGCCAGGACTGGTCATTAGCAGGATCAAATTTAACAAAGATAAGAACCCATAGGTCTAGATTAAATTCTATGTATAATGAATTGTTATTCCAGGGTTGTTTTTCTGTTTTCACTCCAATATGTTTTATTAGATACTCTGTGTATTTGTTTCTTGTTTTCAAAGTTTGATTCTAGTCATCTGCCATCAATTATTATAATTGACGATATATATATTAACCCTAAAGTGGAAAGTAATTGGTTATCCATCTACGTGTTTAACAAGTGTATTGATAACACTTTGGAAGTTTGCCAGTTCTATTCAACAATTAAAAGAGCATAGAATGTGGAAAACATATTGCTTGAAAACCAGAGAATTTTTATATACATTGCAACTACTTACAGTATAATATCATTTGGCAGTATGGAAATGTTAGTGTGTATGAAAGACATTTCATAAGCAAGGAACATTTATTCTCTGTAGGTACCTAAGCAGAGTTCTGTCAGTTTTTTTCAAGATTTTGGGTTGTTGGTTTACTTCTAAATATTATTCAATTTGAATATTATTTGAAATAATTTACTGATTTAAATTTTATTTATGAAGTTTTAAAAATTCCTACAAAGTTAAAGTCTGAATCTTTTTACTGAGTTAAATTTTCTTTCCTGCAATACTCTCTAAGTACTTCTAAGATTTTGAGCCACACTGAAGTTTATTCTAACATAATTTTTAATTACTGTGTTTTAAATTAAATTTTTTCCCTTCTTGCTTTTATATTTCCTAGAAATATTTTATTATATGATTATTAGTTAATTCCAACATGGTAACTTTATTATTATGCTTTATTTTTTTCAAGCCCCTAAAAATGTATGGTACCTATATTAACCATACTATTGCAAATATAGTTCTAACTATCAAAGGGTACCCTTTTGCAAAGAACAAGAAATAGCTACATACAAAGAGGCAATAATAGATTAGAAGGACAAGTTAAGAAAGAATACAAGATAAACATAATTTATTTCTATAGTTACTATGGCATGATCAATATTTGGTAAATAGATACACACTGATGGGTAGATGGGTTGCAGCATATCTTGGTAATTATTTCTTAAGGCAACTAAAAATAGTGCTAGAAATGTCCAGTTACAGAAGTTCAAGCATGTTTTTGCATGAGCAGGGAAATTAATGTCTAAAGACCCTCTTCATTGTATAACCTTAGCCAAATCACTTAATCAGTGTTTCATGGTTATAATCAGGAGTTATAGTAAATAGATCTTAATCAACTTGATAGCTTATAATAAAAATATTAATTCGGTTTACCCAATTTAGTGTTAATACAGATATTCTCACTCCTAAATTTTTTACTGAGATTGTAATATGGCACTTTGGAAATGCTAAGAGCTTCAAAGTAACATTTTTAATATTTTATCATTTTCAAAATTTTATAACCCACAGTTTTAAAAAGATCTTAATCATTGATCCCTATAAATAATTTATAAATAGCAATATCAAATGTGTATAATCATTTAAGAATATGTTGATCTTTACAGTGTAAAAGGACCAAACACATGGTGAATTTGAGTTGCTTTAGGAATACAAATTTTTAGGGACTTGAGTAATTATTATGTCTCATAAATAAGTTGATATGGCAATTGTATATATTATACTACCCTTCATATAATATCTTTCTTTAAAGACAGAAGTGATTCCTTTGGGATATGCCAAGAATTTAGTTGACTTAGTAATTCCACAGGGAAATACTAGCTAATTTATATATATTAACTGGCTTGTGAAGTAATGATGTGCTTGACAGAGGGAAGTTATTTTAACAAGATGACCTGCTTATATAGAATCTGTAAATATTGCATGAGCTGAAGCATTAATTAGGTCTTTGGATTGCAAAGACTGAAATGAAGAGCTTCTCAGAGGAATTCTGTATCTTTTATAGTATTTGTCAGTTTAACACTACTCAGTGAAAGGTCACTGGCTTGAAATACCTTCTGAGTTTATTTGGAGTTTACTTTCTAGTCATCATTCTAAGTTTCCATGCATAAGAGGAAATTTGCAACCAGTGGTGAAGCTGATGCCCACATTAATCAATGATGTCTCACATTCTGTAGTTCTGATTAAATGAAAGAATGAAGTTGTTTAAAGAAGTATCTGTTAGAAACTATATTTCTTTTTAAGTAATTAGGAGTATAGATAGCAAATGATATGATTTTCCCAGTATTTTTCATAAAAAATAAATTAAAATTTTTACTTCATGTGTAACCTGATTGTGTGCATTTCATAGGAGAGAATAATTTGGGTTTATAAATGACCTTGTAGAAAGGATGTTATAAAATCTGTTACCAATGCCCTAACTAGTGTGTCTCAGTGGATTGAGCATCTGCCTGTGAACCAAAGGGTCACCAGTTCAACTCCCATTCAGGGCACATGCCTGGATTGCAGACCAGGTCTCCAGTTGGGGGCATGTGAGAGGCAGCCATACATTGATGTTTCTCTCCCTTTCTTTCTTCCTCCTTTCCCCTCTCTCTAAAAATAAATAAATAAAACATTAAAAAAAAAACAGTTACTGAAATTTGAATAAAACTGGCATTTTTAAATGTTGAATGTGTGATGCAAAAATAAATAGTAATTAAATTTGGTATTGGTTTAATGTATCTCAGTAAAAAATATTGCAAAATTAGTGGTGGGAAATCTTGTATTTTTATTTCTGTATTTCTCTGTATAAAGAATATTGTCTTGTGAAAATAATGATATACCTTCCATTCAAAATAGAAAATACATAGAGTTTGATAGAAGTTTATTATTATAGACTATAAACCCTGCAATTAGATAAATTTGTTTTTAACTACCTAGAAGGGTGTATTTTTAGGGTACAAATATAAATAAGTCACAGAAAACATTTTTGCCCCCATTTTCAAAATGATTCTTGAAACTATTTCTGGGGCAGATCAGATATCTAAATGCTCTCTGAAAAACATTAAAATGCCTTCTCAGTCATTGTTTGACATTATTGATTTTATATTATAAGTAGATGAAAAGTCCGCTTGGGGAATACTGCTGTATAATTGCTGCAATGACCTAGCCATCTAATACTACCCAGGGCAAAAGCCATTTGATCAACATCAATGCAAAATGTATATTTATCCTTCTGAGACTTCTAGGGTATAGAAGAAGAGAGGGGAAGGCATCAAATATGAAGAGCAATACTTAATAATGTGACATCAGAAGTAAAAGCAAAGGCATTTTTACTAACTTTCAAACATTAATAACTACATGACTGAATTTTGGAGCTGCATGGCTTATTGACAGTAAAATAGACAAATCAATAAATTCTGCAAAAACTCAGAGTTTTTGAAATAAGGAACCCAGTGTTAGTGTTAAGTAGCTTTACAAAATTGTTCAAATGCCAAGCCCCTTGTTCATTTAAACACATGGCTGCATAAAACACATTCCAGGCAAGGCTTATATTTTTAATTTTTCTTACATTGTATCCACATGAAAATTTTTCTCAGCCTCAGTAATATTGGTAAGATTTGTAAGATTCAAGTTTCACTCTATTTGAATCTAACTTCTTATCTAATCTCCAAAATGTGAGAGGGCATTTGGACACTGTTGATAGACATCCTTTATTGAGTGAGATGGATTTACCATGAGCAAATTGAACTTAAACTTTATGTCTTCCTGGGAAGACCCCTTTGTGTGGCCCTGGAAAGGACCATAGCAATGTGTACCTATATTCATGTGTGTTTGTAAAACTTATGAATAAAATATTAAGAAAATTTTAACTTATGGATTGCTCTTCTAATCTAAATAATATAAATACTGTTATAGTCATGATTTGCTTTACTTTTCTTAAAGAAAAGTCCAAGACTGTATTAGACTAAAATCCCACAAATTCAGTATCTGCTCCTCCTGCTGATAAGACCAATGAAATTATCTGAGTGTGTAAGGGGGTATTGTACCACCAACAATGTGTTCTTGGTTTAGAAGATATCATTTAAGGTGTCAATGTTCTGTGTCACCTCTGATTGACCAAGTGCCAACTTAAGAATAAGCCATGTGTAAAAACAATATTTTTAGCAAGAACAAAACTTATATTAACTCGTCGTCGTCGGCAGCCGTCCGCTTTGAGAGACGATGGTGTAGCTTCTTAAGAGTCTATCTGCACCGCCGAGAATGGCTGTGCAGTCCAACTCGGGAGTGACACGGTATCTGTCTCCTCCCGTGTTGAATCGACATCTTGCGATGACGCTGGAGTGTCCTCTCCAGTGAAGCTGAAGCTACAGAGCCTGGGCAGGGTGATATGGAGGGTCTGCTGTTGCCCATGCAGCAGACCCCCCCTCTCTTCGCAGCTGAAGGGCCCAAGGGAAAGACGGAGTCAATACAGCTTGGCTTCAGGTGCGCCGCAGGAGTTGCCGGTGTTGACTACAACGTCAAACCGCCTTAGGGACTCCGGCTCCGGATTTTCTGTCGGGGTTTACTCCCTTAGCCTTTCCCCTGTAGAGGTATGCCGCAAGGCAGCGGAGGTTTTTTGGAGTCAGAGTTTTCCTTCTCTGTTATATTAACTAACCTTAGCATAATATAATTTTAAATATTTGCTATGCCCTTGCAAGCAGGACACTATCATTTCCAAGAATCATAGCTTCCATCTCCACTATTTCTCACACACACCCATGAATACAATGATACCAAAATTTCCCAAGCTTATTATTACTTATGATATATAAATTCTGGGCAGAATAATCTCTGTATATTTTCTGGTATCCAAAGAATGTGTAAAGTTAACTGATCTTCAGTATAGGAGGCAATTAAAAGGATTAAAAATTTCTTATCTGAGGTGGGAGCAGAAAAAGATTGTCTTCAGACCCTTTGAGATATCAAAGCTGCTCACTTTGTACTATATCACTCTGCTTTCTACCTGTGCTCACTATATCTTTCTACCTAAAGTATATATTATAGTCTACACTCACATAAGATCTTACATGTGCAGCTTGAGAACCAAAGGATTCATATATTCTTTAATTCATCCATTTAAAAAATACCTGAAGGGTAGATAAAGTGCTTCCTAGACAAGGTAAAGCTGAAGGAGTTCATTATCACCAAGCCATTATTAAATGAAATGTTAAAGGGACTTATTTAAGAAAAAGAAGATCAACACTATGGACATTAAAATGCCAACAAACTCACAAATATCAATAACTGAATCTAAAAAATAAAATATAAACAAAAATAAACTAAGCAAACAACCAGAACAGGAACAGAATCAAAGGTATAGGGATCATTTGGAGCATTATCAGCTGAGAAGGAGAAGGGAGAGAAATGTGGAAATGGTGCAGAGACTAAGAATCATAATTTGTTGGTACAAAATAGACAGAGGGAAGTTAAGAATAATATAGGAAAGGGTGAAGCCAAAGAACTTACATGCACAACCCATGGATATGAACAAAGGGGGTGGGATTGCTGGAGGGAATGGGGGCACTGGGAGTAGGGGACAAAAGGAAAATAAATTGGGACAACTATAATAACATGATCGATAAAATATACATTAAAAAAAAGAAATACTGAGCACGTTTATGAGCCTTGCATTCTTTTAGAAAAGGAGGAAGACAAATTCAGGTACAGTACTACTTTTAAGGAACTTAAACTGGCAGATCTCTGGTGCCATGATAGTCACTACCATGTCAATTGAGAAGATTAGTTCTGAAGAACCAAGGATTGTTCATTATCTACCCTGGAAATGCACCAGGATTTTCTATCTGGCACATTCAAAGAAACTCAAAATTCAACATATAAGAAAGGGCATTCTGGGATGGAGAATGAGATGGTATATACCATGTCAGAGTATTACTGCTGGGACCATTATCATCATAAAGACAACACATGGACTTGTTGTATACGCTCATTGCTTGATGACATGCTAAATAATTAAAAGAACCCCCACACTATTATGTCCTGTCTACATGCTTTTACAGCACATTGAATCTTCAGTGCTTCTAATGTTGAATGTTTAAGTTTGTGTGGCTGTGCATTTTTCTCTATGTGTGTGCCTACTCTCTTCTTTTGTGACACTCTCTGTTGGTTGTAAAATAACATTGCCCAGCATGGCGTTACATAAAGAACCCTGGACTTGAATTCAGGTAATACTAAATTTAAAGCCAAGGTCTGACACTTATAAACTATGTGATCCTAAGAACATTGAATAAGCTTTATACACCTCAATATTTTTATACCTATCAGAGGGTTAGTAATATCTGTTTGGCCAACATTAGATGAGTATTTTCTTTTTAAATTTATGTTTTAAATATACTGCATATGATACCATTTTGCCTCATTTAAATCTGAAAATTTACTGAAATTAGGAACTATAAATTTTAAATCATTTTTCTTTTCTAAATACTGATACTAACATTTATTTAGTATTTACACTGTGGTAGGCACTCTATTAACCACTTTATATACTTCACTTATTTAATCCTTACAATATCATTATTCAGTTGTTAAGAATTCAAGTTCTGTACGACTGACTCACAGGCATGGACAATGGTGTGGGAATTGACTGTGGTAGTGGGGAGCTGGGCTGGGTGGAGGAGGTCAAAGGGGGAAAAATTGGGACAACTGTAATAGAATAATAAAAAAAAGAATTCAAATTATGCAGATACTGTTTGACTTTAAAATTTAGCTCTTCCATTTACAAGCTATAATATTAAAAAAATACACTTAGTCTTTCTGAACCTCAATTTTTAAATCTGATCATTGGTAATTGTGAATCATAGGTGCATAAATAAAAGTAAAGCACATACATATTTTCAGGGGTATAGTAAGTTATTAAATATATGACAGCATTATTTTTAAATATATTCATTTTTATTATCACCTCTCATTTGAATTATTATGGTAAATTTATTACTGTTCAGTATTTTGCTCTCTTGTGGAATTTACATTTTTGTTCAGTAAATATTTATAAAGAACAAAACAGTCTCATCTAGATAAACCCAACATATGAACTCTCTTTTTTTCCCTATTTCTCCTCTATATAAAAAGTATATTTTTCTATACCATTAACACTGGCATTGTCCATGTGACATTCTTTGAATAATGACATCTATTATGAAATTACCTGGTGCAGGTTACAAACCTACACCTTAAATGTCTATTTACCTCTCTGGGAGCTTCTGGTCTACCACAGGAAATGCAAACCCAGTATACATAATGGGTTTACACACATGCCCCAAATAGGTGAAATGTAGAGTAGGTCTGAACTCAATATTTAGGAAGAAGCAAAGACATGGCAGTTGTCCAACTGACACACAGTTTTATTGGTGAGTAGTAAGGGCCTACTGTTTGCCACTGAGATTGTGTGTGTCTGTACCTTATAATGTAAGAACTGTTCAATGCTCTCCTCTCCCATCAAACTCTTCTATGTATTACTCAAGATAGTTTTTTTAAAAGATAAATTTAATAATATTATTCCTCCTGCTTAGCATATTTTTTCAATTTTATTGAGAAATAGTTGCCATACATAGCAGTATAAGTTTAAAATGTACAACATGATGTTTCATTTATACATATTGTAAAATTATTACCACAATAGGTTCAGCTAAAATCCCTTTTCTCATATATATACAATAAAAGAAAGGAAAAAAATTTTTCTTTGACTTACTTTGATTTACTCTCAACAACTTTCTTATATATCATATAACAGTGCTATCTATAGTCATCATGCTCTACATTTCTAGTACTCATTTTTCTCATAACTGGAAATCTGCACCTTTGACCACCTTCACCCAATCACCCCTCCTTCCACCCTCCACCTCTGGTAACAAGAATTCTTGTCTCTTTCTCTGTGAGTTTCTTTTTTTAATCCACATATAAGTGAGATCATACACTATTTGATTTTCTCTATCTGATTTATTTAACTTAGCATAATAAATTCAAGTTTCATCCATGTAGTCAGAAGTGGTAGGATTTCCTCAGTTTTTTAGAGCTGAATAATATTTCCCTGTATGTTTATTGGTCATCATTTCTTTATTCATTTATCCATTGATGGATACTTAAGTTGTTTTTTTGTCTTGAATACTGTAAATAATGCTGCAATAAGCATGGGGTAAATATGTCTTTTTGAATTAATGTTTTTGTTTCCTTTGGATATATTTCCAGAAGTAGAACTGCTGGATCATACAATAGTTCTATTTTTAATTGTTTGAGGATTCTCCATACTGTTTTCCATAGTGGCTGCAGCAATTTACAATTTTCCCAACAGTGTAGTAGTGTCCTTTTTGCTTCACATTTGTACCAACATTTTTTATCTCTCATCTTTTTGATTAGGGTCATTCTAACAGGCATGAAGCGATATCTCTTTGTGCTTTGAATCATTTCCCTAATGACTAGGGATGTTTAAAATCTTTTTATGTATTTGTTGGACTTTCATATATCTTCTTTGGAGAAATATCTATTCAGATTCTTTGACCATTTTAAAAGTGTTTTATTAATTTTTTCTGTTGAGTTAAATGAGTTCTTTTTATATATTTGAACATTAACATCTAATATGATATATGGCTTTCAAATATTTTTCCCATTTTGTAAGTTGTCCTTTCACTTTGTTGGTGGTTTCTTTTGCTGTGCAGAAGGTTTTTAGTTTGATTAAGTGCCACTTATTTCTATATTGTTACGTGTGTTTTAGGTATCATATCCAAAAAATCATTACAGAGACCCATGTCAAAGAGTTTTATTCCTATAGTCTTACATTTAAGTCTTTCATTTATTTTGAGTTAATTTTTGTGAGTAGTGTAAGATATAAGTCCAGTTTCTTTTACATGTGAATGTCCAATTATCCCCGCACCATTTATTGAAGAGATTGTCTTTTCTACATGAATGTCCTTGGCTCCTTAGTCAAATATTACTTGACTATATATGATTGAGCTTATTTCTGAGCTCTCAGTTCTGTTCCATTGTCCTACTTGTCTGTTTTTATGCAAGTACAATACTATTTTGATGACTCCAGTTTTATAGTATAGCTTAAAATCAGGTAGTGTGATGCTCATTCTTTTTTCTTCTTTATCAGGACTTGTTTGGCTTTAAGGGGTCTTTAGTTGCTCCACATAAATTTCAAGAATGTGTTTTTACTTCTATAAAGATATCATTGAAATCTTGATAAAGATTTAACTAAATCTGTACATGGTTTTTGGTCATACCAACATTTTCACAGTATTAATTCTTCCATTATCATGAACACAGTGTATATTTCTATTTATTTATATCTTCTTTAGATTTTTTTCAATATCACATGGTTTTCAGAGAACTTTTTAACCTCCTTTCATTAAATTTATTCTTAAGTAAATTGGATTGAATTTTTTTTTCAAAAAATTTATTGTTAGTGTGTAGAAATGCTACTGGTTTTTGTATGTTAATTTTGTATCTTTCAACTTTACCGAATTCATTGATTAGATCTAATATTTGTTTTGGTTGGGTCTTTAGGATTTTTTATATATGAAAGCATATTATCTGAAAATATAAACAATTTTATATTTTTCCAATTCTGACACTTTTCTCTCCTTGTCTCATGGCTGTCACTAAGATTTCCAATACTGTGTTGAGTAAGAGTGGTGAGAGTGGAAACTCTTGCCTTTTTGTTTTGAAATTTAATAATCCATTTTATTTTACCCAATATATTCAAAATATTCGCTCAACATGTAATCAGGATATAAAAATTGAGAGATATGTTACATTCAACTTTTTCTTGATCTTAGAGGTAAAGTTTTTATTCTTTCACCATTGAGTATGATGTAAACTATGGGCATGTCATATATGGTCCTTATTATGTTGAGATATATTTCTTTTATGTCTAATTTGTTGAGTTTTTTATGAATGGATGTTGAATTTTGTTAAATATTTTTATGCACTTATTGATATGACCATATGATTTATTAATTTCATTATGTTAATGTGATGTAACTCATTGATTTATTTGCATAGCATTCTTGCAACCCAGGGATTAATTCTACTTGACTGTGGTCAATTATTCTTTTAATTTGCTCCTGAATTTGGTTTGCAAGTATTTTACTGAGAATATATAAATCTATATTTATCAGATATTGGCCTATAATTTTCTTTCCTAGTGTGTCTTTTTTTCCTGGTTTGGGTATCAGAATAATGCTGGCCTTTTAAAATGAGTTAGGGAGTATTTCATTTTATTTGATTTTCTTGAACAGTTTGAGAAGGACTTGTATTAATTCCTTAAATGTTTGATACATTCACCAGCCATGCCATCTGGCCCTGGGCTTTTATTCATTGATAGAGATGTATGTTTCTAATATTTTTCTTAATTTCTTCTAGTTTGTACAGTTTGTTGGTGTATAGTTGTTCATAGTAGCTTCCAATAATCTTTTGAAATTTTGTGATATTAGTTGTAATATCTTCTGTTTTACTTATAATTTCATAGATTTGGGTCCTTTTTCCTAGGTTAGTGAAGCTAAAGTTTCATCGATTTTGTTTGTCTTTTTTTTTTTTTAAAGAACAACTTTTTGGTTTAATATTTTCTATTGTTTTTCTGTTCTCTATTTTATTCATTTCTGCTTTAACTTTGAGCTCAGTTTGTTGTTTTCTCTAGTTCCTCAATGTGTAGAGTTATGTTGTTTATTAGGGATCATTCTTGCTTCTTAATGTAGGCATTTATGCCTGTGAACTTCCTTCTTAGAACTTCTTTTGCTGCACCCCACAAGTTCTGGTATACTGTGTTCCCATTCTTGTTTGTCTCAAGAAATTTTGAAAAATTTCCCTTTACTTTAGTCTTTCTTCAGGAATTTAGTACCTTTTAATGGCATGCCATTGCATTTAGGCTAAAATCAAATTTCTTGTCATAGACTATGAGGATTTTAACTACCTCTCAGATATCATATTATAGGAGGAGGGAGCCAAATAAAATAGAAATTATCTTATGGAGGGTGGACCCCTGGTAATACAGGCTTCCCCCACTAGGTGAATGTTCTAAGAACCCATCTGTATCAGTGTACCTGCTGGTGTTGTGAGAGGCTGCATTTGGCTTCAGTTAATTTTTTTTTTGAAGACTCTTTCAGTGTGTTTGCTCATTTCTTGATGGGTGATTTACTAGTGCACCTGCCCACACTACTCTGTTTAGCAGTTTTTGACCAAACACAACATGACCTTGTGCCTCACCCTCCCTATACACTCAATCTCACCCAAGCAACTTCTTTTCTTTCCCTGGATGAAAAAAGTCCCCAAAAGGAAACATTTTGCCAATGTAGACGAGGTGAAACAAAAAACAGCAGAAACACTAAAAGGTATCAAAATTGATGAGTTCAAAAACTGTTTTGAGAAGTGGAAAAAATACTGCAATAGGTGTATTGCATCAAATGGAGGGTACTTTGAAGGTGACTGAAGTTTAAATATGTAAGAATAAATACACAATTTTTATAAATAAGTTTCTTTTTGAGGGAAGTCACCCCTCATATTTTTCCATACACAGGCCATCTAGGTCTTTTTCCTTTTTCTAGAATGTTTCAAGCTCTTTTCCTTCTGTGGGCTTTCTCAAATGTTATTATCTTCCTGAAAACATATTTCTCGGTTTTCTTTTTATGCCCCTCAACCTTCGGGTCTTGACTTTAAAGTCATTTCTTTATAAATCCCTCCCATGACACCATATATAAGTATCCTCTATCAGTCTCTGTATCATTAGTTACTGACACTATATATAATTCTATATTTACTCCTTTACTTGTTTGTTATCAATTGCTTCTACTGTAATCAAAGCCCTCTGAGGTCAAGACAAAAGTTTCATTAATTTAGCATTTATTATCCAGAAACTACTACAATGCCAAAAGCTTACAGGTACTCACAATTTTTTTTAGATAAATTGTTTTTAAAAGTTGAGGTAGATAGTGAAATCAATTTTACAATATTATACAAGTGGGGTATTTCATACTAAATGTTGATGTACCAATCATTGAAATATGCCCCAGAAATTCATAAAGTCTTTCATTACTGTAGCATTGCATTTATACTACTTGAAATAACAGTTTCCACTAGCCTCAAGTACTTTAGAAATACATATTAAAATTTTACAACCTTAATATATAATATTATTTATTTATTTAAACAGATACCCTCAAGGTTCTCTATTATACAGCTTGATCTACTTTAGTATAAATCTCTGATAAATGTTTAATAGTATCTACATTTCAATTCTTTAAAACTGTTTCATATTTTATACTGTTTATATTAATGCTAATTGCGATTACCCCCTTGTATCAGTTAGAATAGAATAGACTGTTCCAAATTAAACAGTAACCTTAAAATATTAAAGACTGCAATGAGTACTTGTTTCTTGCCATACATCTTCCATTGGTTGGTTTAGACTTTGTTTTTACAGCTTTTACTTCAGGACCTAGGCCAAGTGCATAGCCCATTTTTGGCACTATTGATTGCCAAGGACAGCTAAAATGTGGTCAAACATCAGCTGGCTTTTAAGTCTTCTGCTTAAGATACATGTCACTTCCACTCTTATTTTATTGCATAAAGCAGATGATTTTATGAAGTCTGAAGTCATTGTGACAAATACAAATAATTCTCCTTGAGGGAGTGGCACTGAATGCATGCAAAGATTAATACACTTATGAGACTTTGCCACTTCATTTACCTGGTGTGATCACTATATAAATGTCAGGCTTGTTTTACTTTAGTACTCTGAAATAAGCGGTTTGATTTTTTTCTTCTCATAATATCCATTACTGTTGTTTTTTTTTTTCCAAGATAATTCTAAAATCTTAAATGACTGTATGCATTTCAGAGTATGACCTGATAACTACATGGTGAAGTATTAGCTAGAATTTTTTGAGGTGAAATTGTATATAAAATATGTAAGTATTACCCTTAATAAATTGTTTGGAGCAGATAAACATGGAATAAGTTTAGAAATTTTGTTATAATTACCTCAAACTTTAAAATTATTTTGAAATGTCTTAAATATAGCTGGAAGTAATTAAAATCCAAAATTCCATGATCTTTGCTTGGACCCACTGTCCAACAGAAAAGTGCTAACTTCAAAGAAATTGTGTTTCTCAGAAGATGAATTAATATTTTTAATGTTTTGAAAAAGTAAGTCATTATACTATGTCATCTTTCTCTGAGTCAAGATGTTTCAATTAAAAAAAAAATCAAACTTTGGTGCATCAAATTTTTAAAAAATGGGACAAAATCTGATACTTATGGATTTCTTATTACATACAGTGATCTGAACTACTATCTTATATACTCATACATTTTCTTTAATCCTTAATGTAATCTTGAATGTAGGTATTTTAGTTATTATTTTGTTAAGAAAATTAAAGCCTTAAAATGTTTAATGAATTGTCCTACGACACATAGCTGGTAGTGGGTATCATGAATTAAAAAGTCATACAATTTTGCTTTCAAAGCACCTACATTTTCCATTTGCATCTTGCATTTTTACTTTGTTTGCATTATCAAAGATGGTATCAATGTGCTTTTGAAACATGAAGATGGGATAGTACTTCTGGGAATGGTACTTAAATCTCTATTTTTTAATTGTCTACACTGAACCTAGAATTGAGCTTTTTTCCCATTTGTCCTTTACTTTAATCTGGATAAGTTCACATGCATCTTTGCAAGTAACTTGATAAATCTGTGACTATTTGATAAAATTGTGCTTAATATTCAGACAACATATTGTGTGTGATTGATCCCAGAAAATAATAAGTTAAGTAATAATTCCTAAACTTGTTTGTGTTTAGGTCATCGGGACACATCAAGAATGGAAAAATTGATTGAACGTTGTATATTAAAAACACTAAAATGCACAAAAAGTAAAATTATTTAGTCTTTAAGAGCAGTTTCTTGCATTGGACAGATCTACTTGTATCTCTCAGTTTTGTTGTCTATCAACTGTATGAACTAGTAGGTTATTTAACCCTATCTGAAATCTTATTACTACATCTGAAAAAATGTGGATAACAGTAACACTTTCTTCAAATGTTTGTTCTGAGTATTAAATAAGATAATGCTCTTAAGGTCCTCAAAAAGTATTTAGCAAAGTATATTCTTTCAATAAATAAAAAAGGGCTTTCATTTTGATCTTATAGAATGATTATAACCACAGCTATGAACTGAATGTGTTCCTCCCAAATGTATATGTTGAAATACTAATGTTCAATATGATGTTATTAGGAAGTAGGGCCTTTGGGAAGTGATAGGTCATGAGGTCAAGCCGTCATGAATGGGATAAGACACTCCAGAGAGATCCCTTACCTCTTCCCATGCAAGGGTACAGCTAGAAGTCTGCAATTTGAATGAAGACCCTTATGAGATCATGCTGTTCGCCCTGAAATTGGATTTCCAGCCCCAGGAGCAATGAGAAATTCATTTCTATTGTTTTATAAACCACCTAGTCTCTGGTATTTTGTTATAGCTTCCAGAACAGACTAAGGCATACCCCATGCCCAAATTTGAATTTTTAGGGACAATATAATAATAAATAAATAATGGTGTGTTCAGTAGTAGAAACAGCTTTACTAACACAAAGATGTCTTGTAAGCACTATTATTTTATACTGATGCTTGCATAACATGTTGGATATTGGAAGCTACTTAGAAGGAAAGGTGATGAGGCTGCTACTTCTGTCAAGAGCCAGAGGGTAATTAAAGTTAGAGTGGCATGTGCATTTCCCAAAATAATATAGTATTTAAAATTAAGAACAATGATAAATGATAATATTGCAGGTGAATATTTCTTGATAGACCTAATATGAATTTTAAGGGACTAGATTTCATAAATAACAAGGTAGATGAGGAAGTGTTAATTTATGTATCTACAATGGTTATATTAACATGTATTGAGATTTTCTTTCAAAGAACAATAGTAAGTTTAGAAAACTCCCTCCAAAATTTCCAAAATTTTCAGGGTTATCAAGATGTAGTCACAGGGAATTCTGAAGCTAAGGTGTTGGTTGTCTAGAAAAAATTATAGATGTTAAGGTTAAATGCCATAAAAGAACAGTGACTGGCAAAGTAGAATCTAAGTAATAAAATTGGTTAACAAATTAGCCTAAACCCGGTGTTGACCAGCAGTCTATCTTGAGTCAGATGTAAAAGAAACTCACGTAGTCTTGCCTAAAACTCACATTTATCTCCCTTGAAGGCTTAGGGATGTTAACTATGGCACAGCCTCTAGACAAATCAAATTATTTTATTAGTAAAATAACAGATAACACTGGCTAGACTGCTATCACATCTAGGTTATGCATTTTTAAAAATTCTATATAATAGAGCTTCTCAATATTCCAGTTGTCAGCCTTTTCTCTTAGGTGATTTATCATGTGTTAGAATTTCTCAGCATAATTAGACATAGACTGTTCTTATCAGAAAATGACCATTATATAAAAATGTGTGTCTCAGAGCACATATGAGGAAACATCAATGCTACATATGGGTGCTATTAACCTTATTAGATTTGGTTAGAGTAGTGATAGTTGGAAAGATTAGGGTAATAATAGTGTTAATGGATCCTGATTGAACTGGGTAGAACTTCCATAAAGGCTTCTCTTTGGAGATAGCTGAAGATTGTATTTGGCATCAGAGTAAACTTCTGAATAACTTAGCATGTAGGAAGACAATCACCTCAGACCCAGTTTATGGTGCTTAATCCTCTACTAAGTATTATATTTTAAACAACCTTACCTCTATCTATCAGAAGTAGGGGTTACCTCTTACTTTTCTAAATTTCTTCCATCAGAAATTAGGTACTTACTCCTCATTATTCACTTATCACTAAGACTTAAGAGGATTAAGAGTGGCTCAAATGAGATTTCCCTTACTCAGGAAGTTAGATGACTTAATAGTAGAAAATTCAAATGTCTATAATATATAATTATATAGTGCATATATAAGAATACAAATATCTATAGGGTGTGTGTGTTTGTGTGTGTATGTTTGTGCCTGTAAATGTGGGTCTAAGTTTGATTACTTTACACAACCGTTTCAATCAAAGCAGGCATTCCATACAATAACATAGTTAATTTGATTCTCACTTTTTTTTCAACTAAATATAACTGCAATATATTTTTGTGGAAATTCCTGATTTAGTTCCACAATTCACAGAAGAAACTGCAGTAGGGCTCTCTTAATTACCAGTTCTATTCATTTGGGTTGTTTGATAAGCTGTCAATCATTGGAGAAAAATTCCATTTATTTAAATGACCTAATCATTGCAATAAAACATAGTGAATACATTTTTATTATTTGCCATGAACTACATGTGCTAGATTATAGTATTGTCAAAATATTTACTGTTCTTTCTATTCTATGGGAGAATTATATTTCCCCTCTCATAGATATCAGGCTTAGACATGTTATAGGCTTTGAGCATGAATATTTGGGCAAGTGTCATGTGGAAATTGTAAGCAGAAACACTGCCAGTTATTGAATGATACTATCATACCCCTTCTTTCAGTCATGTGCCTGGCAATATTCCAGATAAGGGTTACTCTTTCCTAGTTTTGGAGTGAATTGGATATTAAAAAGAGAATAAGCAGAAATAAACATCTGTTACTGTGTAAGACATCAAGATTGGGGGCTCTTGTTTTTCCACCATAATATAACATAGCCTATGGTTTATAAATAAATGTTTCCCAAAATAATTTAATGCAAAGGTGTAATTCAGTATTTCTGTTATACAAGCACATAGCCATTAAGGATATAGCAAATTCAATAATTTTGTGTTAATTCTAATATCAGAATTGAAGGTGGCAGCTGAACAGGTGAAAGCTAAGTATACTTCCTCTTTCCCCAAACATGGATTTTCAGCTGATATTCTGACAAATAACCTGGACAATCAATGGAATCTTAGCTGACATGAATTTTGAAGTCAAGGAGCACAGAAGAAGCTTCACAACAGGCAGTAAGGAGATTTTATAAGTTGACAGGGAAAGACCTTATGAGTGGCACCTACAGCAGTGGAGAAACTAGTCAGAAACATTCACCAAACATTCAAAGAACTAACACATATCCTTCTCAAACTTTTCCAAAAACTTCAAGAAGAGGGAAGACTCCTGAACCCTTTTTATGTGGACGTTATCCTAATTCTAAAACCAGGTAAAGACACAACAAAGAAAGAATATTATATGCCAACATATCTGTAAAATCCTCAACAAAATATTTGCAATCTGTATCTAACAATACATTAAGCAGATAATATACCACAATCAATTGGGATTTATCCCATGGATGCAAAGGTAGAATAATATTCCCATATAAATAAATGTAATACATCACATAAACAAAATGAAAGACAAAAATCATGATCATATCAACAGATGATGAACAAGCATAAAATACAGCACCCATTTATGATAAAAACACTGAGCAAAGTGGAAATAGATGGAGCATACATAGTAAAGGTCACATACATAAACGTACTGCCAACATCATATTCAATGGGCAAACACTGAAAGTGTTTCCAATAAGACCAGGAAAAGGGTGCCTGCTTTCACCACTCTTATTCAACATAGTGCTGGAAGTTCTAGCTACAGGAATTAAACAAGAAAAAGAAATAAAAAGATATCCAAATTGGAAAGGAGGAAGACAAACTCTCATTTTTTGCAGATGACATGATAGTGTACATAAAAAACCCTCCTGTCTCCTCCAAAAAAACCACTCATCCTAACAAGTGAATTCAGCAAAGTTGTGGGATACAAAGTCAATATTCAGAAATCGATGGCATTTTTGTACACCAACAATGAATTATCAGAAAGAGAAATGAGGGGGAAAATCCCATTTACTATAGCAACAAGGAAAATAAAATACTGAGGAATAAATTTAACCAAGGATGTAAAAGACCTGTATTCAGAACATTATAGAACATTGAAGAAAGAAATTGAGGGGAATACAAAAAAATGGAAGTATATACAGTGTTCATGAATTGGAAGAATTAACATAATTAAATGTCCATATTATCCAAAGCAATCTATAGATTTAATACAATTCCTCTTAAAATAACAAAGGCATATATCATATATCTAGAATATTTCAAAAAATTATATGGAACCAGAAATACCTTGAATTGCCTCAACAATCCTGAGAAAGAACAAGTAAGTTGGAGGAATCACAATACCTGATGTTAAATTGTACTACAAAGCCACTTTATCAAACAGCATGTTGGAGTCCCACGACCACCCTCCAGACAAAAATTCCAGAGGTAAAAGTTTAGTGATAAAGAAAAGGAGTCTTATTAAAAAGCAGTCACTTAAGCCTATCATGTCACAGTTTTAATTAATTAAGCCTATCAATTAAAAGCTAAACTCTAACCCCTGGGTTCTTCTATCTTTTCCTGCTAGTTTCTATAGTGTTAGTTTAAAAACTAAAACAGCATAATACACAAAAGCTACACAATTCCAGAAGAATAGCAGGAGTCTGCCTGAGAGTCTATTCCTTCTAGAACACCTAAAGAACAAACCTGCCAACCTCTGCTAGGCCATCCCATACAAGATACCATCCATTGGGAATTGTAGGCAGCTGCAGCACCATCATCCAGGCATCCCTGAGGAAAAGAGCCTGAGAATGAGCTTCAGAGCCAGAGCCAGAGCCGGGTCATGAGAGAGAGCCAGCTCAGGAGCCAGAACAACTCATAAGCCCAAGAGCCAGCCCTCTTTTTATTTCCATTGACTCTGGAGACATTCAGCTTCTCAGCCACTCCATCCTAGACTGCTTTCCATTGTCTCAGCAGAATCTTCCTATGGCCCTTTCTACTTCTCCCCAATGATCTTAATCAGATCTCTCTCTATCACTACTGTAATCAGGGCAGGCTGGTAGTGGCATGAGAACAGACACATAGATCAATGAAAGAGAATAGAAAGGCAGAAATAAATCAATGTCTCTATAGTCAACTAATATTCAACAAAGGGGGCATGAGCATACAGTGAACTAAAAACAGGCTCTTCAATAAATGGTGCTGGGAGAACTGGACTGGTAGATGAAAAAAATGAAACTAGACCACCAACTTACACCAAATACCAGAATAAACTCAAAATGAATATAGGACTTAAATATGTCATGATATCATAAAAGTCCTACCAGAAAACACAGACAGTAAAATTTCAGATATCCCACATAGCAAAATTTTTGCCAATATACCTCTTACAGCAAAGGAAATAAAGGAAAAAATAAACAAATGGGATTACATCAAATTTAAAAGCTTCTGCATGTCTAAAGAAACCAGCATCAAAATGAAAAGGGCCCCACTGTATGGGAGAACATATTAACCAATGACACATCAGCCAAAGATTTAATCTTCAAAATATAAAAAGAAGTCATGTGGCTTAACAGCAGGAAAGCAAATAACCCTATTAAAAATGGCCTAATAGACCTGCTCCATGGAGGACATACAGATGGCCCATAGACATATGAAAAAATGCTCAACATCACTAGCCATCAGAGATGCAAATTAAAGCCATGATGAGATATCAGCTCACACCTGTAAAAATGGCTATTATTAATAAATCACAAACAACAAATGTTGGAAAGGATGTGGAGTAAGGGGAACCCTGATGCAGCTACTGTGGGAAACAGCATGAATTTACTCAAAAAACTAAAAATGGAACTACCTCATGACCTAGCAGTTGCACTGCTGGGAATATACCCTAAGAATCCCAAAACACCAATTGAAAAGAACACATGCACCCCTGTGTTTATAGCAGTACTATTTATAATAGCCAAGTGTTGGAAACAGCCCAAGAGCCATCAGTAGATGAGTGGATTAAATAACTGTGGTATAGACTTCTGGCCAAGATAGAGGCATAGGTAGACATACTTTGCCTCATTACACAACCATAAGAAGGATTACATCTACCTCAAAAAAAAAAAAAAAAACCAACAAGAACTATCAGAAAATTGAATTGCATGGAAGTCCAACAAAGATATAAAGAATTAATACTCATCCAGACAGGTAGGAGTGGCAGAGAAAAGAATTCTGGGTGTAGAGGACATGGTATGACTATGGCAGCAGCAAGGCAGTGGCTGTGGCCAGCCAACAGAATGAGCAGTCACACATTATAAAAGCTGAGAGATACACCTGGGGAGCAATCCTAGTCCTAGGCCAGACCACGTAGCTCATGGTTCCAGCACTGGGAATAATAAAGCCTCATTGTTTCTGACTCTGAAAATCAGTGTGGGTTGGGGCAGCAGAATAAACTGCCAGTCTCTCAGGAGAGTCTCTTTAGAGGGCCCCCACAGTCCTAGAATGTAAGCAAAGCCACTCACTCTGGGAACCATCACCAGGGCAATAGCTAGAGGGGCACCAGTCATACACAGGAAGCAGGTGAAGTGACTAGAAAAGGGGCAAGTGCCGAGCAAGCAGCATTGTTCCCTCTCTGATCCATCTCCCACATATGACACCACAGGCTGTGAAATTGGTCACTAAGCACTGATGAACACCTACAGCTCCATCCCCTTACAATGTAACAGGTGTAATAGCTCCACCTAATACACAGAGGCAAACACAGGAGGCTGTCAAGTAGAGGAGGCAGAAGCATGGCCTAAAGTGGGAGAAGACCAAGGCTCCAGAGGAAGAACTAAGTGATGAGGAGATAGCCAACCTAAGGGATGAAAAGTTCAAAACACTGATGATAATTATGCTTACAGAAATTATTGAGTTTGGCAAACACATAAGGGAAGAAGGGAAGGCTACACTAAGTGAAATGAAGAAAAATCCACACAAAACCAATAGTGAAAGGAAGGAAGCTGGGGTTCAAATCAATTATTTGGAACATAAGGAAAAAATAAACAGTCAACCAGTATGGAATGAAGAAACAAGAATTGAAAAAAATGAGGAGAGGCTTAGGAACCTCTGGGAAAACTTTAAACTTACCAACATCTGAATCATATGGTTGCCAGAAGAAGAGGAAGAGCAAGAAATCGAAAGTTTATATGAAAAAATAATGAAGGAAAACTTTCCAAATTTGATGAAGAAAATAGACATACAAGTCCAGGATCACACCAAGACACAACATTACTAAAATGCTAAATGTAAAGGTTAAAGATAAAGAGAGAACCTTAAAAGGAGCAAGAGAAAGGCAGTTACCTACAAATTTCCCATAAGGCTCTTAGCTGATTTCTCAAAAGAAACTTTGCAGACAAGAAGGGACTGGCAAGAAGTATTCAAAGTGATGAAAAGCAAGGACCTACAACCAAGATTACGCTATCCAGAAAAGCTATCATTTAGAATTGAAAGGCAGAGAAAGTGCTTCCCAGACAACGTAAAGCTTAAGGAGTTCATCAAGCCCTTATTATTTGAGATGTTAAAGGGACAAATTTAAGAAAAGAAGATCAAAACTATGAACATTAAAATGACAACAAACTCACAACTATCAACAACTGAATCTAAAAAACAAAAACAAACTAAGCAAGCAACTAGAACAGGAACAGAATGATAGACTGGGAGATCATATGGAGGGTTGCCAGCAGGGAGGGGAAAGGGGGAAATGAGGGAAAAGGTGCAGGAATCAAAGGTGTAGGTACCAAGTAGGCTGGGGGACATTAAGAATAGTAAAGTAAATGGAGAAGCCAAAAAACTTCTATGCATGATCCATGGACATGAACTAAGTCAGAGTGGATTGCTAGAAGGAAGGGAGGTACTGGGAAGAGGGTGGCAAAGGAGAAAATTATTGGGACAACTGTAATAGCATAATCAATAAAGTATACTTAAAAAAAACTGTGGTACATCTACATAATGGAATACTACACAGCAGAAAGAAAGAAGGAAGTCCTACCTTTTGTGACAGCATGGATGGAACTGGAGATTACTATGATAAGTGAAAAAAGCCAGTTGGTGAAGACAAATATTATATGAAATCACTTATCACTGGAATCTAATGAACAAAATGAACAAGAATAATAGAAACAGAGACATGGAAACATGGAACAGACTGATAGCTGTAGAAGGGGAGGAGAAAGAGGGGGAATGGTGGAAGGATGGGAAGGAATTAGTCAAAGAACATTTATGAATGACTCATGGACATGGACAAGGGAGAGGGGTTGACTGTAGGAGAGAATGATGGGCTGGGTGGAGGGGGGCAAAAGGGAAAAATTGGGACAATGTAGTAGAATAAACAAAAAATAAAATAAATGAAGACCCTCAAAAAATTCTAATATCATGTCACATAATGTTATAAATAACCATTAGAAATAAAATTAATAACTAGTGTATAGAGCTCTGACCTTTCATGCAGTTCTAAGGAAGTATAAATTGATACAATATTTCCAACGTTAATTTTATGTTAAAAATATTAAAACAACCTTTGACACAGTAATCCTACCTTCAAGAAAAAATAACAAATAACACAATATTTAGAGGAATAGTTATTTTTCTGTTTAAAATATTTGAAACAAGTTAGTGTTCAAAAATAGAAGATTGTTAAAATAAATCATCACCCATAAAGTGAAATATTATGCATCCATTAAATTGATATTGTGGAGGAATATTTAATGGTATAAGTGTTTTTGATGAAGAGAAAAAGCACATTTTAATTGTAAATAATGCCTAATAGTTCTTTTAAATCATAATAAATATGTACATGGGGACTAGAAAGAAATTAATCAATATTTTTGGCAGTCTTTATCAGTACATAGTATAACCTTAAAAATTGACATATTACTTTTAGGTCTGGAAAATTGTTATGAATTTTGTTGAAAATAGAATGTGGTAACAAAGGGGGTTTTACTTTTTTTTCTACACAGTACATAAAATTCCAAAATGTGCCTTTAGTGAGGAAAGCTCTTTCCTTGGCGGTCCCTACTCAATTTGTCTATCTATTTGTATATAAAGTGGTAAGTGCTATTACATCGCCCTCATCTTTTCTTTTTTAATAATTTATTTATTTATTTGTTTGCTTATTTATTTTTAGAGAGAGAGGAAAGGAGAGAGAGAGAGGGAGAGAAACATCATTGTGCGGTTGCCTTTCACTAGTGCCCCCAACTGGGAACCTGACGTGCAACCTAGTCATGTGCCCTGATTGGGAATCGAACCAGCGACCCTTGGTTCGCAGGCCAACACTCAATCCACTAAGCCACAGCAGCCAGGGCCCCATTGCCCTCATCTTGACACAATATTTTAATTACATTTTCACTGGTTTTGAAGTTGGGCTAGTGGTGTTGTTAAATCAAAGGAACCTACATCTTTAAAGTGAGACTGCATGCAAATTTCTTAACTATGTTACTGCTACCTCTGCTTTCTAGCTGTTGTAGAGATAGAGAATTCATGGTAATTAAATATTATTTAGTCATTAAATCCAGCTGGGACTCCTGTTAATTATGTCCCAATATGATTTCCTTGAAGATATCTCAGATACCATTGATAAACAGCTAAGAAAAAAATTAGGGGATTAACAGTAATTATCACAAAGTGGTTTGCTATTAAATTAATTGAATAAAAACGGAAGTAATTGGATTATGTATGATCTTCAAAAGCTACTAGAGTTTAAACTTTAATTAAATTGTCATAGTTATTCAAAAATGAATATTTGAGCATAAATTGTTTTTAAACAATAAGAATAGCAGAATACTAATCAGGGCACTCTGTACTACCGACCTGAAGTTGAAAGTTCTATCAGATTAATTACCAACTGATTTTCCACATGTTAAAATCATTGGAAAATAAGTGTTAAGCTCTAGTAATCATTTGCAGGCTTTTCAAATATTATGACTTGATAAAAAGTCAATTAGCATCAACTAATAAAACTCATTCTTAAACAATTAGCCAGGCTGCTTGCATTAAAGAAAATTCAGGCTTTTAATTTTGCTCGGAAGTTTTTAGAGTCAGACTTCCCCAGCTAAGTCCAAAATTATATTTTATCAACTATTTCTATATTTACTATGAAAGACATTTTAAACATATGACATGATTGTTCGTGCCCAGCTCATTCTAATAATGGTCTACAGTAAAAATGAGTAAATAAATGAAATGTATAGAAAATTATGTATACTCATATATTCATATATACATGCATACAGAGAAACACACGTGTATGCCTATTATCTGAAACATCATTCAGGTAACTGCTTGAGGTCTGTAGGGTAAATTGCTAAAGATTTCTCTGAGGGAAAGACAAGTGTTTATTAATTAATTATTTATTTATTTAATTAATTAATTATTACTTTACTTATTGATTCAGCTTTGATTTTCTAGATCTCCCTTGTACAAAGATGGTCAAAACACAAAATTGCCTTATTCAAACACAAAGTTTCAGAGAAAAATAAGATGAGTATTTGAGTTTTCTGATTTTAAGTTTTTTTTTAATGCAGTATCTGAACTATCCTTGGATAAACTTATTTTTTAACCTTTTTGAGAGAAGCTTGATAAAATGATTCTCAAGAGGTATCACTTTAGATTTTGGGAAAAATTAGAGTTACTTTTAATTTAAACCAAAGACTTTCTCCAGCTGCTTATGGTAGATTTGGATCATTTGTCTTTCTAAAAATACTTCAAATAAAAATTTTTACAGGTTTAATCTTTTATTGACCTTTTCTAGTGATATTTGATCTATGCATTTATATATCTATCTCTATTTTATACAATGTCTCCCACCCAAAACTCAGTTTTAGTATAATTAATAAAATATGTACTATATCTTTAATTAAACTTTGAAAATAATGTGGTACTATGTATATAAATATAAGAATATAATAGCCATAAGAACAATTTTAAAATTAGAATTATGAATTATGATAATGATGGTTGTATTTTCATCATAATCTGATTTCTTCAGAAAGGGGTGTAGCATTCTTCACAGAGCAAATAATTTCCCCAGGCAATTTCAACCCAAAACAGGTCAAGTGGATGCTTTTGTATTTCAGATTTATTGGTGTAAAGGCTGTTTTCAAAAATGTTTGGAAATAACATAGCTTTCCCTAATTTAATATTTTTTATCTTTTAATATCAAAATAATATAATGTAGCTACCCTAATCTCTGTCCTCTAAAGAGTAATATTTCAATGCTGTTATATTAAATATCTCATTATTTCAATTTTTTTGGCCAATAGTAATGACTTGTGTTTTTCTTGCTTCTCTTTAAGTTCTTTGCGTGTTTCTTCTGTGGAAGAAATTCTAAATTCTAAGTAGATATAATACCAAATTATTACTAATCATATTTGGAATATGAAAGTAGAATTGGAGAGCATAAGTATGATAATCTAGACATTTTATTTTCTTTACAGAGGCTGAAATTTTGATAATTAAATACTATCTAGAAAATTCAGAAAATTGGGATGTAACTATGTAGTATTACTAGTGAAGTTTTAGCATAGGTAAATTTACATTACTGTTTATGACATATTTTTGAGTTTAAAACTATATTCATTATTTTGCTTTAGGGTGATTTATAACTTTCATTTAATGTATTTATAATATTCTATCATGTAGCTGTTACATTCAAGATTATATAATTTCAAAGGGCATATTTTCTTCCCATATTAGACAGCCCTGAAGATAAAATTGTATACACAGACTCACAAAGTCAGACCACCTAGCCCCAGGAAAACAATATTTTTTTGCATCATTTACTGCTCTAAATGGAAAAACAAATACTTAATATTATATTTTTATCTACAAAGGTGGTTTGACCTTTTTAAGAATTGTCACTTATTTTAAATTGTATTTGTGTATATCTGCTCTGTCATACAGAATGCTGTGTCTCAGACTCTTGCAAATGATACTATGTGTGTAAAAGATTGAACAATTCAGAACTATTAGGTTATTAGGATATGAAACATTAATCTATATTATAAATACATGACAGTCAATCTTATAGTCTGAATTCCCTAACTACATAGGAAATAAATGTTTTCAAGAGTATTAGGGGGGAAAAAAAAACATCGATTAACTGCATGCTACATTACAGGACTTAATGCAGATATAAAGTGACTTTTATGAAAAATCAAAGGCATATTTAGTGACTCTTTTTTCTTTGCTGTGTAGGTAAAATAAAACCAGAGTGAAATAAGACATGAGATCTGTTTTAGTCTTAAGACTTTGAATGGCAAGGTAGAGTTTATGTTTTTTATAGATGTTGAAATGGGGATGAAATTAAAAGTGCTGAAGCAATTTCTACTTCAGAATTGCTTCCCTAATAAAATTTACAAGGTCTAATAAAATTTCTATGATGTCTTAGCTCATGTTAATCTTCTCAGATAACTTCAAATTTAAATGGATCAAGAAATTGAAAAGAGTGACAACTTTGAAAATTATAATACTGTTTTTAGTAATCAAAATATTTCTGCAAAAAAAGACTTCGGGGAAATTTGTGGTAAATTGGTATTTCAGATAGGATGGGGGTTTTGTTTTTGTTTTTGTGGTAAGAATACATAACATGAGATCCTTCTAACAAAGTTTTAAGTATGCAATACATTATTTTTAAATGTAAACACTATGTTGCACAGCAAATCTCTATACTTATCCATCTTGCATAACTTAAACACTATACCTATTGATCAATATCTCCATTTCTACCTTAACCCCACCACTGGAAACCACCATTCTACTCTGCTCCTACAGTCTGATTAGTTTAGAGACTGCATAAAAATGGAATCATGTAGTATTTGTCCTTCTGTAACTGTCTTATTTCACTTAGCATACGCCCCCTAGGTTCATCCATGTTGTTGAAAATTACTGGTTTTCCATCTTTTTTTAAAGCTGGAATATATTCAATTGTATGCATATCACACATTCTCTTTATCCATTCATCCGTGAATGAACATTTAGGTCACTTTCATGCCTTAGCAATTATGAGTAGTGCTGCAGTGAACATGGGGGTGCAGATATCTCTTCAAAATCCTGATTTCATTTCTTTTGTATATACCCTGAAGTGGAATTGCTGGGTTATATAGTAGTTCTATTTTTAACTTTTTGAGGAACATCCATATTGTTTTCCATGCTGGCTGCACCACTTTATATTCTCACCAGTAGTATACACAGATCTCAGTTTCCTTACACCCTCACCAACACTTACCTTTTACCAAAAAACTGCCATTCTAACAGGTTATATATGATGTCGCATTTTGATTTTCATTTTCCTGTTAATGATGTTGAATATCTTTTTGTATACATATTTACCATTTGTATGTCTTCTTTGAAGAAATATCTATTCAAGTCCTTGCTTTATTTTAATTGAGTTATTTGTTTTTTGATATTGAGCTATGGGAGTTACTTTTATATTTTGAATATTAACCGCTTTTCAGATGTATGGTTTCCAAATATTTTCTCCCATTCTGTAGGTTGTCTTTTCATTCTATTGATTGTCTCCTTTATTGTGCAGAAGCTTTCCAGTTTGCTGTGGTCCCCCTTGTCTCCTTCTGCCGTTGCTGTCTGTCCTTTTGGTACCAATCGCAAGAAGATTTTCTGCTGTTTTCATCCAAGAGTTGTAAAATTTTTATTTTTTATATTTAAGTCTTTAATTCATTTTGAGTTTGTTTTTGTGTAGGGTATAAGGCAGGGTTACAATGTAATTTTGTGTGTGTCAATATCCAGTTTTTGCAACATCTTTTCTTGAAGAGACTATTCTTTTCCTATTTTGTGCAGGACAACAATACCTCGATATAATAAAAGTAATATATAATAAATCTACAGCTGACATTATACTCAATTGTGAAAGGCTAAATACTTTTCTGTAAGATGAGGAACAAACCAATGAGGATCATCCTATCACTTCTATTCAATGTAATACTTGAAGTTTTTGCCACAGCAATTAGAGTTTTAAATAAATAAATAAATAACTCCAAATCAGAAAGTACAAGGTAAAATTATATGTTTGCAGATGATGTGATCTAATGGTTAGAAAACTCTAAAGAATATATGACAACCACCTATTAGAACAAATAAACAGATTCATTAAAGTTGCAAGATACAAAATCAAAATACAAAAATAAGTTGTGTTTCTTTACACTAAAACCAAACCATCAGTAGATAAAATTAAGAAAACAATTTCATATATAATATCATCAAAAAAACTTAGGATAAACTTAACCAAGAAAGTAAAGCTATTTAAAACAGTAAAATTATCAGCAACAACAACAAAAAATAAAAACATAAAAATGTGAAAAGTATGGCCCTAAATAGAAGGAAAAAGACACTTGTTTATATATGAGAGCTGAAACAAGAAAGCAAAACATTGCTTTGTGTTATATTAGCTGGGAATGTACATGTCAGGAGAGTCTAATTTTGTGATGCCATGCACACATCTGCAAATGAGCATATAAACTGGATGCATAAACTCTGGGTTACAGATAAATTTTAGTTAGTAGGCAAATAAGCAAATAAAGACTGTATGAATAATGATGATTGACTAATATATCTGGGCTTCACACCATAGCATAACATGTACATAAAAAAAAAGTTCTTAATAGGTTATCAGATACTATTTGAACTATACAGAATTTTTACTCAAAGTCAGTTAGATACAAAATGCTTAAATGGGTGACTTACCTCTTCTTGATCTCTTTACATCAGGATTCCATCCTGTACTTTTCCCGCAAAGGAACTCTTCAAAACTAAAATGCTTCAGAAACTTAAAAGAGGGTTCAAAAGGAAATAATGTTAGGCAACTTAGTCATTGGTGGAGAGAGCTACTTAAAGAAGAGGGCTTCCGAGCTCTGAAATCAAACGTTCTAATAAAACGAAAACTCACACTTGAGTACTATATGGTACTGGAGCAGATTCTATTAAGTTCGCACAATTGGGCAGCAATATTTTTAGTTTACTTTTCTTTAGTTAATTCCTATTTTTTTCCCTTTTCTTTTTTATTCATTATATAGGAGCTAGAAAACATATTCTTTGTTGAATACTCACTGAATATATCAACTACTGCTATTCCTATTAACAAGAATGCTAAAAAGTCAGAAAAAGATTTAATTACTATTTTAAAATCTTCCCACTGAGATCTTACAAGTAAACATTATTAGTATATTTTGCTCCTATTTTTTTTTAAATAAAATAATGTGGCTACCTTGAAAAAATAGCTCTTCATAAATATGAGCTGGAACAATACTTAATTGTAGACTAATGTAATATCACATGTTTATTGTATATGATCGCTAATTGTTATAGAGATGTTTTCAGTTTGTTTTCATTGAATACTCACACACACACAATACAAAATGTATTTGTTTAGATCTAAATATTAATACATTTTAGATGCACAATGAAGAGTAAATAAGCCCCTCAATTTTTCATCTACACTCATAATTTTTTTTATGAAAACAGTAATTACTGGCTGACAAAGTGCTGCTGTTTACATATTTAAGTAAAATTTTAAATATTTCAACCCAAGCTATGTACAAGTTCACATTCAATCTGATGATTTGGAGCCATTTTTAAAAATGTGATGCAATTTGAAGCAAATTTAATAAAGCAGAATGTTCTCCTAGTATATAAAATCAGGTAATTGCTTGGAATGCCCATAAGACAGCTGGCAAGCCTGTCAAATATTGTTTTCCAGGTAGTTCAATAAATTTCTAAAACCAAATAAAAACAAAGAAACAGCCACATTATAATGTTATCCATTGATTTAATTACATCAAAATATTTACTGGCACACCTAAAACATTATAATGAATTTAAGCCATGAATATTTAATATGGATTCCAAATTATGTAATTAGTTTTCACTTTTTTTTTTTAATTTGTAGTGAACTCTTGGACTGTTCTTTCACCTTACACACCTACTTCTTAACACATGACTAATTAACATGTCACAAGTACAATCTAATTTTTTATCTTAGACCCTGTTGCTACCTACAACTGAGCACAGATTAAATAGTTCTAGCAACTGAAAATCATTTTACAGTTAAACATTTTCTTAAAAGGAATTATTTCACATATACATCCTCATTCAAAAAGTTTGGTATGTAAGTCTTGTTCTCATTCTTGAATTTTCATATTACAAAAATTATGACTTACCAAATGATTATGAATGACAAATCATAAATACTTGAGTTTTAATAATTAAAGTTATAAAAAATCATAGTATAAGTTGAAATAATGTTCCAGGAATTAACTATTGATACCTTTTCTAACTAAAAGTAGACTTTCTTGTGAATGCCATCTCTCAAATGTTATCAGTAATTTGATGAACTATTACATTTCTATATTATTTCCTTAAGTACTTAAATAAGATTTGTGCGCACATAGTATTACCATAAGCTATAAATTTGAAATACTTATTTTTATTAAATAGTGATATCCTTAATAATTTCATTAAAATTTAATTTTGAAATAATTTATTTTAGAAATATTTTTAGAGAATGTTTTTAAACCTATGTGTATGTAAGTAGGCAAGGAGAGTTTTAAATGAAAATAAGAAACATTTATGTGTATAGAAAATGTAGTATAAGCAAATGTGATATCCCACTAGTAACTAAGAGAAAGAAAAGTATGAAGGATAATTTGTATTGCCAGAGGACTCTTGTAAAAGTTTCTGATTGCAGACTTGGGAAACAGAGTATGATGATGTGATATTTAATGTACAATAAGATTACCAAAATTTGAGAAATAGCAAGAATACTTATAGGCTGGATGTAATTTTTCCATAGATATATATTCTTTGTAAAGTAAAACATTTCTGAGAAAATACAAGACCATTTCAAAACTACTTAAGTCTCAGAAAAATTGATCAATTCTCCATTAGTAAAAAGTATTAAAACAACTGCTTACTATTTTAAAAGCAAGTCCACCACCATACAAATCTTAGGAAAAGACTTGTAAGATGATAAATCAGATATGTAAACAACAGTACATAGGCTTTAAAAGTATAGTTATAGAAGGCAATAGGACAGTTTTGCTTTATATATATGAAAGCAAACCTATTAGTTACAACCACGAAGGAAATATTACACTGCAGTACTAATTTGAGATTCTAGCTTTCCTGTAAAAAATGAATTAGATTTTACTGATATTGAAGGGCCAGAACTTTTATTCTTTAAATTTAAACTTTAGATCAGTATTTTTAAACTCTCTATTTTTATTATATCAACTTTTATTATTATTCTATTAGAGTTGTCCTAGTTATCCCCCTTTGCCCTCCTCCATGTTTTCTCCACTGAAGTGCCTTTACACCTTTGCTTAAAATCAGTTGCTATTTTGAACTCTGTTCTATTTTTTAAAGTATATTTTATTGATTATGTTGTTACAGTAGTTCAAATTTTTCCCCTTTGTCCCCCTCTGCCCAGTACCCCCCTACCCCCAGCAACCCCAGCCCCCTTAGTTCATGTCCATGGGTCATGCATATAAGTTCTTTGGCTTCACCCTTTCCTATATTATTCTTAACTTCCCCCTGTCTATTTTGTACCAACCGATTATGCTTCTGAGTCCCTGCACCATTTCCCCATTTCTCCCCTTCCCCACTCCCAGCTGATAACCCTCCAAATGATCCCCATACCCATGATTCTGTCCCTATTCTGGTTTGCTTAGTTGAATTTTGTTTTTATTTTTTAGATTCAGTTGTTGATAGTTGTGAGTTTGCTGTCATTTTAGTGTTCATAGTTTTGATCTTCTTTTTCTTAAGTAAGTCCCTTTGACATTTCATATAATAATGGCTTGGTGATGATGAACTCCTTTAGCTTTACCTTATCTGGCAAGCACTTCATCTGCCTTTCCATTCCAAATGATTGCTTTGCTGGATAGAGTAGTCCTGGTTGAAGGTTGCCTTTTATCACATTGAATATTGCTTGCCAGTCCCTTCCTGCCTGCGAATCATCCTCTGAGAAATCAGCTGAGAGTCCTATAGGCACCCCCCTGTGGGCAACTCTCTGCCTCTCTTTTGCTGCCCCCAGAACTCTCTCTTTATCTTTCTCCCTTGGCATCTCAATCATGATGCATCCTGGTGTAGTCCCCTCTGGGTCCAGCTCGCCAGGGATCCTCCATGCTTCTGGACCTGTATGTCCATCACCTTCACAAAATTTGGGAAGTTTTTCTCATTTTTTTCAATTCTTGCTTTCTCATTCTGCACTGGTTGACTTTTTTTTTCTCCCTTATGTTCCAAATCATTGATTTGAACCCTGATTTTCTTCCTGTCACCATTGGTTTTGTGTGGATTTTTCTTCATTTCACTTAGCATAGCCTTCACTTCTGTCAAGCCTGTGAGCATCTTTATCACCAGTGTTTTGAATTCTGCATCTGTTAGGTTGCCTATCTCTTCATTGCTTAGTTCTCCCACTGGAACCTTGATCCATTCCCCATTTTGGGCCATACTTCTCTGACTTCTCCTTCTGACAGGCTCCTGTGTTTGTTTGCCTTCATGTCCCAGGTAGAGCTGTTGCTCATGTTACGTTGTAGGGGTGGAGCCTTAGGGATTCATCAGTGCAGGGTGACCTGTTTCACCACTTTGTGGTGCTGTATGTGGGGGAGGAGTCTGAGAGGAAATAATGCTGCCTGCCCAGTACTCGCCCCTTTTCCAGGCACCTCTCCCACTTCTGCACCAGACTGGTGCTCCTCTAGCTGGTGTCTTGGCCATTGTTCTCAGAGTGGGTGGGTCTGCGGATGTTCTAGTACCATGGAGTCCTTTAAACAAGCAAATTCTGCTGAAACCGGCAGTTTCTGCCTCTGCCCCAACCCCTCCTGGTCTGCACAGTTAGAAACAATGAGGCTTGATTTTCCCCAGTGCTGGGACCCTGAGCTTTGAGGTCTGGTGAGGAGCTGGGCATGCTTCCCAGGTGTCCCTCCTGACTTTTTAAAACCTGTGACTGCACTTTCTGCAGGCCTGCCGCTGCCACCGCTGCTGCCACCACTACACCGCATCCTCTCCTCCCTGGCTCCACCCCTCCTACCTCTCTGGATGAGTATTTCTTTTTATATCTTGGTTTGCTTGACTTCTATGCAATTTGGTTTTCTGGAACTTCTAATTATTTCTAGTTTTGAGGTAGTTGTATTCCTCCTCAGTTGTGGAGGGAGATGCAGCGTGTCTGTCTATGCCTCAATCTTGGCCAGAAGTCCGAATTCTGTTCTATTATTTATTTATTTATTTATCATGATATCAACATTAGAATGTTTAACAATTATAACTTTATAATAAATCTTGGAGCAGGTAATCCCAGTTGCCCATCTCTGTTTTTAATTTTTAAAGGTGTTTTGGTTAATATGTGTACCTCTGCTCCCCTCCACCTTGTGGTCCCCCTCCCTCCAATTGTCCCCCCCTTTTAGACCATGTCCATTAGTTGTGCATATAGTTCTTCTCAACCTCTCTGTCTATTCCATTCCCTCCTACCATGGTCCTTAATTCCTATATCATCTCCCTCCCTCTCCCCGTTCCCCCTCCCTGTTGACCTCCCCCCAATATGTTCCCCGTACCTATAGTTCTTTTTCCGCTCTCGTTGCCTGTTTAGTTTGCCTTTGTTTCAATTCCCTAGCTTCTGTTGTTTCTTGTGATGCAGTTTTCATTTTAGATTTCATAGTTTTGATCCTCCTTTTTCTAAACCGGTCCCTTAAACATCTTATATAACAGTGGTTTGGATCTAATGAACTCTTTCAGTTTTATTTTGTCCTGGAAACGCTTTCTCTGTCCTTCTATTCTGAATGACAATTTCGCTGGATAGAGTATTCATCGTTGTAGGTTTTGGATTTTCATTACTTTGAATATTTCTTGCCAGTCCCTTCTTGCCTGCAGGGTCTCCCTTGAGAAGTCAGCTGATAGTCTAATTGGGACCCCTTTGTACATGATTCTTTTCTTCTCTCTTGCTGCTTTTAAGATTCTCTCTTTATCTTTAATTTTTGACATTTTGATTATAATGTGTCTTGGAGTGGTTCTCCCTGGGTCCAGCTTTTTTGGAACTCTCTGTGCTTCCTGGACCTGTAAGTCTATTTCCTTCCCCAAGTTTGGGAAGTTCTCCTTTATTATACTTTCACTCAATTTTTCAAGTTCTAGTTCGTCTTCTTCGTTCTCTGGCAAGCCAATGATTCTTATGTTGGACCTTTAACAGCTGTCCCAGAGGTTTCTGATCCTCTCATCGTTGCTTCCCATTCCTTCTCTATATTCTGGTTTGTTGAAATGAACTCTGGATTTTTTTTCCTCACAATCTGTCTCATATGTGGTTTTGTTCCTTTCGTTATGAGTGTTTTTCGCTTCTTTCTCATCTTTTTCCAGATCTTTTGTTAATTCTGTAAGCCACCTGATAACAACGGCCCTGAACTGAGCCTCTGACAGGTTTCTTATTTGTTCATCTGTCAGATTCTTCATCTGTTGCCTGGTAAGCTGTGCCACTGGGATTTCTATAGTTGTCTGCCTCATTTTGACAGATGCGTTTTGTTTTCTTGGGCCGGCTATAGGGGGCAGTGCCTGTGTACTCGTCACGACCCAGCGACCGGCGGCAATCTGCAACCTTTCTCGCTGCGCTGTGGCGCTTTCTTTGGGGGCGGGGGTCCAAGATGGATTCACACAGTTATTCCGCTAGGAGACCGGGATCTATCCTCCCGCCCCCCTGGGCCTCACTGTTCAAGGCGATGTGGTGGCTGCTTTCCCCAGCGTTGGGGTCGCGAGCTGCCGGGGTTCGACTGCAGCCGGGATTGTCCTCCCTGCTGCTGGGATTGTTCTCCCTGCCGCTGTCCCAGGTGCGACCGCAAAGAGCACCGCCCCCTTTCACTCGTCCTACCTGCCCAAAGGGCGCCGCTGGTTTATAACTTCATACGTTGGGCTTCCGTGTAGCTTTATTTTCTGGAATTTCTAGTTATCTTTTGTTTTGAAGTAGTTGTATTCCTCTTTAGTTGTAGAGGGAGACCGAGCATGTCCGTCTAAGCCTCCATCTTTATTTTAAGTATTTTTTATTTTGTCATTTTTTATTATTATTCTAGTACAGTTGTCCCAAATTTTGCCTCTTTGCTCTCCTCTGTTTATTTCGCCTCCTGCCCCCACAGTTGATCCCCACACTGTTGTCCATGTCCGTGGGTCATTCATACACATTCTTTGTCTAGTCTCTTCCCCTTCTTTCCACCAGTATTCCCCTACCCCCGACCTTTGGTCACTTTCAGTCAGTCCATGTTTCCATGCCTATGATTCTATTTCATTCATTATTTTGCTTATTAGATTGCTCTTACAGATGAGATTACATGGTATTTATTTTTCACCGATTGGCTATTTCACTTAGCATAATATTCTCCAGTTCCATCTATACTGTCACAAAAATGTAGGAGTTTCTTCTTTCATTCTTCTCCATAGAATTCCACTGCATAAATGTGCCACAGTTTTTTAATCCACTCAATTACTGATGGACACTTAGCGGTTTCTAGAACTTGGCTATTATAACTAGCACTGCTATGAACATAGGGATGCATAGGTTCTTTTGAATTAGTGATTCATGATTATTAGTGTATATTCCTAGCAGTGAAATCCCTAGGTCAAAAAGGAGTTACATTTTTAGTTTTTTAATGAAATTCCATACTGCTTTCCACAGTGGCTGCACCAGATATATTTACCAACGATACATCAGACAAGGGTTTGATTTCCAAAATATATAAAGAACTCAGACCACCTGAAAGCAGGAAGACAAACTCTCTATTTTGGTATGAGCTATCACCTCTCACTTATTAGGATGGCTATTACTTTTTAAGAAATGGTAACAATTATTTTTGATGATTTTGAGTTTAATATAATTGCATCAATGTTATGGCGCATTCAGATAAATGAAGAGGAAAATTATCAACCTGTATCATGTGAGGCCACGCTGGAAAGTGCTAAAGTAACATCTGAAGTGCACTATGAGGGTAAAAAATGTACACAAAAGAGGATAAATTTATGTATTTGTGAGGTGACAACCAATTTTCAAAAGCATGTTGTTAAGAAATTGTAAATTAAAGCAACCATGAGATACCACTACATACCTATTCGAATGGCTAAATCCAGAACGCTGACAACAGCAAAGGCTGAAGAGGAAGAAACAACAGGAATTTTCATTTATGGTTGATGGAAATAAAAAAGGGTGTGATCACCTCTGTTGGTTTTCTATAAAACTAAACATAATTTTACAAATGATCTAGAAAAACTTGGAAGCAGCCCACATGGGCTTCAATAAGTGTCTGAGTAAACAAGTTGTGACACTTCCAGATGACAGAATATTATTTAGCACTGAACAAATGATCTCTCAAGCCATGAAAAGATATGAAGGCAACTAAATGCATAAGTATTGCTAAGTGAAAGAAGTGAACCTAATGAGGTCTCATACTACATGATTATGAGAATAGAACATTCTGGAAAAAGCAAAACTATGTGGTAGCCAGAGATTTGAAGACACGAAGGGAGGGATGACTAGGTAAAGCATAGGAAATTTTTAGGCTAGTAAAACTATTCTGTTCAAAATTATAAGGGTAGATAGGTGTCATTTATACCTTTGTCAAAACCTTTACTTAAAGAGCAAATCCTAATGCAAGCTGTAGGTAAATGGGAATTCTCTGTACTTTCTGCTCATTTATTTATAAGCTTGGAACTGGTTAAAAAAGTATATTAATTAAAAAATAAAGAAAAAATACATAGTGGATAGCATTGTTGAGAGATGAAAGTCTGAGAAATGAATGGTCATTTTACCCAGGATCAGGAAAGTGTTCAATTCTCTTGGCCATTGCTGGCTACCTCCTACATTACAAAAGTTATTATATCATGGAAAATGTAAAACTTGCAGATAGGGCAGGTTCTGCAGATCAGAGTTCAGGGGAAGGATTTTTAAAATACCTACACATTATGCAGGAAAAGAGTTTGGTAAAACAGGACATTAACAAATGAACCCATATAATGCAAATGACCATTCCGTTGACAAAAATGTGACTCATAAAGAGCTAACACTTAGTTCCACTTTGAAGAACAGTTCAGTATTTGTTAATTCAGTGCTCATGGCAACTTTATAGAACATAACTAGTGTGAATAATTATAATGAACAATTGCTACTTTATATGAGCATCTAATTTTAACTTTAGTGCATGCTTTTTGATTAGATGTTAAAAGCAGGCAAAGACATCCTGGCACACATGAGACATAATAAGTGTTTGTTATTAGAGCCCATCTTACTGCCTTGTTTGTTTCAAGAGAATGTACTTCAGTACCTCTTCAAGATGATAACATGTGCTTTGCATTGTTTCTTTAATACCTTAATAATTTTTATTATTATCTACTAAACTTTTCTATTATATAATAAATCCAACATAGAGATGAAAATTAATAATAAAATATATCATAGTAAAACTCTGTTAAAAGAGGGATTTTTCAAATGTGCAAGTTTTGTCAAAAAATGACAAATTCCAAGTTTAAGAAACTGGCTTTCAAAACTAATTTACTAAACAAATGATAAATTAGATCTTATAGATGTAAAAGTAAACCATAAACCACTGTCTTTCATTGCAGTATGAAACTGTCTCTTTTAAATGCAATATGATGAAACATAAAACTAAATAAAAGATGCCATTGAAAGTGCTAATAATATTTCTTTCCCACTTTTAAACTATGAAACTTAGTATTTTTAATGTTTGACTCTTGGCAAGGTCAATTTCATTTTGCATGGTGGTCAGAAAAAAAATGAAATACATAACAAGTGAATCTCACTACTTCCGTCTTCAGAGTTAGTATACTCATACTAATATTACCAAAATTCACTGAAATACATTTGATTATTTTTAGCTAAGCCTATTTTTATATACATTTCATTTTAAAATGTTTTATGTGGCAACTTGATTGGAATTATCTGCCAATAAATAGTGTGTTTCTTTTTTTAAACTTGATGTTGGCTTTTTTAAATTTTAATCAAATTTGAACTACTTTTTTGGAATTTTTCTCTTTGATAGTGTTTATAAATTAAACTTTTTGTAATCTCTTTTCAGTTACCAATCTATACATATTTCCATTCTCAAGCAATTAAAACAAGGCAAATGGGATACTGTAGGCTACTTTACAAATTAGTATTTGTATTCTCAATTTGATAGTATTGAAAACCAAAGACTAATATATTGACTATGACTGAATACAGATTTATGAGTCTATATTTTTAAAACATGCCATTATTTAATCATTATATTTGCTATATGTTCTCTTCCTTATTTATTTATCTTGTGTATATTTTATTTTGGTAGTCTGTTAACAAAATCTCTTTTTTTTCTGTATTCTTCTGTTGAGTGACTTTACGTTTCTCTATGTTTTACACTCATTAGCAGAAACAAACTCAGTTTTTTTATTAAGTAAAGTATCTATTTTAGGGTATATTTTAAGAGAATATAAGAATTTTTTGTTTTGCTTTGTTTTGCTATTGACTTAAAAACAAGCCTTGCTTATCATGAAAAATCCTTTCTATCTTATTGGTGTTTATTAAAGCTTTATTATACTGTCATCCTTGTAAATATAATACTCTTTTTCATTTATAAATTTTACTAATATTGCTTTTACAAACTATCACATTAAAAATAAATTTCACTTCTTAATATGAAGTTGTTCTTAAAAATAGTGAGTTTTAAAATAAATAACAATTTTCATGTTACTTAGAATCATTTTCTCCCTCTCCATCATTTCCAAGGACAAATATTTTTTGGTACTGAATATGTTACAGAAACAGGGGAGTCCAAAAATCCCCAGTTTGGGGCTGGGGGCTGGGGAGAAGGAAGCAGCTTTTAGAATGCCTCCACATGCCTGAGGCTGGTGGCTAGTGTCTTTCTTATGCAAAATGGCTTTAATGCATCCAAAGCCTCAGGTGGATGGGAGGAGTCTTGAACCAGGGGAAAGCACACAGAGCCTATGTAAGGTTCTGTGAATGGTCAGAACTGTTTGCAATGCCCACTGCGTCAGAGGACACAGTCAGGGATATATAAGCAGCTGCGGACATTTTAGCGCTCTCTCTCGCTCTCGCTCTCACTCTCGTGTGCTCCCTCCATGTGGCTTGGTGAAGGGGTCTCCAGGCTGCTTTAAGAGGCTCTCGCCAGGCGGTTTTGAGGAGAGGAGATCCATGCGGTTTCCAGGAAGAAAGCAGTTTGCAAGGAGGCTGAGAATCCAGGCAGTTCTGCATTGAGAGCTGGAGGGCACCACAGCACAGAAGGGACCTCCCCAATCAGAATTGAGTGATTGGCAGCTGCTGTAAAGCTGAACTGTGTTTGGAATGTAGGGAAACCGTTTCCCTAACTTTTCTAAAACTAGCCTGGTTTGGTAGTGGGGAGGCAAGAATATGTGTTTGTAAGTGTTTTAAAGAATATAAGACTTAACAACAGAAATCCACAAATAACTAAATCTATATAACTGTTAAATAAACAATTCTTTTTCTTTTCACCAAACCCTGGTATTGAGAGTTATAATTTTGGCAGCAGGCAATTGGGCCCCTAACTAAAGAGCCTGTGGGTTTGTTTTCAGTTGGAGCAGCCCAGGGGTTCTGTTACAAATATTTTCCACATTCTGTATTCCATATTCCAATTGTATTTGGTCAAGCTTTGTGAGCTCCCCAGCTTTTGGAGCCTCATTTGAGGACTAGACAGGAAAACAAATATTATAATGAACCAATCTTAAAATAAATAAATAAGGATACAAGAAAATATGTGATAAAGCATCATATGTTTATAAAAATAATTGCATTAATTGATTCCTCTATGCATAGAAATATTTTGTCAGTTATTATAATTAGTACTTAGGGCATTGGGCCACCTAGAATGTATGAGCAGCAGTAAATAGAAAGAGAAACAAACTCAAAATTTTGTAGCATGGGATTGCTGGGTCAAAATGACAGGTCTGTCATTAAATATAAGTTGAGTAGAAGTGGAAACAGACATTTAAGCATTACATCTGGATTGGTAGTTGATCAATGCTAAGGTACAAAATGAATGAAAGAGTCCTGCTTGGTATTCTCCATTCACTGAAGTGAAAGAAAGAGGAAACATTTTGAAAGGTGAGCAGAACCAGTAAATGAGTTCCTTTTGCAACACATATCAATTCTTATGCATTCTGTAAGTTCCTTTAGAAACCTAAGTTATTTTTACTTCTCAGTATAAAAAAATAAGAATTTTATTTTCTTAGACACTAACATCAAACTTAGGCAAGCTCTAATTTTCAGTACTTGCCATTTTGAAAGTTAAAATGAATTTTTGTCATATCAATTTTTATTGTATAATTTGAGGAAACTCCTTTATGTGTCTCTTTTTGTGAGATCACAGTTTAAAAATTAGGAATTGTTGTTATGGCTACACTAAGGGTACACATTGTAATGAGGCTGGAGTGTTTGGCAGACTTAGGTTTAAATATTAACTCAGTTACAAAATATTTTAAGTAAATTCTTCAACACTTTTTAAGTAGACAACATAGTGTAGTGCTTATATTCATGAATTTTAGAACTAGACTGCCTGGATTCAAAGCCTATCTTTAGCTACATACCCTTAGGCAAGTACTCTCCTCCCAGGAAAGAGTGAGGAATGCTGTCCTGCCTGTTGCAGGTACGAGACTACCACTGGCCAGAGCTGGAAGTGGGGAGGGGAGAAACTCTTAAATTCATTTTGTAGTTTTGGTTATTAGTCTTATCTGGACATAGTAAATACTGAACATAGACTGTGCTTTAGGATGTAAACAGGTGTTTTTGTTTTTGTTTTTTAATATGTTCACTTTGCTTGTTTGTTTTATAAACTAAAAGGCATCAGGAAAGTCTTGAGGACTGTACCTCATACCGTTGGAGGCATAGATAAAACTAGACAAATGAGAATTCAAAGGAACAGTGGAAGCAAAAATAAAACTTTTATGATTACTGCCCTGAGTCCTGGTTGTTTACAATAACAGTTATACACAGATTTTGCAAGAATACAACCACTATGAGGGGGGGATCCCAAAAAATAATGGTATTATCTTCTGAAGGGTGGGCCCCTTGTAGTACAGGCTTCCCCTGCTAGGTGAGGTTCTAGAAACCCATCTGTATCAGTACCAGTTGGTGTTGTGAGAGGCTGCTTTTGGCTTCAGTGATTTTTTTTTTTTTTTTTGAAGACTTCTTCAGCACATTTCCCCATTTCATATTGGCTGATTTACAAATGCATCTGCCCACACCACGCTGAGTGTTCAGCAGTTTTTGACCCCAAACAGCATGACCCCTATGCCCCACCCTCCTTATTCACCTGATCTCACCCTGAACAACTTTTTATTTGTTTGTTTCCCAGGATTTAGAAAAAAGTCCTCAAAGGGGAATGCTTTGCCAATGTAGAAAAGGTGAAACAGAAAACAACAGAAGCACTAAAAGGCATCAAAATCAATGAGTTTAAAAACTGTTTTGAACAACTGAAAAATATATCTCAGTAGATGTATTGTCTCAAATGGAGAGTAGTTTGAAGGTGACTGAAGTTTAAACATGTAAGAATAAATACACAATTTTTATACATAAATTCTGTTTTGGGGAGTCCCACCTCATATATTGGAACTTTTTCAACCCATGTAAATGTGGAGATTACTGAATATAACTTAATGAATGTTTGTAAAGGAGTCCATTTCATTCCTAGAAGAATGCTTCCTGACATATTCGTATTTATACTTACTTCTGCCTGACCCCAATTATATCCTGGTGCTCTTAAAACAGTCATATATTTACTGGATATTGTGTTCTATTCTAAAAAGAACAATAACAATAACATAAAATAAAATAAATAGCGTTAAAATACCTTTAGGGGTCTGTGTGAAATGAATTCTTATTTTTTAGACTTGTTGAAAAGTTTCTCTGTGGTTCAACAGTTAGAATTAGTCCAGTGTAATTTTCCACAGAAAGTACAGTTCAATTTTCTTAGAATCTGTTTTTCTCTAGATATTCCCTGTGTAGGAAAAGAGTGTACAGATAAAAAGAAATGGCAGTATGTTCATCATCTTCAATGAGTCTTAAACACTTTAACAATAACGACATTTGAACACAAATTTTGAATTTATTTGAACATAAATGAACTAGTATCCTATAGAATGATAAAGCCAATAAAAATATAAATAACCATAATATGATCAGAAATAATGAACAGTTAAGTAAAGAAAAACTGGAAAAATATTTTAAAAATTAAGAAGTTAGACAACATTTTTGTGAGAGTGACGAAGAAAATGTGAAAAAGACAAAATTGAACAAAATAAGGAATGAAAAAAGCAACATTCACAGGACAAAATATTGTATGCAACAAATTTGAAACATTCATGAAAGATATATTTTATGAAAAAGTAAAGCAGCAAAATTTGTATGAGAAATTTAAACTGTTTATGTTGCAGTCTACTTACGAGTTTAGGTCTTCAAACAACAAAGACAGATATCATTATTTATTTTGAGTAACTAGTTACAAAAATCACTAGAATACTTTTAGAGTAACTGACAAGAAATAGCTAAAGCATTTGTATGTATAAATATATATATGTAAATAAATATAACTATAAATTTATATATATTTATAAGAGAGAAAGAGAGAGAGGAAGCCCGGTTTGTACTGTGATTCTCCTACTAGTACTTGATACATTCTCAATACATCTTCTCTATTTACCACATAAACTTCAACTGAGTGCCCTTGGATCTCTATTTTGGCATCTACTGTCAACATTTTAATTTTATTGTGAACAAAGTATATCCCATATTTTTATTTCATTGTATCCATCTAAATGTATTGAGTCTTGTTCTGGCAAACAGGCAGAACAACTAGATCCTGTGAAACCTTCGGTTCAGGTATTGTTAGGCAGGGACCAATCTACTCCTTACTTAAGTGCTAGAGATGCCCTACTTCTAAAACATTTTGCTCAGGTTACAGTAGAATACCTGGATATTTAATGCAGTATCTCCATTTTTGGAAGTCACATCTGCAAATATTTCCAACAATATGAAATGTCCATAATATGTATTTATCTCACTGTCCCTCATTAGCTGTTCTCTGCTGGGCCTCATGGAATCTGCCCCAGTGCACACACAGGTTAGTATTCAGACAAAATCTCAAAGGGGATCTTGTGCAGTGCTTTTGATCTGCTTGTCTATGCAACTCCTGCATCACTAATTTCCTGTCCTTCACATCCCAGATGCTTAAGAAACACCAGCATACAAACCCACAAACCATGTATTTTCTTGTTAGGTTTTTTAGGCTTCAATTCCCTGGGTCACAATCAGGGTCACCCCGTCAGAAAGCAAGGGCGGATATGAAGATCACCTCTTATGATCCATTCTCTCAAGCATCACAGTTCTGTGCTGTCCAATGTCTGGTAAACAGCTACTTCATATGTGCTTACCAACGTTGCTTCACTTTTGATTGAATGTATTGAGGTGACACTGGTTAATAAAATTATATAGGTTTCAGATGTACTACTTGGCCATAAACAAGAAAGAAATCTTACCTTTTGGGACCTCATGGTTGGACCTAAGTGAAATAAGCCAGTCAAAGACAAATACCGTGTGATTTCACTTATTTGTGGAATCTAATGAACAATATAAACTAATAAAGAAACTAGAAACAGACTCGTAGATACAGAGAACACAGTGACAGCTGTCAGATGGGAGGAGGATTGGAGAGCTGTGTGAAAAAGGTGAAGGGATTAAGCAAAAGAAAAAAACCTCACAGAAAGTCAAGAGTATGGTGACTAACAGAGTTAAAGGGCAGTGGGGGCAGTGGAAGAAGGTAAATGGGAGCAAATGGCTTGAAGAAGTGAACACACGGTATACAGGTGATGTATTATAAAACTGTACAGATCTCTGCTTGTTAGTTGTTTAGAGCAGGAAGATATGTCCAGTACCTGTCACATTATCAAGATGCTATCCATGTCACTATCTACTTTTAATGCCTATTTGTTTTCTTTTATTCCACTCAAATTTGCCTCTTTAGCAATAACTTGAAAATCATGCATGTTTTCCTATTATTGGTTAAAATCTTAGATTTTATCAGCATAATTTCCCAAACTACTTCAAAAAGTTCATTACTCTTGATTACTTCCAATTCAGATAAAATACTTGACATAATTTTACTAACTTCTCTCTTCAACGATGATTTTGTCTTCATGATAAAACTATTTTTAACGATGTAGTTTTGATGGAATTACTTTCAGGGATTATTCTAGTATCTGTATTGTCTCAAATTTTAATAAGGTTATTTTCTTAGTTTTTATATCAGTAATCAGTATCATTTTTATATCATATTTTTCATTGCTGAATTTTCTGTCAAATGAGATAAATTTTGTGAAAGTCTGGTCTACCACAGGCATTTCATAAATAATATTTTCTGTAACTGTTATCATTATCATTGTCATCATCACTAAATAGCACCACAATAATCAGCAACACCAAAACTTCTCCAGTTTCATATTGATTTTGAATTCATTTACCAATTACAAAAATGACAGAGTTAACTCTTTTGGAAGAAACCGAGTTTTCTATCTCCCTTCATCTCTCTCTCTGATGAAAAGCATTTTGACAATTTGTTTTCTATACAAAAGATAATAATAATAATAACAGATGAAAAACATGTTCTATAGTATATTTTACTATTATGATTCTACATATTAAATTTTCATGAATATATTTGACTTACAACTTACTTGAGAAAATTTAGGAAGTTTGAGTGCTATATAAAGTCACTAACTAATTTAGTTGCATAGATAAGTTACAACATATATAAATCACTGTGATTAATTTTTTTAAAAAAGCAGAGGTCTTCTATTGAAAAAGAAATACTGCCTCAAAAAGAAGGCAATCACATCCTCTTAGAATGACTTTGATCATAACACCAATGACTTTGAACCAAAATTATTGTTAAGAATTTTTTCTGACCCAAGTCTCTCAAAGACAGTTGTAGTTATGAGTGAAAAAGTGATTTACAGCTGGATTCCAACCTGGTTTTATGTCAGATACTTATCTTAATTAATGGACTGATGATGAGGCTCAGGAATACTAGAATTGGAATGCCATACCTTAGCTTTCTCCAGTTCTCAGTTTATATATAAGCCTACTGAAAGGATAAGTGATATGCTTTAGATTTGTTATCAGTGATATGAGGAAGACTAAGAGAAAAAAGTATATATGATGATACTGTTACAGAAACAGGGGAGTCCAAAAACAAACCCCAGAGTTTGCAGCTGGGAGATAGGGAAAAGGAGGCAGCTTTCAGGATGCCTTTGCATGCCTGGGGCCAGTGGCTGGAAACTTTGCTGCACAAAGATGCGCTTTAAAATTTCCAAGGCCGAGGAAGATGGAAGGGGTCTTGGACTGTGGGATGGTATGGAAGGAGCCTACAGAGCCTGCGTAGGGTTCTGTGAATGGTCAGAACTGTTTGCAACACCCACTGCATCAGATGGACGCAGTCAGGGATATATAAGCAGTTGCGGGCATTTTGGTGCGCAGGCTCCCTCCATGTGGCTTGGAGGAGGGGGCTCTCCAGGCTGCTTTAAGAAGAGGCTCTCACCATGCGGTTTTGAGAAGGAGAGGAGATCCACACAGTTTTCAGAAAGAAAGTAGTTTACAAGGAGGCTGAGAATCCAGGCAGTTCTGCATTGAGAGCTGGAGGGCACCACAGCACAGAAAGGACCTCCCCAATCAGAATCGAGTGATTGGCAGCTGCTGGTAAAGCTGAACTGTGCCTAGAAGTAGGGAAACGGTGTTTCTGACTTTCCTAAGACTGGCCAGATCTGGGAGGGGGAGGCAGAACTATGTGCAAATAAACAATTCTTTTTCTTTTCACTAAACTCTGTTATTGAGAGTTATAATTCTGGTGGCAGGCAATTTGGCCCCTAACTAAACAGCTCGTGGGTTCTGTTTCAATCAGAGCAGCACAAGGGTTCTGTTACAATACCCATCTGTCTTTTCATTGTTATTCTATAAACATTTTATTTTCTGTTAAAAGTGAATTAGTAATCTCTTCTGACATAAATGTAAGTTTCCTGAAGATGCATTTGTGTCTCTAATGAAAAACTGAACCCTTTATATAAAATTAATATGAAAATTCACAAAAAATTAGTTTGAAATAAAATAGAAACTGTTTAGGAGCCCAAGTCAGTGGTAAAATATATGTGGTAACTTAAAGTTATAAATGTATTTGCATTTTTAAGGGAGTTTAAATCAATTCCCTTTATACATATCTATCACAGTTTGGGTTTAAGTTTTTTAAAATATGGTAGGAGAAAGGCAGGCCATATAGCTCTTGTAATATAGGTTGTTGTTCCAAGCTTAGTGATGATGTAATGAATTATGTTCACAATAAATCATCACAATAGTTTTCTATAGTGGAATACAGGTTCGCAGTTTTCTTTAGCATTTGGTTCTATGATCAGGCTATAGATTAGGACTGAGGAGCCACTTAAGAAACTAGGGTTGACTTCTCCACATGACCTGATGACAAAACTTAAACAAAGACTAAGGGAAAGTAGGTTTTGAATGTGAAAATATGTTCCTTAAATCTTTCCCTAAATTATAAAACTGAAGATTACATATACAATTTTCATGCCTCCGCATCCTCGTCTTTGAATGTATAGAACTGATTGTGATTATCTTCAAGTGTGTCCAGCTCAAATGTTCTATAATTTCATGAAAAATTTAATTACATAGAATTGAAATATTTCTTACTGAGACTCGTCGTCGGCAGCCGTCCGTCTCGAGAGACGATGGTGTAGCTTCTTAAGAGTCTATCTGCACCGCCAAGAATGGTTGTGCAGTCCGACTCGGGAGTGACACGGTATCTGTCTCCTCCCGTGTTGAATCGACATCTTGCGATGACGCTGGAGTGTCCTCTCCAGTGAAGCTGAAGCTACAGAGCCTGGGCAGGGTGATATGGAGGGTCTGCTGTTGCCCATGCAGCAGACCACCCCTCTCTTCACAGCTGAAGGATCCAAGGGAAAGACGGAGTCAATACAGCTTGGTTTCAGGTGCGCCACAGGAGTTGCCGGTGTTGACTACAACGTCAAACCGCCTTAGGGACTCCGGCTCCGGATTTTCTGTTGGGGTTTACTCCCTTAGCTTTTCCCCTGAAGAGGTATGCCGCAAGGCAGCGGAGGTTTTTTGGAGTCAGAGTTTTCCTTCTCTGATGTGCCCTGACTGGAAGATCGAACCAGCGACACTTAGCTCGCAGGCCGACGCTCAATCCACTGAGCCAAACCAGCCAGGGCCATTACTGAGACTAAGTCTTTTCTAACAAGAGTTTTATTTGCTAGAATATATTACTAATGAAGATTTGAAATCTCTTTTCCAAACAATTTAAAAATCAGAATAAGTGCTTGCATTCTGGAATTTTTCAAATGCAATTGTCATGTTACAGACATGTTGTATACAGAATTATCATCTATCCATCCATGCTGTCAAAAAGGGTAGAATATCCTTTTTTCTGCTGCGTAGTATTCCATTGTGTAAATGTACCACAGTTTTTTGATCCACTCATTTACTGATGAGTACTTAGGCTGTTTCTGGTACTTAGCTATTATAAATAAAGCTGCTATGAACATTGGGGTGCCTAGGTTCTTTTGAATCAGTATGGATGGAACTGGAGAGTATTATGCTAAGTGAAATAAGCCAGGTGGTAAAAGACAATACCGTATGATCTCACCTATAAGTGGAACCTAATAAACAGAACAAACAAATGAGCAAAATAGAACCAAAGGCATGGAAACAAAGAACAGACTGACAGTGATCAAAGGAAAGAGGAGAGGGAGATAATGGTAGAAAGAAGGGGAGGGGTCTAGCCAAGGAACAAGTATAAAGGACCTATGGACATGAACAACAGGGTGGGGATTGACTGTGGGAGTGGGGCTGCAGGGAGAGCAATGGGGGGGAAATTGGAACAACTGTAATTGAACAACGATAAAATTCTAAAAAATAAAAAAAATTTTCACCTAATGTAACTAAAATATAATCCCTTACACATAGAAGAGACAAATAATTTACTTTCTTCTGTGAAGAAATTTTCTTTAGATAGTATATTAGTTTTTTATTGCCGCCATAATAAATTACCATACATTAATGAACTTAAAATGATGCAAATTTATGATTTTATAATTCTGTAGTTTGAATGTCTGACATGGGTAGACAGCAAGTATGTAAGATGGTTACACTCCTTTCTGGAAGCTCTAAGAGAGAATTCATTTCCTTGCTCTTTCAGATTGACAGATTTCAGTTCCTTACTATTGTAGGACCAAGGTCTCTGTTTCCTTGCTGGATGTCAGTTGAAGACCTTTCTCTCTTGTCCACCAGATTCCTTGGCTCATGGCCCCCATTTCATCTTCAAAGCTGGCAAAGACTGGCCAAATTCCTCTCAAACTTGAATCTCTTCTGAGTCTTATTTCATCACACCTTTCTGATACTTTTAAAAAATTCTAGCTGTGAAAAGTTCTCCTTTAAAATAGGTGTTATGCGATGACAATGAGATCACTTTGTTTCAGTGATTTAATTAAAACAGTCCAAGAAGCGTTTCGACATAATCTTGATGAAAATTGGTGATAAAGAGAAATGGGAATGGAAAACTTTAGAAGTAGGATAAAGATAGAAATTCTGTATTATAATCTGTTTTCCATAGTCAAAGTGAAACAATAAACTCGCTACCTTATAAAATCGTCTATGTACATGACAAACTATAACTATTACGTCTCCTAGAATGTTACTCTCTAGAGGCAGGTATTGTCCGTTTTGCTCTTAACTGAGTGAAACACAAGATGTGCTCAATGTATATTTGTTGAATAAATATTTAGAAAACAATTTCTCATCTGAAAATGCCTATAGGGAGAACAAATTTTAAATTGATAGCGTGGCTCAAGCCAAATACACAGTGGAAAGTTCTCTAATACCTGAAAATTGTGTCAGCTGTTGTCTACTGATGAATGATATCCATAAGTGTTATATATCTTAATTGAATTTCTGAGGACCATTGCATTGCAATCAGCTTAAGATTGTTTCCTTGGCCAGCTGCATATAAGGTGATTAGTCTTTACTTTCTTTCCCTCCTATTGTGGTTTTACTGCATTGCATTCTATGATGGCTCTAGAGTGCAGGAGTGAAAAAAGTTGCTATTAAAATGTAAGATGCCGTCTATTAGATATGATGATATTGTTAGTAGCAGTAAAATTATATTCCTTTAGTTTATGATAAAATTGGTTGACTCAACTTTAGAAATGTTCTAACCTGAAATAAAATTAATTTTACACCAAATTTTCATAAATTGCTTTAAAAGAGGAGATACCCTTTTCGGGCATAAATTTTTTAATTGGTTGTAATTTACTATTTATTTTTTTAATATTAAATTACCTTTCCCTTGGATTATAGTGGCACAATTTATTTTTTCCTACTAGACCTAGAAATCTAGACTTTCAAAATTTGAGAATAAAAACAGACGTGGAAAGGAAGGGAAATACGGTGAGAAACAATACTTGGCTACAATATGCCAATCATTCTTAGCAAAACCATTAACTTGTTTATCTACTTTACCAGCCAAATTAAATGAATAAAAAGGATGGGTTGTCATATGAGAGATCCTATAGGAAATGGAGTGTATCTTCTTTATTGCAAGTGGAGGAAACTGTGGTTCATTATGATTCTCTGGTAGCCAATCAGATAAATAGCTGTATATAAGTCTACTTACTGAGAAAAAAAAGAAAATATAAAAACAAAAACAGAAATAAAACCTTCTCTCTTGCTTCTTTAGTCTCCCAGTAGCAAACCACCACATCTTTTCATAAACTAATGCCTTTCCTGGGTGTAAAGCACACAGTAGATTCAACAATAGACTAGACCACATTATAAGTCATACTGATTTGAATCCCACAATTTAATACTTTGAGAGAGAAGGATTTAAGATCTAGAAGTCTGAGGCAAGGGCATATTTAGTCTCTAGATAGAGAGTGGTTAAGAAACAAACAAACTTTACTATCTCTGTTTTTCTTGTCTGAGAAGCAAGAAGCCCCTGAGGAGTACAATGGGAGTAATTCTGTCTGTGATAGTTTACTATCATCCTGAAGCTTAAGGTTTTACGATAAAAGATGACTCCCTTGCCTTCATTGATGAATGGCTATAATTTTCCATCAGACACCCTGAATCAGCTACCCTGCCAGAGCAGGGGAAAAAGCTCTCTAACTCTGAATTGAAGGTATAATTCTAAAATGTAAGACTTTACTGCACAACAATAACATTTTCTAGGGACCCTTGACATACAGAAGTTATAAGGAAAAATAGCAGGATAGGTATTTACAGAGCACAGACTTTTAGATAAATTCATAAATTTCATTATAAAGGACAAATGATAATGAGCTAAAGGAATAAATATTCTAAAGCACAATGGTAAGAAATTCAACAAAAATTGAACTTTGACAAAGCTATCATGTGAGATAATCAGTCAAAACATCTTGAGTGACTAGTGTTCTTTCAATCTTATAATAAGAAATATCTGGCAGAAGGTAGACAAAAATCTCATATTCGATTTTAAAGAACATTCAATATACAATAGATTAACTATTTGATAATTGCCTAAGTATGACCACACTTATTCTACTATAAGATAAATGATACATTTGAAACTTATAAATTTTTTTTTTGATTATTTTTTCCCCTTCTCTGTTTCATGATGCCTCTGAAAGTAAGGTACTCCTCTCTGTTTGAAGACATTCTAAGTTATTTATCCATTACCTTTTCTTTTGAGCGGTCAACACCTAAGCTACTTTTAAAAACTACTATAGTATAAACATTAGTAACTGCATTGTGGAAGAGGGCATAGGGGGAGGTAAACTGTAATAAAAAAAAAATCAATAAAATTGACCACTCAATGATTAGTTCAAAATTTGATGTAATGACTATAGTCACCTTGCAATTTGGATATTGCTGCTGCACTGTGGAGCACTTATATTGGTAGCTACTGAACATACATTGTAGTGTCATGTTGTATGTTCAATAAAGAGGAAGAAGCAATATTATCTCAATTCAAATATATATATACATCTATGTGTGTGTGTGTGTGTGTGTGTGTGTATCCAAAGCAGTGCTAACAATGAATAAGTAATACCGAACTGAAATGAATGAGCAAGAAGAATGCTTGAGTTTCTGTATATAAATTGGTTAATTAATAGTATTGTACAGAAAGTATCAAGGCTTATATATTTCTGCCCAATGAATCCTTTCAACTTGGATTCCAGAACAAAAGTAACATTTTTCCCCAAACAAAAGCAGAATATTACTGTGGAAGTGGATAGACTTTTATTTATAAATATATCTAATAATATAGACAGACATTTAATCCCTTATGTACAGTTTATATGGAATTATAGAACTTTGGCCACTGTCATCTCTTATATTTATATAGAAAAACAAGCTGTTCATCAATGACTAGGAATATCCATTGGAATCACTGATGCATTTGCTTAGGTTGTGGGCTTATGTGGAACAACTTGTAGTACAAGGTAAATTATTCCCAAGATACACTTTGACATTCACTTACCACATCACCACACAAAGAATTTAATTCCTAAAGTAACTAATCCAAGAGGCAATCTAAATTCCAAGATGTTAGAGGAAGCAGCACCACTTAACAATGTACAGTAGAGTGTACTTAAATTCAGCTTGGAACAAATACATTGAGACAGATTAAGAATGTGAACTTTGATAAAAAGGAGGCACAAAAGTATAAAATCTTAGAATACAGGAATCTTAATTAAACAGAAATCATGTTAACCATTTTTAGTTCACATCTCCATTATTGTGTTAAGAAACTATACTTGGCCTTGGGGTTAGGTGATTTAATTAATCAGTAAGAAGAAATTAAAGCTTTATAACAAAATCACAGTATTTAGTATTAAAAACTGAAACATGGATCTTTATACTTGAAGTAAATTTAAGGTAGTTAAATATAGTTTCCATTTAATTAACTTCATTCACTAACCCCCCGAAAACTTCTTTCATAAAATCCTCACTTAAAGTATCTGGTGTATCAGGAAGCTGACATGACTTGATGTAAATAAACCACCTATTTCATCAGTTCCTCTCATAGAGTGCATCCCACATGGAATATGAAACAATGGCCCAGTGTCATTGGGCTCGACTCTACACACCACAGGTCTATAACTATGGTGTTATTTCATTTTTTAGTGCTTTGAATTTGCTCTTCCTTCTGTTGGAATGCTTTTATTCTTATCCATGTATGCAATTTCACCTTCAATAATTATATTAAAATTCTGATGCATTTTTTTCTACTCAGCTCTTCCCATGAATAGCTGATATGTGTTCACTTTACATTTTTGTTCTTTAAAATCTCTTGTATAATAAACTAACAAACAAAACAGAAGCACAAGCATGGAAACATGGAACAGACTGAAAGTGACCAGAGGGGAGGAGAGAGGGGTATGATAGTGAAAAGAAGGGGAAGGGACTAGTCAAAGAACGTGTATGAATGACCCACAGATATGCACAACAGTGGGAATGGACTATGGGAGTGGAGTGTGGAATGGGCAGAGGAGGGAGGGGAAAGGGGAAAAACTGGGACAACTGTAACAAAATAATAATAAAAAATGATTTTAAAAAAAGTGGTTGATTACCAAAAACAATAAAAAATAAAAAAAAAGCCCTTGTATTATTTCAAAAAAGCACCACTCTATTTATATATAGAAAATATAACATATGTAATATATACTATTATATTATTTTGCATGTTATGCTATTATTATATTTTATATCAGAGAAGGAAAACTCTGACTCCAAAAAACCTCCGCTGCCTTGCGGCATACCTCTTCAGGGGAAAGGCTAAGGGAGTAAACCCCGACAGAAAATCCGGAGCCGGAGTCCCTAAGGCGGTTTGACGTTGTAGTCAACACCGGCAACTCCTGCGGCGCACCTGAAGCCAAGCTGTATTGACTCCGTCTTTCCCTTGGACCCTTCAGCTGCGAAGAGAGGGGGGGTCTGCTGCATGGGCAACAGCAGACCCTCCATATCACCCTGCCCAGGCTCTGTAGCTTCAGCTTCACTGGAGAGGACACTCCAGCGTCATCGCAAGATGTCGATTCAACACGGGAGGAGACAGATACCGTGTCACTCCCGAGTCGGACTGCACAGCCATTCTCGGCGGTGCAGATAGACTCTTAAGAAGCTACACCATCATCTCTCGAGACGGACGGCTGCCGACAACAATATTTTATATATTTATATACAAAACCATATAGCATTCATTATATGTATTTGCATATAAATTTATAATATAACAATTATGAAAAGATAAACTCATTTAGCTCTCATTTTTGAATGATAGTTTCTTTCCTAACAGGAAGGTTAACATCATTTTTGACTTTACTTTTCCAGAACTAAATAAGCACTCATTAAATCAGTGTTGACTTTAATAAAACTTCTCCCTAAGATTTAAATAAAGTAATAAGGAAACACCAGGCAGAAAATTAAGACAGGAAATTTCGAAGTGAAAACAGTAAATGGAGGGAATTTTTTGTTGTTAAGATAAAAAATAAAAAAACACACACACACAAAAGGTAAAAATATAATTGGTAGTACTAAATATAGAGAAAAAAATGAATCCATCTGCTATCTTCTATATTAAAAGTAGTCTCCAATGCTGATCAGATGTATTTGTTTGGGGACAAATTTAACCTGAATAAGAGCAAAAGCAAAGAACATGGAGAACTGACAAAATTACAATAATAATTCACTTACTATATATTGAAGCTCCTGAGAACTGTGTTAAACCAAATACTAAAATAATTCATTCCTACCACCCATCATGTGTATTCGAAGCAAGACAAAATAAATTTTAAAAGAATATATCAATAAAGAATGGAAAGGAAATTCTATAGCTCTTACTAATGGAAGAATAGTTTCTTCTCTAAAGTACTGCTAAAATACAAGATAAGATATTAGGATTACTTGGACGCTATTAAAAACCACAGATCCACACCACGAAGCTCCAGCACTATAGCTCCCGGGGCTGATAGATAATGAGGAACAGCAAGCCATATGCTTGAAGAGGAATGGCATTTTTTTCCCATGATATACTAAAAATTACACCAGGGACAAATAGTGTCCCTTGAGAAACAGAACATGAAAGTAAATAAAAATGAATCCTCACAATCAATTGGAAATCTTATGCACCTAGAACCAGACAATATTTTGAGGTTGCACTTTTTCTGTTGCCTTGGATTTATATAACTGCTATTTGCAGTAAATTTTTACAAAATGAATAACTTTATTTTAATGGGAAAACTATATTACTTCTTAAAAGTGTAATACAATGCTCAGGGCTTAGTCTTTATATCCAGCATACTGTAAAAATAAAATGTTTCTGAAAAATAGCTTAAGTCATAAAGCATTGTGCAAACCTAGGGACTCAAAGCTGTTACACTCAAGCTCTATGTTAAGACTGATGAGTGATGGAGGATTCTGGGAGGAATGCATAAACCTAAATATTACTTGCTTCCTTTATCCTGCTGGAGGCACAAAACCTATAGAAAGCCTCTGGTGGAAACCTGAATAAACCCATGGTAGTCCCACAATATGACTCTGTAGGTGATAAATATTATTGGTATGGAGGACAATTGTATATAAGATTTAGATAGGCCAGAGGGGAGAAATGATCATTCTTAACATGGATTAAGACCTAGAATGGAACTAGGTAGGTAAACCACTGATCCCACCATTAGGAGTAGAATTTTGGGGAATTACTCATGAATTGGGCTAGGCTGCCCCTGCTAGATTGATCATGTAGTCTTATATGCTTTTTAACAATGCTGACACAGTTGCAGGCAGTTGTTAGTGCTGAGAGGTCTTCACCCTTTCTTATCTCCAAATACAGACAAATTGTCACTTACAGACCTCAAACCAGAGGTCAGAGCTACCCAAGCGGAATTCCATAAAACTTAAGAAGAAAGAGAGCTTATTCTCTCATATTGCGCTCAAGTCCTCAACTACTTATAAGATCTCAACAGGCAGAAGTACCTGAGGATAGGGTGATCCCACACTGGACGTAAATAGAAAAAAGTGAACACAAGTCATTTATGAAGGGGAGCGAGAAACACAGGTCAGCCAGTGAATATTGCTCTGGTCAAGGAACACAGACCCTACAGCTTGATGAATAGTTTAACTTTCTCCTCAGCCATTTACTAACTTATGAGCTTTATAAAATTCCTTAATGTCTCAGTATGTCAGTATTTTCATCTATAAAATATGAATTGCTATATCTAGCTGATAGACTATTTTTAAAGACTTAAGCAAATTGATTTTTATATGAAGTCTTTATAATACTCTGTGCATACAAATATCACATTGGTTAGCTCTTGTGAGAACCTAACAAAATATTTAGAGAGTTAAGAAAATTAAAGCCAAAGCTACTAGAAGGACACAATAAAATATACTTAGGAATGAGGGCATCATCAGTCTTTTCATATACAACATTGAGTGTAATAAAAATCAATGAATCAATATTGGATTATTGAAATAAATGGTCATTTAAGAATATATTACATAGCTGTGACATCATTCGGAAGAGGGTAAAGTACATTTTTTGATACACAAATATTTAAAAGACTGCATTCTAGTAATAATTTGGAGAATAATCTCAATATAGTATGTTTTGACAATTTGTTTATAAAAGTATCTTGCAAATAATCAAATAAAGCAGATTACATGAAAGTTTTAACACTACTTACTGAAAATATAGCATATTAAAATAATGATAAAATATGAACTTAACATATGGTAGAGTGTGGATTATTAAAATATTTCTGACAATTCATGAAAGAAACAAAACACAACAATGATAAGCAACAACAAAAACCCTAAAAGTATCTTGATAAGGTTGAAGTTGGAAATTGAAATATAGCAGGGGTAGCATAGTCATATTTTACTTTTATCTATCAATAAAGAATTGTAGACTTTTGTTAATAAAGACAGGACACCCTTGACTGATAGTTTCCAGCAGCAGCTCCTTTTAACCCACCATGGAGTTCATGCTGAGGCCATTGTAACCTTGCCCCGGTCTTAAGGGATTAACATTCCCTTTGTTAGGGAGAATGTCCAAGTCAGCCTTCTTCAGGTACAGACATAAGAAGAAATTTGAGGGACCAACAACAGTTCATATCACTTATTTTGTTTTCTTCCCTATCTGCTGGCCCAATAAATATGTTTCTTTTATTTTTTTAAACCAGTCTTTTAAAGTTTCCATTCTAGTTAAGGGAGACGAATGTGCTAAAAGAATTAAGGTAGAGTAGACTTTAATTTCTCTACCTGGTTCAGAAGTTAGGTATCATGGTCAATAGAAAACAGTTTCTAGCATAACTAGGTAATGGATAAAGTTTGATTTCATTACATTTTTTAGAAACCTTAACCTTCTCTTCCTATCTCCTCTCACCTCCAGGGAGCCCATCAACTCATTTTATCCACAGTGAAGATTTTCCCTGTACTGTTCTCAGAGGGGATTACTTCAAAATTGCACAATTGTCACATTAAATGATTCAATTCCTTGAGGGTCCAAGTTTCAGCTACCTGCCCCACCAAATAATCACATAAACCATACTGTGACCATGGCTGATACCACTGAATGTTACATAGTTTCAGTTTTTGATCACTGTGAATATTAATGTGTATAGTCAGCTTTGTAAGTTAATTGAATATGCTTATTTTTAGATAACAAAATAACAAGAAGATGTGTAATATTTTATTTTATAAAAAAAGAGAAAAATCCCCAGCTGCACTATATTGACTGTTTTTAAATTTTGTTGTTGTTAAGACTGTGCTTTCAGTTATACCCTTGAGGTTTTATTTATTTATTTTTTTAATGTGTCATTCTGTATATAATATATAGTGTTGGATACTTTCCCAATCAAAGTAATTGTGAGTTTATTTTCTGGAAAAATTTACTTCTTAAAACTTGTTTTTTATTAATCACATTTTTCTTCAATATTACATTTCAAGCATTCTTAACATGACTGAAAGCATAGGGTATATAAAATGTTATATCATTATCTAATGTAATTTCATTGAGAAATAATCAGCAGAGAGTGTACACTATGACTATGCATTCATTTATAGTCAAATATTTATGAGTTGATCACATCACTGTCTCCAGAGCTAATAACCATCATGACTTTCATGATAATCTATCTTGATTTTTAAAAGCTTTTCCAAACAATCTAAAAATAGTTTAGTTTTTCCTTTTTTAAACTTTTATAAATGAATATCAAGTTATGTTCTCTTTTATAACTTGTTTACTATTAATTAGCAAGGTTAGCTTATGTGCCAATTTGAAGAGTTCTTGGGCATTATGAGTGAGCCTAGTATTTTGTTGGTCTGTAGTTCCATCAGCTATATTCTGATCAATTAATTTCAGTGTTATTTTCTGGTATTTTAAAAAACTTATGTATTGCAATGGTCTGCAACTTAAAGTAACCACTTTTAAACAAAACTAAAAGTGTTTGCAGACAGTAAAAATTTCTAGGGAAATGCCAGTTTTAATCTCAATGAATATATACAAACTCATATATTAAAGTGTAAGATGAGGTATTCTTTATAAACTTCATTGGACACATAATAAACCATTCAGCAGTTGATTACTGTGTTAGTTTACGTACTATGAGAAGCAGACACCAAGATGAGATTAGAAACTCAATAGATTTATTGGATGATATCCTGTTAAAAGTTAAGTGGCTAGACGAGACAGACGAAGCCTTCATACCATGATGCACATCTGACAACAGTGTCAGAAAGGATTGGGCAAGAAGAATACTGGACAGTCTGAAGAGTTTTGGCCAGGTTAATTGAGGAGCCGCAGAGCTCAAGTTTCTCATTAAAAGAGTTCCATGTTCACAGACATGGGCTAGCGTTGACACTCTGCCTGCACAGTCCTTGGCTATCAGAAGCCTCGTGAGAGAATGGTATCAGTGTGAACATTGTGGTGGTTTCATAATGGTGGTGACAGGACTGTGAGTCAGCTATGCTTTCTGTAGCCATTGCTCTTGATGGAGATTGAGCAGCACTTCGCTGTTGTTGCCTAGTTCATCACCTTTCCCACACAAGACATAGTTTTCCCAGGCATTGGGAAGCAGCTTCTTCCCTTGAACCTCTCTTAATGAGAGGGAATATAGAAAAGAAAGTCTATTAGGATAAACTATGACCCCTGTTCATACAGCTGGTTGTGAATTTTAAAATGTTTTCATTCTCTTCATCTTTCACTATCGTTTTTAAATTTCCTTTATCTTAGCCTCATCTCAGCAGGTCTTAATGACTGGTCAATGGAATGAGACAAATCTTCATTCCTGAATAGACTAAATTATTGGTAATAATGCCCATTCGGGATCTATCCATTCGCAGCAATAATTGCGCTCAGCAGTACTAAGAGATACCCAAGTGGACAGTGAGATTTCACACATTGTTTTGTTTCCATTCTGTAAAGAATATCCCCTCTTGATGATCAGGTTCAATTACTTTTGCTTAGGAGACAGCTTTTCTTCTTACCTGCTGGACTGTGGACCAAAAAAAGTCAGAATAGCTGTAGTTTGCAGATCAATGGTAATCTTGTGGTTTCTCCCTTGGGGAGCTCTGAGTTGCAGAACAAATAGCACATGTTTTCCCAGTTAGTTGTTAAGAATATTGGTAAATGCAATAAACATTACTGCTTTTGCCATTTGTTCATAAATACATGGGTTCTTCCACTTGAGATACAGCACACTATGGACACCTCTGGCTTTATGTATAGGCGGAATTCTGAAGACACCCTATCTTTTGTAATACTTTTTATCCTCACCCGAGGACACTTTTTTATTGCTTTTTAGATAGTGAGGAAGAGAGCGAGCACATGCAAGAGAGAAATATTGAAGTGAGGGAGAAACATTGATCAGTTGCCTTCTTATATGCACCCTGACCAGTGATGGAACCCACAACCTGGGTATGTGCCCTGACTGGTGACCATTTGGTCTACAGGATAATGCTCCAACCAACTGAGCCACACCAGCCAGAGTGCATCTTTCATAATATTGCCTCCATGCAGGTACTGCATCTGTGTCTCTAGTTGGGTGTTCTAGCACCTTATTAGGCTAACAGTGTTTAGATGGTGTAATATATGACATAACAAGTGGATTCTTTGATCATGACCCACTCCCATATCTCTTTCTCTGTGTATTAGCTCCTTAATTAGATGCTATGTTACGTGGGATTCTATTCCTGTGAAGCAGTCACTTAGTAAGCCCCTGGGTAGAGACACTGACTGAAGCTCTGTGGGCTAGAAAGACAAACCCATCACTAGAAGAAATACCTATCCCTGTGAGACAAACTGACCGCCCTTTGGAAGAGAAGGGGTTTAATACAGTTTTCTAATCAGCAAGTGACAGGTTGATTCTCGAGAAATGATGTTATATCAGGATCTCACCATTTGTCTCTATAGCTGAAAGGTTGAATATTCAGAGACAATATTAGCCATGTTCATCTCAGTTAATGGGAGTCAATGCTACTGAGTTCTCACATACCCTCATGTCTGCCACTGCGGCTACATTATTCATGTTCCACTATGCCTGATGTGAGATAGCCAATGAAACTAATCTATTGTTAATTCCACTTGGATGTTGAGTGTCTGTTATCTGATAGATATGTTCTAGTAGACATTAACATGTAAATACAGTATCTTCACACTTCTCACTTGCCTGTACCCTAACTTTCTTGTCTGTGATCCTCTGGTCAATTTCCTTTCCAACCATTAACGACTTTCCAGGAATGTAAACATGGTTTTATCTCCTACCACTTCTCTTTTCACACAAGGGGAATTACTTTGTGATAAGGATATGAGATGAAGCAATGTGGGTTTTTTTGTTTGCCTGTTTGTTTGTTTGTTTACTTATTTATTTTTACTTGAGAAAGGCTATTCTGGCATACTCCTCATCACTGAACACCTAAAATTTTTTTGAAGTACTAGGTATTCAAAATTTCATAAGGTTAATCACCCACCCTCTGAAGTACCTATGCTTTAGCAAGGCTTTCAGCCTACTTGTCCTCCATTACTTGACATACTGGGTCAGCCTGATGTGTTTGCTTTATTAGATCAATGTTATGGTTTGTGTGATTTCCAAGTAATTCATATCTGCATGTATCGTACTTTGAAAGGATGGTGAGATAACAGAGCCCTAGAAAAGAACTGTAAATGCATACTGCAGTCTTTTCTAACTGAATGCAACCTATTCATGATCATTTTTTAAGTTAGAATAAAACCTAACACATTTGTGAAGTTAGCGGCCACATAAAATGTACCTAAAGACTTATTAACCTGCTTTGGCAGAAATGCCATTTCTTGGCACAACAGCTGTGACCAAAGACACTATAGTCAATTCTTGTTATTCACAGCACTTAAGTTCTATAAATTCACCACAAACATTGAATTAACAATGCTGAACCATTACTTATAAGCAAAATACAAGGTTTAGTTCCTATGAGCCTTTGATCATAATTTTTATCAATCAATCAATACATACCTTATTTTATGTGTATTTCTTTTTAAAGATAACTTATTTAATATATATTGTTGATACATTAACATTGAACTCATGGCCAAATATAGCTTATGCCTGAATGAAGCTCATCTAATAAATGTATCTTCCTTTTAGCCTTCTTGGACTAAGAACTAGACACTGCTTCAGGGGCTATTCTAAACAATAAAGTCACCCAAAAATGCAAAAAGATGTGGCACTTAAAACACCACGAGAAAGCATACTTCTTTATAGTATAAGAACTATGGAGTATCATCTTGTTTAAGCTCAGCTAGTATGGGTGTCAGGTGACTCAAAAATTTCACCAGTGTGTGCATGTCTATGAAGGACCACAAAAGGGCCACTAGTATTAATTTTGGGGTTACAAGTAAATTTTAATGAGTAGGCAAATTTGTAAATATTTAATCCATAAATAATAAAGGTCAACTGTATTTTGTTGAGCTAAAAGTAGTCTTCATTTCACTAGGCAGGATGCAGTCTGCTTTTCATGGGCCAGACAGGCAAGTTAAACAGAGATACAATATGGACCACCATCTCTGCATCCTATTAGTCAATAATAGCAGCACTGATCTCTCCTCACTCACCAGATGCAGTACTGTGTTTTTTGACTTTTGTTTTTCTTTATTATCCTGGTGAAGGTGAATGTCCAGATCTCAAAATGGGCTTAGGTCTAGGAATTAAATAACAGATTTTATTAGGATGACTATCCTCATTCTCCTGTTAATTCCATTTTTGCCTTTTACGGTTTATAGGTTTCAGGCACTATCATGATTTCTTACTCATCTGGTTTTTTTTTTTTTTTTTTCACTAGAAACGTCAAACTGTAACCTTCTCCACATTACCTTGTAAGTTAAACACCTTAGCTGTGTTTCATCAAGCTGATTGTTATAGTAACTGTGGCCCTGACTTCTGACAGTGAAATACCTCTGCCTGGGCATGGAACTTTGGGGTCCTACAATCTCCATTACTTTAAATGAGCTGAGCTCAATCAATACATACCATCAGCTCTGGTTTTACAGAGAAGCCACCACTGACATTCTTAGTGGTAGGGAGAGGGGGTGGTCCTTCTCATCAGCGTATGTCTATTATCTTTAAAGAATAGTTTGGCTCCTGGCCCCTCCTCTAAAACACATCTTGTGTTGAGTCTCCTGGCTTCACACGTTATTAAAATAACAAGACAAAAACTAATAGTGTAATAAAATTAAAGTTTTTAAACAAGTAAAATCTCTAAAGTTTATTTATAGTTAATGTCAGGGAAAAATAAGATTAATCTTATAAAAATATGCATTCACATATTCTCTTATAAAGAACATAAGGAATGAATTTTGTCATAGAAAAAACAGAAAACAAAAAATATATCTGGGGTAAGCGCAAATTTACTTAGAAGCCGGGCTTTGTGGCTCACATAAAGTGGAAGGAGAAAGGCCCGGATTTGTTCTTCACACTTGGAGAGACCTAGGGAACTGACAGGAAGACTGGCGCTTTGCTCCAGCTGAACACTCAATGGAGAATGCTATGCTAGTGGCATCATCCTGGAGATGCTTGACTCCCACCTCCTGGCACTGACATGCCATAAGGCAGGCACTTGTGAAAGAGCTTGTCTAAGGAAGAGATCAGAGACTGATGCAGAGAGAACATAACGTTGGCAATCAGTGAAGGACTCCCAGGGGTCACCAGAGTAGAAACCATCTTTTGTATAAACCAGAAGGACAGATACAGAGTAGAGTATGGATGAGTTTCAGCTGAGGGATGCAAGAAGAGATTATCTTGTCTCAAATAATAATCCTACATTTTTATGGCACCTTTATCACCTACCAATTGAGATTGTTTCTCTGAACAAAAACCTTGTATTTTCAGGAACTTCCTGTTAAATTACAAATATCTCTAAAAGAGGGAATTTCTATTAGAAACTTCTCATGAGATAGTCTAAGAAGTTATTTCCCAAGAGAATTTGCCTGAGTATTAATGAGGGTGGCCATGCATTTTGGAATAGTAATCAGAGACAAATTTATATATTTACTCTTATTCAAATATTACAATGTTGCTTACCATCAACTGCAACAAAATAAAATAAATATCTTTGGCATGGAAACTAAAATCACTTCTAATTTAGGCCTTACTTTCTTATATATTCTTTTTATCACCTGTTTCCCATTTATATTTCATTACTTTGTTATATAAAATGTTTTTATTATTTCCATTGCCTCAGTATGCCTCTGTCAGTTAATGAAATTCTAGTCATCATTTAAGATGTAACCGAGGGTTACCTCTGTGGAGGCTTTCGTTCCCACCTTCATTCAGCCTTGACCTCAGTCTCAAGTAGGTGATTTTTCTATGGGCTCTCATAATACACTGTGCAAATTTCTCCTCTAACATTTACTATGTCAATGTTCATACTACATGTCTGTTTCTCCCAGTAAACCTGAAAGCAGAGGCTATGCTATGCAGCTTTTATTTGTTGAGACCATAATATGTACTCAATAAAATATCCTGTATTCAGTGTAAATCCCAGATGAAAAGATCTCAAATAGCACCGCATTGAGAGTGCCTTGCACTGCAAAGAGAATTTAAAATGAAAAACTTTGCCTCCATCAGATGTTGTGCTGAGAATGTATGTGTACAAGGTCTGTCCAGAAGGTAGCCAGCCATGAAATAGGAAAAATGAAGACATCTATTGAAGAAGATATAATATACAAGAAACATTGTACATAGGACAATGATGTCTCAGTCCCCTTCAAAGTAGGCACCTTGGGACCTCCCACGGTTCTCACAATCACCATCAGCTGCTCCATCATATTTTCCTGAATCTTATCAATGGTCCAAAATTTCTTCCCTTTCAAAGGCAATTTTAGCTTTGAGAAAAGCCAGAAGTCACAGGTCAACAAATCTGGGCTATAGAGGGGCTGAGACACCTGGATGATTTGATGTTTTGCCAAAAAACTCTGCATGAGATGTGATACATGAGTGGGTACATTGACATGATGAAGCTGCCAATCACCAGTTGCCCATAGCTGCGGCTTTCTGAATCATCCATATAGTTTCTGTGGAGAAATGTTCAAGCTTAATACAAAATTTGATACAGATTTGTTGCTTTTCTGGCTTAGTCATGTTGAATGCCATGGCTACACAGTACACACATGTCACTCAGCAGTTTCTACTACCCTCATTGACTAGTACAGTGAAGTCATCATTGTTCACACATGTGCAATCCAGTCCACTCTCCTTGGCTGCCAAGTTACATCAATGTCATGCAAACCATTCTTGTTATATTAACAATGGCTTGACTCTTTTTGGACAGACCTCGATATGCATAGACCCTGTGCCCCATTGGAGCAGTGTCAACACTAGAGAGCTCTTGGATGTTACTTTTACAAATCACCAGAGGAAAGATCCAGAAATGATAACCAAATGTCTAAGTGTTTAGGGAATTTGCAATAAGCACTAATACAAAAACAGAGTAAACTAAGTGGTGCATATCATTAAAAATACTTTTTTTTTTTCAAATTTTAAATCCTTTAACTACATTTAAATACTTAAGGCTTAAACTCTGGGGTAAATGAAGGCACCTCTGTTTGCAGAGGAATTCTTCTATCTAAACCTCCTAAACTAATGTCACTGTTTAAATGTTTTAAAAGTCATATCTGAACAGTAGAAATTCTTTATTCTGAAATAGTTTGTCTTTGTTGCAACCAAAGAAACTACAGATATTTATTTTAGAATCTACATACTAAAATACATCTTCCTTTACTATGCTAATTAGTTGTCTACACAGTCACTTATGTGAAACTCAACTTCCATTTTACACATCCTTTACTTCTTTAATGATTGAAATAGTGGCAATTTAATGTATGCCTCTTTATGCCATGGCTTTATATAAATTGTCTCTAATCCTCACCACTAGTTAAATATGCTATTCCCATCATATAATGAGAAACTGATGGTAAGATAAGGTAATTTACTAACTCACAGAGTAACTGCAAATATTTTAGGATATGGAGTTGCAGGAAGAAATCTCCTCAGAGTCAGTTAAGACTATATTGAAAGCACACTGAGTACCTGTAGGCACAAAGATAAAAGACAAAGTGAAAAAAGAACTAAACATAAACACACAATCCTTGTAGAAAAGTGTGAGACAAGAATGCACATAACATACAATAAGGATTAACAAATAATAACATGCTATCATGAAAGATACTATCCTCTTAATTGTGCCAAGAGTTTTCACCATTTTCTTTCTGAGGAAAAATATGAAATTTTTTATCAAACCCTTACATTACACTATTATCAACATGTTTCTTTATAGTTGATGTATATAATTCCAGAATGTGAAATTATTACTATAAAAAATTATTTGAACATAGACTTCTGACCAAGATGGAGGCATGGACAGACACGCTGCATTTCCTTCCACAACTAAGAAGAAATACTACTACCTCAAAACTAGAAACAACCAGAAGTTCCAGAAAATCAAACTGCATAGAAATCCAGCAAACAAAGATATAAAGAAGAAAGACTCAACCAGATAGATAGGAGGGGCGGAACCAGGGTGGAGAGGACATTGTGTGGTGGTGGCAGCAGTGACAGCAGCAGTGGTAGGATGGCAGAAAGTGCAGTCACACATTTTTAAAAGTCAGGAGGAACACCTGGGGAGTGTTCCCAGCTCCTCACCTGACCGCGAAGCCCACGGTCCCAGCACCGGGGAAAATCAAGCCTCATTACTTCTGACCGTGCAGACCAGTGGAGGTTGGGGTGGAGGCAGAAACTGCTGGTCTCTCAGCAGAGTCCACTTGTTTAAAGGGCCCCCATAATCCTAGAATGTCCGCAGACCCTCCTACTCTGGGAAAGACGACCAGGGCAGCAGCTAGAGGGGCACGAGTCTGGTGAGGAAGTGGAAGAGATGCCTGGAAGAGGGGCAGGTGCTGGGCAGGTGGCATTATTCCCTCTCGGACTCCTCCCCCACAAACAGCCCCACAATGAGGTGAAACAGGTCTCCCTGTACTGATGAATCCCTAAGGCTCCACCCCTTACAATGTAACAGGAGTGACAGTTCTACCTGGGACGTGGAGGCAAATAAACACAGGAGCCTGTCAGAATGAGGAGACAGAGAAGTATGGCCCAAAGGGGGGAATGGATCAAGGTTCCAGTAGGAGAACTATGTGATGAGGAGATAGCCAATTTAACAGATGAGGAGATTACTTATCATGAGCCCATGAATAGGTTTGATCTGATTATCAGGACTTAATATGATTCAGATGCAAGAATGTATAGCACAATTTTCTTAATTCAGAATTTGTTTTACAAGAACCAGTGGAGAAGATGGATGAAACAGGAATTTAATAACTTCCATATTTAAATACTCCCATGCATTTTTTACACTGTTTAAAATTTCCGTTATCTATGGGGAGTAGAGAAGACAAAGAGGTATATACAAGCATAAACATCTGCTTAAAGGGTCACTTTTTTAATACCCTTTATGGTACAGGGTTTTGAAGAGACAGAGAAAAAAGAAAGCATCTCTTTAAAGATATAAAAATTCACATTTGTCTTTGTGTAGGTGTGGTTAATGCAAGCAGACTCTCCAAGAGATTCTGAGTTTGTATTTTATCACATTGGACTATCTTTCAACTTGAGATTCAAAATAATAGCCTACCAGCTTTGAGAAACTAATAGAAACTTATCTTTCTTGGAGGGAATAAAGAGGTTATCAGCTGTTATGTCAGCTCCCAACTAGAGAATGTTACAACAAATCAGAGGGAAACTCCCTGCATGAGCAACCCTGCCATCTTTGGTTTCATACACACCCAGAGCTCCTCTCCAGAAGGAGAAAGATTCAAATAATGAAAGAACATGGCTATGAACATAGGGGTGTATAGGTTCTTTTGAACTGGTGTTTCAGGATTCTTTGGGTACAATTCTAGCAATGGAATTGCTGGATCAAAAGGCAGTTCCATTTTTAGTTTTTTGAGGAAATTTCATATTGTTTCCCACAGTGGCTGCACCAGTCTGCATTCCCACCAACAGTGCACTAAGGTTCCCTTTTATCCACGTCCTCATCAGCACTTATTGTTAGTTGACTTGTTTATATGGTCATTCTGACTGGTGTGAGGTGGTATCTCATTGTGGTTTTAATGTGCATCTCTCTGCTGGCTAGTGATGTGGCACATTATTTCATGTTGCACCCCTATGTTCATAGCAATGCTACTCATAATAGTCAGGTGCTGGAAACAGCCTAAGTGCCCATCAGTGGATGAGTGGATAAAAAAAAAAAAACTATGGTACATTTACACAGTGGAATACTATGCAGCAGAAAGAAAGAAGGGACTCTTACATTTTTTGACAATGTGGATAGAACTGGAGAGTATTATACTTAGTGAAATAAGCCAGGAAGTGAAAGAAAAATACCATATAATCTCACCTAATACAGGAAACTAATGAACAAAACAAACAAATGAGCAAAACAGAACCAGAGGCATGGAAATAAGGAATAGACTGACAGTGACCAGAGGGGAGGGGAAAGGGGGAAAAGGGAGAAGAGAAGAGGAAGGGTATAATCAAGGAATAAGTATAAATGACCCATGGACATGGACAACTAAATAGGGATTGACTGTGGGAGAGTGGGGAGGTGGGCAGAGTGGGAGTGAGCAATGGGATGACTGTAATAGAAAAACAATTTTTTAAAAAAGAACATAGCTATGAGTTCACAGAGTGAAATTTTTTTTCAAAGTGCTCATTTATTATTATTTTTCATTTAGTAATTCAATAAATATATACTTATTTCTGTAGAGTCTAACAAGTTATGCTTTGACATCTGCCTGTGAATAAAAGGCTAGAAAATTGTAATTGTCAATATAAGGCAGATATTTGAAGAAAGTTGATTACTACCAAGATTAAATAGCAGTCATGTGCCACATGACAGTGTTCCTGCCAATGATGGGCTGCAATTCCTATCACCTAGTAACATTGTAGTCATCATAATGTCACAAACATGTGCGTTACTCACATGTTTGTGGTGATGCAGTTGTAAACAAACCTACCGTGCTGCCAGATGTATAAATGTACCATGTAGTACATACAATTATGTACAGTATGTAATACTTGATAATAATAATAAATGACTTATTGATTGATGTATCACATGCACGAAGGATATATGTTACATAAATACACATTTCCTAAGAGCTTAATTACTACACCATCTTTATTACTGACTGATTTATTGCCAGATTTGTAAGTGCCCTATCCTTTCTGCTAGTTGCCCTGACTCTAGCATATATACCCTTCATCACAAGAAAAGAACTATTTATTTGGCTACTGTCCAGATATCATTACCCAGCTCTTCTTAAAAAGTCTGCTTCTTCACAGCAAGCTGCAATGACTACTTTAATTACCAGACTTCTTTTTGCACTGCAGAAGACTTGACTATATTTTGTCCCACAAAATATTAACCCTAACAAGTATTCATCAGCTTATCATTCTATTCTTAAAACACTTTCTTCAGCTGGCTGCTGGGAGGCAGCTCTGTGATTCATCTCAGTTTTCTTCAGAGATTCTTCCTTCTCAGCCCGTGAGCATCAGAGTGCCTCAGGGCTCGGTTCTTGTCCTCCCCTTCCCTGTTCATGCTGGTTTCTGGAAGGACAGTGGAGAGGGAAAGCACATCCACATAATCAAATGCCAGCAGTGTCCAAATTCATGTCTATAGCACAAACTTTTCTCAAACCACCAGACTCACGTCCGTGACAACTTGACACCTCTCCTTGGATATTTATGCACAACTTACACTGGTTATGTTCAAAACTAAATTCTTTTATTCCATATCCCACATCTTCTCCCTGGCATCTTCTCTATCTCTAAATGGCATAACACCCCTCTATTTATTCAGGAGAAAAAAATCCCTGGAGCCATCCTCACACCCCTCCTTGTTTTTCTTTCTGATACTCTGCAGACAATCATCAGAATTTTCTTAAGTTCCAAGTATGTTGCTTTTAATATTTTGTCATCAATGTCTTTTACCACCATGGTCTAAACATCACTCTCTTCCAAATTATCATAACAAATGTCTACTACAACCTTCCTCTAAAGAAATCTGTTTAGCACTGTTTATTACAGTGTTTAAGTTACTCAACTATGGAACTCTACTTATTTTCATAACACAACTTTTGTTGGAACTAGAGTATATTCTGGAAAACACAGGTGTAAAAAAGTTGTTTTATTACCACAAACCAAGTCCCTCTTCTTTACTTACCCCTAAGCAATTTCTCTTTCTCATTTTTTTAGTGTAACTAAATTTTTCTCTATTGCCAACTTCTTGACATATTCAGCAGGTCACAAAGTAGATATAACTCTTAGTTGTCATATACACATGTCATTCTGAAATCCAAATACATTTCTTGGATAGCTCATCCATGAACATTCATGACAATGCTATAACATGTCTTGATTTGTGTGTCTTTACATTTGGTTTATATGATGGGCATTGCCAACCATCCTGAACTCTGAATATTACTTTAATATGAATAATATTGAAAAGTAATAGCTGTTTTCTTCACCATAAAATTCAAATAGCATCATTACATTCTAAAAGAAGAAAGGAAGAATAAGCATATTATCTTTTTTTTCTAGTGGAAGACAACAAAAATGTACTTGTGACCCCAAACAAATTCTTCAAGCAGATGAGACAAATGATATATTCTACACTGTCACACATTTTTATGGTACCTCACTATTCATCGAAGCAATGGTGATTTTTACCACTTACCTATATGTTTGTTTTTCTAATATTATTATTTTTTCCTGAAATACAATGATCATAATTTACTAGAGATCATAACCTTGCTGCACAGCCTAGTATGGAAAAAATAGAGTCACTCAATGAAATACTACTGAAGCAAACTTTCAAGTTAGCCTGTATCCTAAAATTCACACTTAAGAATTTACAGAAGAATAAAAATAGTATAAAAGAAAAAGATTATATGTAACCAAAAACAAAATTTGCCATCAACTTAATGATACATTTTAACTATAAGGTTGTAGAAAAAAAATTTCAATGTGTTTAAATAAAATGCTACATTCTTTTAAAAATTACCACATAATATCTAAATGTGAACTATGTTATTGATGACTTTTTTAAAAAAAATCTATTACAGACATATTTATAAATTAGCCCATGACTTAAGAGACTCATTTAGAAAAGAGGTTTGATCAAAGAATATAATCTTGTGACAATGATTGATTGGGAGAAATAGATCATGATTAAGAAAATTATTTGTAATAATTTCATGACCAAGAATAAGAAAGTTTCCCTTATTTATAAGAAATAAGAATGAATATTGACTGAGAAAAAGAATAAAGCCAAGTAATTTTGACACTAGTGTGATATTTTCTTTCATGTGCTCTTTAAAATATGAATTAGAGTGTAATTGAACTTATTGAATTTTAAATTCTTTCTAGTTCAGTGATTACTTGACATGACAGTATTTTTTTTTTCAGTCACTTTAGTACTGGAGAGATATTGCCTTACAAGTTTAGTCATTCGTGGGTATAATCCTGCATCTGAGAGGTCAATGGTTATAAAAGAGCCTCTGTCTAGTCTGGCACAGTTCTAAATATTTGGCAGGATTTATTCAAAATAGGTCCAAGGTGGGAATAGCAGAGGCATTATTGGCAGAAACATATAGAGATGCTTGCCTTTTCTGTTTTTGGCTCTAGCTGGTGCTATTTAGCCATCATTTTATGAAAACATGAACACAGAGCTTAGTCATAACTTTTTAAATAGAGAGAAAAAAAGCTAAGCTAAAAATAGGCCGTCGTTTTATTGAGCTTCAGTCATGCAGCCTTACCTGGTGTGCATTTGTTGTTGTCTGGCAGACTCCCCAAAGTAGACAGTGCAGTTTCCTGCCTTGTCCTTTCTTGTACAGATATCACTCAGACTATGGTGTTTATTCAATTCTAAGTTCCATGAACCAAATTTCTGCTGTTTAGCCCACAGTGAAACTCTGTGGACTCTCCCTGTGGAATGCTTTACTTATGTCAAGGTAAAGTAAAAGACATTTGTCTCATTTTTAAACATTAAAATATAATATTGTTGAATTTGTGTTCTTATAATTTATTTAATTCTGATAATTCATCAAACAGAAAAGATATTTTTCAAAAAAAATTATTTAGGAACTAGGTTCTCAGTGAGGATTATTCAATAAATTCTACATTGGACTTCATTGGGGAAAAAAAAAAACAACACTTGGTCATTCTTTAAGAATATAATTATTACTTCAGGCACCTTGTTGAATAAATAACAATTCATCCTGCTTCTAGCAACCAACATATTTTGGGAAGTGAAGTTTGGTAGTCACATGAAATAAACTTAGATTTACAAACAATATATAATATATATATATTATATATATAATATTGTTTGTAATCTATTTTAATGCTCACATCAATTAATTCTTATCAAGGGGAACAAATAAATGTAAAACTAAAGATATTTAAAAGCAATTATGTTGCAAACAGATTTTAAAATCTATATTTTTATCCTAAATATTCATAATAATTAACAACTTTCCAATTAATACAATGACAGCTAAAAATTCAATGTCTTACTATATCCAATTCCATAATTCTACTATCTTAAAGTAACCAATAATAAATATGTCATGTGCATTTTCTCTAATATATATATTTGTTCAAATAAATATACTTGAAAAATAGATTTTTTATTTTCTGTATAAAAATGGTATCAACTATTTCTATATAATTAAGAGATTCAATTATAGTCATATTTTAAAATTTGATCCTTTCCAAGATGTGCCTGTTTAATTTTTACATCATTACAAAATATTCCAGCCAAAAGATTGGAATCCTAGATCATGAACATGTTTTTGCAACTCCCTGCATTCTGCCAAATTTCCACTGAAAGGGTTTAATAATTTATATTACAAATAAGTAAAAATAACAATCCCCCTTTCTCTCACATAATGTGTGGGATTACTAGGGGTTTTTGTTTGTTTGTTTTGTTTTTGTTTTCCCAATACTCTGGATTGGAAAAACTAACTCATTGATATTTTATTTGGCTTCCTCTTTGGTGACTTGTCTAATTGTCATTTTGAATGCCCAAAATCTCTACTTGAGTTTCTAAAGACATCTCAATATTAAAATGCCCAGAACTGATTTCTGATATTTATTTCTGATGGGTTTCTCCATCTCAGGAAGTGTCAGCATCATCTTTTCTGTTTAACAGGTCCAAATTCTTGGAATCATCTTTCACACTTCACACATTTTCTCAACAAATTCAGGCATCACTACTTAGAAAATATATCCAACATGTATTTAAACTTTTCTTTCCTCCATCGTTGTCACCACTTGTTTCCAGCCACCACTATTTCCTACCTGGAATACGACAGGTCACCTTCTTCAGTTCTTGTCCTCTATAGCATATTATAAAATGTGGATAATGTCATTCACTGTTGTTTTGCTTTTTGTTTGTTTGTTTTGTTTTCATTAAAAAAATCTTTATTGTACTTTTCCCTACCATTTAGTTACCTTATAATCCCCTCCCCCCTCAATCACCACATTGTTGTCCATGTTCATGAGTCCTTTTCACTTTTTGCTCAATCCCTCTACTCCCTAATGTACTTACTCAGCTGTCATCCTGCTCTGTATCTATGAGTCTGTCTCTGTTTTGCTTGTTAGTTCAGTTCTTTCATTAGATGCCACATGTGAGTGAAATCATGTGGTGTTTGTCTTTCTCTGATTGGCTTATTTCACTTAGCATAATACTCTCCAGGTCCATCCATATTGTCACAAAGGGTAAAATTTCCTTTTTTTGTGGCCGAGTAGAATTATTTTGTGTAAATACCCCATAATTGTGTTACCCACTCATCTACTGATGGACACTTGAGCTGCTTTCACATCTTGGTGATTGTAAATAATGCTGCAATGAACATAGGGGTGCTTATGTTTTTTTCCAATTAATATTTTGAAACCTCTTCCCATTCTAGTCTTAAGAAAAAGTGACTCTTTACTTTGGTCTATGAGCTCTTATAAAATCTGATGTGCATTTTATTCTCTCACCTCATTGCCCAGTATCTCTCTCCTAATTTACTCTGACTTTCTGCTGCCTGGTAGAGGCAAGGACATGCCAGATATCCCTGTGTTAGGCCTTCTCCCTTTCTGCCCAATCCTCTCTTTTTGGAAAACTCTTTTCTCAATTATCCAAATACTATCTTCATCCAATTTACTTAAAATTGCAAAATACCCCTTAGATATCTTCCTGTCCTGCTTTACTTTCCTTCACAGTAATTATCACCAGCTAATAACATATTACATATTTTAATAAGTTACTCACTGACTTATTTATGTATCTTTCATTCCAGCATTTTCTCTTATATCACATTCCACTCTGGGTTAAAATTTTCTTCTTGAAGTGAATCTTCAATTTATCACTTTGGGGCAAACTTGTTTTTTGTTTATCTGAATTTTTATACTTCTGTCTTCTGATAATAACAGTATGTTAACTGTTCCTTTTTTTTTTCAATAAGAAATTGGATGTATGTTGGACAAATCCTGTATCAATGGGAGACATAGTCTGGTGTATTGGAAAGAGCATAGGACTCTCAGGTTTTCTCAATATTTTAAGTACCTTAACATATTTATTTTATAGATTCTGTTTAATGATTATAGTATCTGAGGTTCTTATGAACCCAGTCTTGCTATTTTTAATGTTCAATAACTCTCACACTAGCTACAATATCTGAAATCCCAGTGTTTTCTTTTTTAAAATTTTACTTATTTTTTATTTTTTAAGTATATTTTATTGATTATGTTGTTACAATAGTTCCAATCTTTTCCCCCTTGCTCCCCTCTGTCCAGCACCACCCCTCCTCAGCAATATCGCCCCAGCAATACCCCTCCCCCCCAGTCCATGCCATTGGGTTGTACATACAAGCTCTCCGGCTTCACCCTTTCCTATATTATTCTTTTTAAAAAATAATTAATTAATTAATTTTTAATTTTATTTATTTTTTAAAATAATTTATTTATTTGTTTATTTATTTTATTTTTAGAGAGAAGGGAAAGTAGAAAGAGAAGGAGAGAAACATCACTGTGTGGTTACCTCTCACTTATGCCCCCAACTGGGGACCTGCCATACAACCTAGTAATGTGCCCTGACTGGGAATCAAACCAGCGACACTTGGCTCACAGGCCGATGCTCAATCCACTGAGCCACAGCAGCCAGAGCTTAATTAATTAATTTTTTAAACAGTAAAAAATAACAATCCCTCCCTCTCAGACTTAAGACTCTTTATAATCTTATAAAGGACAATGGGTGAAGGTCTCAAGCTCCTCTAGCTGCTTTAAGCTGGACATGGTCATCGTCCTACCTACCGTTGGGTCTATAAATCCCTAAGAAGAGTGGGGGTGTGGAGGGGAGGGTGGCCTTCCCACATGGGGAAGGATCTTGCAGACTCCAGGTCAGTTGGCTGTCCCCAGACAATGGTGTGCTTGGTTTAACAGGCTGGCATCCTTGTTGTATTCTGGGGGCAACAGATTTGGCAACAGGGTTAAAGGACATCATTCAATCCATAACCACTAGATGATAAAAATCAGGTATTAATTTTTTAATGTCCCAGATTAGGGAAAAAAGGGCTTCTTTGGAGGAAGGTGTGCTAGGCACATCTCACCTGTCCAAAACCCTTTTGCCCATTATCCTTAGTTTGGGCTGAGGGAAATATTTTAGGTTTCCCCCCCTCTCAGACCTTTGGGCCCTTTCTGTCCAACCCATTAGGTTAGAAAAGAGAAACCATTTTTAAACTGAAGCCCAGAGACGACCCCATTCTTCACCAGCCCAGCCACTTAGTTCAGCCAAACCGTTGAGTCTTAGGAGGCAGCAATGCAGACAGGATTGAGCGAGGCCTGTAGGTACAGACTCAGGCAATGATATCATAGGCTTGTGTGCTTTGAAAAACAGAAAACACATGTTAATTTATGCAATATAATCCACAAACAAGTCTCTAAATCTGTAAGACTGTCTTATTGGAAACACATCCAGTTGCAAGGCATTTGACATTCTTCTTGTCTGTAAATTAAACATCTTTGATGATACCACAGACATAGTTTAACTTTCAAATAAAAACAAGTTTTAAATAAAAAGAAACTTTAAAGATGGTTAGCTGCACTACTTTATAGTCTACCATTGAGCATTGTGATTTTCCTTGAATCACGATTTTTCTCCTTAAGATTACCCTCCTTGTCATTAAAGGGACTGCATTAAGTCCATTTTTAACTTATCTTGTTCATTTGCATAAACACAACAAGAGTAGCAAATGATCACTTATGATCTTTAGTTCTGCTTTGCTGGAACTTATGCAAGGAACATTTAGGGTGATCTTCAGTCTGCCCTTCAGGGCACAGAAGCTGAACCACATACCTGCTATTCAGCCTTGCCTGTAAATACCTGTCTTTTACAAGTCCTTCAGGTTTTCCATTGTTTCTTAAGGTCCCTTCTAGCCATCTCTCAGGAAAGCAACCTTCGTTCCTTCCCTGGAAAGATTACCATGGACTGCACAACAAACCAAGGTACCAGGCCTTTTTTCTTATGGGCTTTTATTACCTTTAGAAGTCAATTCTAGTTCCTCAGGGCTTTTTGGTAACAACCAGAGCCCAAGCATTTCTCCTTTAGGCATGACATTCCAGTCAAAGTGTTGGTCAAAAAAACATCTATTAACAACTGGTCTTATTAATTTTATACAAAGAACCTTATGTCATTACTTACTTCTTCAGAATGCCAAATTCTGGAGGTATCAGATAGGGAGAAAAAATATACAGTTTGAAGGAAAATTCTTGTCCTTCTAATATTCACTAAAATTGCATTTCCATTCTTTATATTTTATTTTTCTCCCCACTAAAATTTTGTTTTGACATTACAGTTGTCCCACTTTTTTTCCCTCTTGCTTCCCCATGCCCTGCCCACCCCTTCTCCCACAGTCAGTCCAATAACTCTCACACTAGCTACAATATCTGAAATCCCAGTGTTTTCTTTACAAAGACTATCACATCCCTTTGGACACCACCTTTTACTTATTTGATTTTTATTTAATTCTTTGTTTTGATTTTCAGGGAGCTTTGCTTTTGTTAGCACAACTAAATTTTTTTAAAATAAGAATTTAGGTCTTACCCAAAACTGTTTCATGTTTGACATAGGAGATTTTTTACATAGAAAGATTTTGGCTTTAAACAGGCTTTCTCAACTTCTGAGAATAGTTGTTTAAATTGTTTTTTTCTTAACTTGTCAATAATTCTTGATATAGTTTCATTTCAATACATATGATTATATTAATTATCTTTGAAAATTACACTTTTTTTTTTAGTATACTTTCTTCCACTATATCCACCACTCATGAATACTTCTTTTTTTTTCCCGCTACCATGAAGACTGCTTCAGTAAATGCCATCACATATTTTTATGGATGGGCATTGTTATTTTCTTATCAGAGTCTCTAAAATTGGTATTTCTGGATTACAGGAAATAGGTATTTTAAATGTAACATACTGAATAATTAAACATATATTAGTTTTTAGTCTTCTGTTGGTTTCAGCTTTAGAATTCTATATCATAACTGCTTCCTTCCTGAACCACTATATAAATACAGTCATAGAAGTAGATATAGAAAAGCGTATTATGGATTACAGATCATGCTGAATAAGCTATGCTGTTTTGTAGAATAAAAGAAAAATATACAGGGAGAAGAAAGTCCACTCCAGCAAGCTTAGAGTAGACATTTATAAAATCTTGGATTTGTTGATTAATTCTTATATATGACACAAAGCCTAAGCAAAACAATAAAGAATAGGCAAATTGGACATCACCAAAATGAAAAATTTATGTTTGTCAAAAGAGAGAATATAATCCACAGAATGAAAGGAAATATTTGTAAATCATATATCTAATAGAGTCAAGTATCCAGAGTATATAAAGAATGCTTAAGACTCAATAATAAATAATAAAAAACCCAATTTAAAAATAGACAAAGGACTGAATAAACATTTCTCCAAAGAAGATACACAAATGCCAACAGGCATATGAAAAAAAATCTTAGTCATTAATAAAATGCAAATAAAGTAGTATCTTCTAATGAGATGCTACTTTAAACCTACTAGGATGGCTATAATAATAATTTAAAATGAATAACATATATTGACAAGAATGTGGAGGAATTAGGGCTCTTGTACATTTCTGGTGTAAATGTGTAATGGTGTAGTTATTGTGGAATTGGTTGATATTCTTTAGAAAGCTAAAAATAGAATAAACTTATGATCCAGAAATTTTACATTTAGGTATATATACCCGAGTGAATTGAAACCAGGTATTCAAATATTTGTATGCCAATGATATTAGCAACACTATTCAAATGGTCCAAAAGTGGAAAAAAGCCAAATATCTGCTGTTGGAGGAATGGGTAAACAAAATGTGCTATATCTATAAAAAAGAATATAATTAGGGAATAAAGAAGAATTAAGTACTTGTATATGTTGCAAATTAGATGAGTCCTGAAAAATTTTACATAGTGAAAAAAAAGTTACAAAAGGACAAATATTACATGACTGCATTTTCAAGACCTAAATAAATGATGAAAAATAGATATTCATAGATTAGAGGACTGAATAATTTTAAGATGTAAATTCTTCCAAAATTGATCTATGAATTCAATACAATTTCACCCAGATTACAAGAAGACATTTTGGTAGAAATTCTCAACTGATTCTAAAATTAATATAGAAAAGCAGTTTGGCCTTGCTACCTTTCAGATTCTCTCTTTGGAAGACTCCCAAGCTCTTTCTATTCCAAAACCAGGTAAAGACAGAACAAAACAGGAAACTATAGGCCAATATCTCTGATGAACATAGATGATAAAATCCTCAATAAAATACTGGCAATCCAGACTCAGAAATACATTTAAAAGATCATACACCATGATCAAGTGGGATTCATCCCAAGGATGCAAAGATTGTAAAATATTTGCAAATTAATAAACATAATACACCACATAAACCAAATGAAGGACAAAAAACACATGCTCAACTCAGTTGATGCAAAACAAGTATTTGATAAAATCTAGCACCCATTTATGATAAAAATACTCAGCAAAGTGAGAATTGAGAGAGCCTACATCAACATAATAAAAGCCATATAAGAAAAACCTACAGCCAACATTATACTCAAAAGGCAAAAACTAAAAGTTTTCCAACTAAGATCAGGAAGAAGACAGGAATACCACTTTCACCACTTTTATTCAACATGGTACTAGAAGTTTTAGCCACAATGATCAGTTAAGAAAAAGAAATAAAAGACATTCAAATTTAAAGGAGGAAGTAAAACTGTCATTATTTACAGATGACATGATAGTATACACAGAAAACCCTATAATCTCCACAAAAAAACTACTTGGCCTAATATATGAATTTGGCAAAATAGCAGGATACAAAGTCAATATTCAGAAGTAGGTGGCATTTTTGTATACCAACATTGAAATAACAGAAAGAGAAACTAGGAAAAAATTCTACTTAGTATAGCAACAAAAAGTATAAAGTAGGAATACACTTAACCAAGGAAGTAAAAGACCTATTCCTGAAAAACTATATAAAACTGAAGAAAGAAATTAAGGAAGATACAAATAAATGGAAGCATATACTGTATTCATAGATTGGAATAATTAACATAATTAAAATGTCCATACTACCCCCAAAAATCTATAGATTCAATGCAATTCCTATTAAAATACCAATGACCAATGAATGGCATAGTTTACAGATCTAGAAAAAAATATTTCAAAAATTTATATGGAACCAAAAAAGACCCCCAAAAGCCTCAGCAATCTTGAGAAAGAAGAAAAAGTTAGGAGGGATCACAATACACATATCAAACTATACTACAAGGCCACTGTAATAAAACAGTCTGATACTGGCATAAGAATAGACACATAGATCAATGGAACAGAATAGAGAACCCAGAAATAAACCCAACTCCCAATGGTCAATTCATATTTGACAAAGGGACTTGAACATACAATAGAGTAAAGATAACCTCTTCAATATGTAGTGTTGGGAAAACTGGACTGGTACATGCAAAAAAAATTAAACTAGACCACCAACATACACCATATACCAGAATAAACTAAAAATGGATAAAAGACTTAAATATAAGTCATGACACCATAAAAGTCCTAGAGGAAAATATAGGCAGGAAAACATCAGATATTCCACATACTAATATTTTTGCCGATATATCTTCTAGGGCAAAGGAAATAGAGGAAAAAATAAACAAATGGGACTGCATCAAACTATAAAACTTCTGCATGGCTAAAGAAACCATCATCAAAATGAAAAGGAAACAGACTGTATGGGAGAACATATTTGCCCATGATACATTGGACAAGGGTTTGATCTCCCAAATATACAAAGAAGTCATATGACTCAACACCAGGAAGACATACAACCCAATTTAAAAAAGGGAAAATAATCAGAATAGACACTTCTCAAAAGAGGAAATACAGATGGCCCATAGACACATGAAAGAATGCTCAACATCATGAGCCATCAGAGAGATGCAAATTAAAACCATCTATCAGAATGGCTATCATCAATAAATCAATAAACAAGTGCAAGTGAGAATGAAGAGAAAAGGGAACCCTAGTGCACTCTTGGTAGGAATGCAGACTGGTGCAGCCATCGTTGAAAGTTGTATGAAATTTCCTCAAAAAACTAAAAATGGAACTGCCTTTTGACCCAGGGATTCCACTGCTCGGGACATATACAAAGTATCCCGAATTACCAATTCAAAAGAACTTATACACCTCTATGTTCATGGCAGCGCTACTGACAATAGCCAAGTGCTGGAAACAGCCCAAGTGCCCATCAGTAAATGAGTGGATCCAAAAACTGGTACATTTACACAATGCAATATTATGTAGCAGATAGAAAGAAGGAACTCCCACCTTTTGTGACAGCATGGATGGAACTGAAGAATATTATGCTAAGTGAAATAAGCCAGTTGATAAAAGACAAATACCATATGATCTCACCTATAATAAGAATCTAATGAGCAAAACAAACTAATGATTGAAGTAGAATTACAGGCATGGAAACATGAAAGAGAATGAAAGTGCCCAGAGGGGTATAATGGTGGGAAAAAAGGGGAAGTGACTAGACAAAGAACATGGATGGATAACCCACAGACATGTGCAATTGACGGTGGGAGCGGGGGGTGAGATGGGAAGAGGAGGGCCAAGGGGGGAAAATTGGGGCAACTGTAATAGAATAACAATAAAAATGATTTAAAATAAAGATAATATACTTAAAATAGTAAAGAAAAAAGAAAAAAGAAAAGTAAATGTATTAGTTAAAACACCTTTGAAAATTAAAAACAAAGATGAGCAAGTAAGATTACCTGCTCCAAAATGTATTATAAAGTTACAATAAACAGCCTGATGTTGATACAACAACAAATAAATAAATAATGGCACAGAATTCAAAATGAGCAATTGATTTTAAGCAAAGGTGTAAAAGCACTTCAGTGGAGAAAAGATAGTCTCTTAAAAATTTTTTGAAATCATCAGTTTATGCAAATTGTGCAAGGGACAATGATATTTGATCTATGCTTGGCACCATATTCAAAATACAGCTCAAAATTAATCTTAGACCTAAATGAAACAACTAAAATTATTTTTAAAAACATATCTCTATGAAAACTTCATATAAATGTTCATGACCGAAAACTAATAGCAGCCCCATGTCTATCAATAAGTAAGTCAGTAAATGAACTGTTGTATATGAATACAATGAAATACTAGTCAGTAATAAAAATAATGAAGTATTTATACAAACTGCAACATAAACGTGTGTCAGGTTAGTTACATTGATTGAAAGAAGCAAGAGAAAAGAGTGCATGTTGTATGATTCTATTTAAATAAATTTTTATTAAATATAAAATAATTTATAGATACAGACAAAAAAAAGAAATTACCTAGGGATTAGGTAGGGTAAGATTGTAGAGAAGGAAGGGTAGAGGAATTACTAAGGTTCATGAGGAAACTTTGGGGTGATAAGTGTCTTGATTGTGGTAATATTTCTATGAGTATGTACACATGTCAATATTTATCAAATTTAAACTTTAAATATGTGGTATTTATGTAAAATATATCTCCATAAACTATTACAATAGGAACAAATTTATTTTTTGGAGCATATCAGTTTTTGAACTTTAGATTTTTTAATGTAAAAATGATAAAGTTATCATTATAGAATAGGGAATGACACATGCAAATGCTTGAGTATTGCTTACCAAATTGGGTCCAATAAGACATATTGTGCTTTAATATTTAGCACCTTTAAATAGTTCATTTTTCAGAAAGAATGCAGGTATCAGATGTTCTTTCTATATGGTATAGATTGATAAATCTAGATAGAGTACACAGAGAATAGATTGGTTGGTGAATGAATGGATAGATGGATGGATGGATGGATGGATGGATGGATGGATGGATGGATTGATGGATGGATGGAAGGACTGATGGATGGACACATGAGTAGATAAATCAATATTTGAATGAGGAATAGGGAGATAGAATGGGGAAATAATTTATAGATAGATGATAGATAGATGATAGGTAGATAGATAGATAGATAGATAGATAGATAGATAGATAGATAGATAGATAAATCAATAAATGCACGTGTTAGTCTAACTCTGAACCTTACATTTTGGGTGTTTACATAATCCAGATTAGACCAAATGCTTTTTCAAATTCCATTGCCATTCCAATAGGAAGAATCACCATACAGATAGATTCTTAAGGAAAAGGTAGTCTCATTTGCAGCTGATAACCCACAAGATATATAAAAATGTGATTAAACTAACTGTGTGAAAGACTGTTCTGTTTTTATCTTTCTACACATTACCTTTCCTGCAAAAATAATTTTTTAATGATGCTATTACTTTAATAAGTTCTATTTGCATTCTGAATTTTCATTGTGCCAGTTAACTGATTTCACTTATATGATGAAATTTGTGAACCTCATGGCTATTTTAATATGATGTCTTTTATAATGTAATTGAGAGAAGTCTCCAGTGAATAAAATAAATGGTTTCAGAGGGTTTTAAGCTCTCAACAGACATCAGCTAAAATGTTAAGAGTGCTTCCAAATCCCACTGATGTTATATTTTCTAACCATAAAGGTAATGTCATTATTGTGAATTCCCAGCTTTTGTCTGAAAATCTTGTTCTAGTTCCCGTGAGTGCCAGTTTGGTTAATTAATTCAAACAATTTCCTCTCTAATCTCTAAAGCATTTTCATATTTAAGACAATACTGAAGGGGCTCACTCATTGCTGGTCATTAATATGCCAGGGAATTAGAAAAATTACCCCGAGTCCTCAGTGACATGAATAATGTCTTTTTTTTTTTTTTTCTTTCAATGATTCTGACCTAGGACAAAGTTAAAAACATGCTTTCTTTGTAAACTGAATTTGAGAAAATCATATTTTCCATTTGCTATGGTTAACACATATAAGTGAATATTCTTTCTTTGCAAATAAATTTGACATGTAGCTTGATAGTCTATGCCAATTTAAAGATTAAATTAGTTAATAATATCTTTGAAATTAGTGATTAGTGTAGAAAAAGAACAATTGCATTTTTCTTGAACCAGTACATAAGGTTAATGCAATTGGCAATGTGATGGCTGCAGTAAATTTGACACTAATTGGCGATTGTGTTCTATGTTGAGATAAAGAGTCAGCAGGAATGAATTCTCAAGAGGTTTGTAGGAAGACAAAGCTATTTGTTCAAAAACCCACTTTTCTCCATTTGAATGATTGGTTTAAATTCATAAAAGGTTGGTATAGGACCTTCAAGATAAAATTTCATAGCATTTTATGCCTTGACCCTGGGTTGTCAAATTGAAACAAAGCACAAAAAAAATCCAACTTTTTCTGTAAAGTAAAATCAGTCATCTATTAGTAAATATATGACTCTAATTGTTCAATTTTCTAAATTGACTATCTCCAGGATGGAGGGAACAAATGTGAGATGGGAAGAAAACTAGACTTATTATTGTTCATAATACTTTGTGTTTACATAGCCCTTATTCCCAAAGTCTTCTAAATCATTTGACAGACATTATATCTTTAATCTTCTTAATGCAAATACACACATATTCCTGTAAGAGTGGTTTTGAAATGTTAAAGAAGAATCTATATATTTGGGGTAGGGTATCAGAATTATGCACAGCAAATTGCCCATAAGATAATTAAGCCAGAAAAGAGCCAATTTCCATAAATTCTGTTATGGGGTCATTTTTTGTCTCTGGGTATTTGAAAGCAGTAATGTTTCAGCTCTGAACAAAAGCTTCCTTTTATATTTTCTCATGTGTAATTTTATAAAAGCTTAGTCATTTACACTAGCCGTGACTCACTTTTTTCCTCATCAATCTATTAAAATTTGACATCTAAGATACAACATTTATTTCTTTATTTGAAACATTTACTTACCTATATATTGTCTTTATAATAATCAACATTTTCATAGTGAAAACCATTTTTGGTTAAAACAGTGATGTTGTTAGATGTTTCAAATATACTGTTTAATATGCTGTTCACTAGATAATCAAGTCATTTTATTTAATAATATTAATTATAAATCACAATTTTTAAAAGTTATTTATCTGACACATATACTGGAGATGTATTTTCCCATTAACTGAAATAAGTTGAATATTTATAAATGAAAAAATTTAAAAAATCAATTAAGGTATTCTATTTCAAACAAGAATTTGAATAGCTTTTTAAAAAATAAAACATGCAATTATTTTCTGGTCAAGTTGCTATCTAAATCCAGATATTTTAAAAAGTATATTTGCCTAAATATTATTAAAATATGTACAGGTCCAAGTTTTTTCATTTAGAGGGATAAGCACTGAAGTCACAGTGTTACAAAACCTTAAAATGTTTTTGTTGATTCAGTGAAGACAGCCATCTGAATGATAAGATGCCTATTTGGCATATAAGTTGCTCAGTTTGAGCAACCTATAATTTTTCATCTTATTCTTGCTTCTGTTTTACTCTAAAAGTGACAATTAAGAAAAAGAAAAATAGAATGTTTAAAGAGACTAATAACTTTTTTTAAATGTAAGGAGTTATGACCTAAAAGTGGAAAACCAAAGTGAGAGGCAACAATCCTTTATTTGAGATCCAAAAGAATAGCCAGCTATCTGGGAAGCACTGATTCAGGAAGAAACCCAGATTAGGGGGTAAAGGGAAGGGGGTTTTACGAGAGATGGAAAAAGAATAATAACATAAATAGAATAAAGAAATGTCTTTTGGTGTTAATAAGTTGAGAAAGGAATTTCTATATGTACAAACGAGCTAAGTTATTCTTTAGCTGTACATGGTAATGCTAATTCTAAATAATAATTTATTTTGTTTTATTTTTTAAATTTTACTTCATTATTTTACTTTTTTTCCATTACCATTTATCCCTTTTATCAGTGTGGTAGTTAGAGTGTCTGCCTTCCTGTTAGCTTTACAAACAGCTATTTGGAAAGCAATGTTGCTTTGGCCCAGTTCAAAGATTATTTTGCCCAGTTCAAACATTCCAAAGATTTGAGGAGTAAAATGTGCATGACAGTTCCCCTCAATAGCAGCTCCAAGTCCATTTTGAAGTGGGTACATTTAAATTACTTTTCCCAAAAGAAAACAAATAAAAATAGAAAAGATAAATAAAAATTGAAGGTGATAGTATTTTCCAAACATTCTGTTGATAAGACTAATAATAAAATTTTACTTGAATATGTTTTAACATATTCTTCAGTAATAAGTTAATAGTTAATTAGACTAATTTCTTAAATATTTGATTTAAAATTTTTAGTAGCCTGAGTGTATTACTTTTAATTTCAAATTAATTAATGCTACTTGTCTAAAATATACAAATGTAGAAGAAAATCATAAATAACTTCACTACCACCTCCCTCATCAATTGCCAATTTACAGGTGGCTTTAACAGCTGCTTAATATAACAGAGTAAATAAATATTATTTATTCAAGCATTGTGCTGTTGTTCTTAATGATATAGGTCATGTTGGAATCATTCCCAATAAAATTGTAATAATTCACAGGATGCCTAAAATGTAGGAAAATATTACTTTTCCACACTTTTCTGATTTCTTTTTCTTTAATTTTATTTTTCGATTTTTCAATTACAGTTGTCCCATTTTTTTCCCATTGCTCCCCCCCACCCAGCCCACCCCTTCTCCCACAATCACATTCCTCCCCATTGTCCATGTCCATGAGTCATTCATATACGTTCCTTGACTAAACCCTTCCCTTACTTATCCCCCTTCTCTCTCTCCCCCTCCCCCCTATTGACTGTTATTCTGCTCCTTGTCCTATTTAGTTTGTTTGTTTATGTTGTTCTTAAGTTTCCTGTATTAGGTGATATCATATGGTATTTTTCTTTCTTTGCCTGGCTTATTTCACTAAGCATAATTCTCTCTAGTTCCATCCATGTTGTTGCAAATGGTAGAAGTTCCTTCTTTCTTTCTGCTGCGTAGTATTCCATTGTGATTTCTTAACATTAGTAGATGACATTGATCATCATGTTTTGTTTTATCCTTTGAATGAATGAAAATATCCTTTTATTATTTGGGTTTATTTGCCTTTTTTTCCTTTTTAAGCCACTAGTGAAATATAATATTTTTAATTTATTTTTTATTTCTTCTATTTTGAATCACTAAATTCTTTCCTTTCCTTTTATTTATATATATTTCTAAGATTCATAATCACACATAGTATCTTCTTTTTCAATGCTCTCCAGAGAAATAGAACCAAGAGGATATATATGTAGAGGAGAGATTGAATTTAAAGAATTGGCTCATGAGATTATGGGAGCACAAGTCTGAAATTTGTAAGGTAGGTCAGCTGGCCGGAAATTGAGATAAGACTTGAATTTGCCATATTTCATCTGAAATCCATGGGACAGGCCAGGAGGCTAGAAACTCAGGCTTGAATTCTATGTTACAGTCTTGAGAGATAATTCATTTTTCTATATGACATCTCAGTTTTTGCTTTTAAAGTCTTTAACTGATTAAATGAAGCATACCCACGTTATGGAGAGTAATCCACTTTAAGGAAATTTATTGTAAATGCTAATTACAACTACAAAATACCTTTACAGTGACATCTAGCATAGTGGTTGACAAAACCACTGGAAAGCTGACACAAAAAATTACCTATTGTATTTGCATATGTCTCTCATTCATTCATTTTGACTATTGTATAGTAGTCCACTGACTGAATTTCCCAGTTTATTCTTTACCAATATTTGTGCATTTAGATTGTTCTTGTTTTTTGCTATTGTATACAGTGTTTCTAAAGATATTTTTATATTTTTAATAGGTGTTACATTATTTCTTAGCTAACTAGTACATTTCTAAAATGAAGAGGAAGGAGTTAGGGCTTGCCTTACAACATGTCATGACCTGTTATGAACCTATTCTATTTAAAACAGTATGATCAGCATAGGGATAAATAAACCGATTCACCAAGTAGAAATGCAAGTCCATGTATATATGGTGTTTTAATGACATGTCAGATAAGAAAAGAAAGGACTTTTCGCTAACTTGCAAAGGAAAAGGTTAATTTTCATATAAAGAAAGATGAATTGAATTTCAATTTCCTATCTTAAGGAAAAACACACTAAAGAAAATTAAAAGACAAGTTACAACTGAAAGTAGATTCTCCTGGTACAAATTTAAAATATTGTCAATATATTTAAAAATAAACTCAACAAGTCAGTAAGAACACAAATAACTTAAAAGCATGGAAAATGGACATGGTTCAGCATTTCTTAAAGAAAACATATATAAAGCAATATTAAACACTATTAAAATTTATGAAAATCTCAGTCACTCACACAAAAACATTCTATAAACATAAAATTACTTATTTTTTATAATGTGGTATGCCTTTATGTCATCAATTGATAGAAAATCACTGTACATTAGGGATGCAGCTCTTTGTCTGCTATATGTGTTACACAAATATTTCTGGAATCTTATTTACCATTTTCTCTTTTATTGTTTATTTTGTAATTTTGGTGGTCATCATGATTGAGTTTTTATATTTGATGTAGCCAATGTTTGTATATTTTTCTCTGTCAGCCAATGTTGCACATATATTCTGATTATTAATTATAACAACAAAAAGATCACTCAAAGTCACCATGAAAGTATCCTATTAAATGATGAAATTTTGAATATATTTTTAATAAAATTGGTAAAAATGTTCAGGATGACAACTTTCCCCAATATTATTCAACACTGATTTTTTATGTCTGGTTAAGTAAAAACATACAGAGTATTAGCTGCTGTTAAGCTAATTTCTCATTGAACTTTTAGAGATCATTTCATAGATGATATAATTATTATGTGTGAGGCATTATTTTAATTTAAGCTGTGTTTTGTTAGCTAGGCTTTATTGTTCAAAAGTACTGTGACTCACTTTGATAAGCCAGTTGGAAATTCCAAATATACCCCAGATATCAGCTGAATTGATTCTTTTTGAGATAGAAATAAATTGTCCTTACACTTTTATCACAGCATATTGGAAATGCATTGACCTCCACAAGATTTCTTTAATTCCCAAGAGGCACCTGTTCTTATAAACATATGTCTTATAAATCTTGCTTTTGCTAAATGAGTTTAACTAGACAATCATATGCCATTACATTTGGGCTGTTCTTGTTCTCTACTACATTTCTCAACTATAAAACTGAGCCTTTTAATTTTTATGTGTACATTTATATACACACACATACACATATAAGCACACACATGCATAACCATGGTAAGGTCACCTGTATATACAGTGTGCTCTAGGGAATGTCAGGAGACAAGGGAAGATGGAGAGTGTATATTAGCTCAATATAAAGTGCTATATTCTGTTCATTACCTCCTATTTTCCAGCTCATTTACTCTAATAGCCCAAGTCAAACAATCCTTAAAACATATCTGGACCTTCTTCAATCCTTAGATCCTTTCTGGCTTTCACTGTCTATGACCTGTTTTGTACTCTTACTTTACTCCTTAGCCACCATATATCAGAAGGAAAATTATCATAATCACTTCATTACATATAGCTCTCAAATCCTTTCTAGCTTCACAGTACTCACTAAGTTAAATCACAATTTTCAGGAAACCTAAAATTCTACTCTCTCCTCATATATACTTACACAGGTAAACATAGATGAGAAAAACATATGGATTGCTTTCTTCTTAAATTCATGATCAAAAACCACATTTGAGCCCTTAAGTAGCTGGCAATTAGACTGGAATTGGATTCAGGTATCTACATTTTCACTTTCTTAGTTAATTATTTCATCATTTATCCTCTTTCATCAAACTTCAGTACTTCCTTGTCCCAAATTACAACAAACTGATGACATTGCTTCTTATTTCACTGAAGCTCTCAAAACAAAATCTATCTACTTTAATCCATTTACTTTTTTTGAATTATCCTTTCCCATAGCTAAGACCAGTCACTTTACCCGTACAATATTTATAATGTATTCAAATAGTCTCTCCAGGAAACTTTCATTTCCTCCTGCATTGTTAATATTTATGATTCTGCTGAATAATTTCTGTAAGCATAAAAATACTAACATTTTCCAGTCTTAAAATGAGGAAAGGGGATGAGGTGGGTAGTAAAGAGTAACGGAGGCCAACTTTATGGTGACGGAAGATGATTTGACTTTCGGTGGTGGGCAAACAATGTAATATACAGGTCGTGGACATAAAAATGTACATTTGGAACCTATATGATCTTATTAACCAGTCATCCCAATAAACTTAATCAAAATAAAATAAAATACATTTGCTAATATTTTCAGTTATGACCAAGGTGAAGTAGCCGGAATCATACTAACATTCTTACTGTTATTGATTATAAAAGATAATTATAATATAGAAACAACTATTTGAAAAATTTAGACAAGGGGAGAGAGAGAGAAGGGAGGTAAGTAGGGGAAGGGTTTAATAAAGGAACTAGTATAAATAACCCATGGACATGGACAATGAAGTGAGGATTGACTGTGGAAGATGGGGTAGGCTGGGTGGGGGAAAATAATGGGGGGAAAAGTGGGACAACTGTAATAGAAAAAATAATAAATAAATCAAAAATTTTTTTAAAAAATTAGACAATAATTTGCAAGTCTACAGTCAGTGAAACAAAGAAGAAAGTAACAAAGTCAATGATTCCTTTTATTAATTCAAAGCATTTTCCAGACAATCATGGAATAGAAAATATGAACAAGAGCATAGATTTAAAATTACCACTACCATTTTGGATGTAGGAAACAGATTCGAGATCAGAGCTTCATTGATGATTTGGAACCTCTCTGGGTTAGAATCCAAAGAATGGGGATCTGTACAAAAGTAACTCCACAAATCTGTATAAGAATCTGACAGCTTCTTGGCTAGCTTCTCTATTCTATATACATAGGATAAAATTCTAAGAAGCTTATCAGAGAATAGCCACTGTACATGTAGAATACCTACCAGAGATTTCAATGGTTGCACAAGGCTGAAAACATATAAAGATCCATGTACATCTAAAGTAGAGAAAACTTCTTTTTAAATGCACATGGGGCATTTTCCAAAATAGGATCATATACTGACCATAAACAAAGTTTTGATAATTTTCAAAAATTGAATTTATGCAACATTTGTCTCTGACTTCATGAAGTTTAATAAAAATTAAATTACAATTTTGTTCTTCTCACTCAGGATCGCTGTTGCTATGTGGGGCTTTTGTGATTCTGTATAAATTTTTGAAATATTTGTTCTAGTCTGTGAAATATGTCATTAGAATCTTGATAGGAATTGCATTGAAACTACAGATTGCTTTGGGTAGTATGAACATTTTAATGATGTTAATTATTCCTATTCATGAACATAATATATGCTTCCACTTATGTGTATCTTCTTCAACTTCTTCCCTCAATGTCTTGTCATTTTCCAAGTACAGGTCCTTTACATCCTTGGTTAGGTTTATCCCTAGGTATGTTATTTTTTTTGGAAGCAATTGGGAATGGGATTGTTTTCTTAATTTCCCTTTCTGTTAGTTCATTATTAGCATATAAAAATGCAACTGATTTTGAGATATTAATTTTGTATCCTGATAATTTGCTGAATTCATTTACCAGTTATAGTAGTTTCTTGGTGAAATTTTTGGGGTTCTCTATGTACAGAATCATGTCATCTGCAAATCAAGACACTTTTACTTATTCCTTTCCAATATGGATTCCTTTTATTTCTTCTTTTTGTCTGATTGCTATGGCTAGGGCTTTCAGTACTATGTTGAATAAGAGAGGTGAAAGTGGACATCCCTGTCTTGTTCCCTATATTAAGGGGAACACTTGTAGTTTTTGCCATTTGAGTTTGATGCTGACAGTGGATTTGTCATATATGGCCTTTATTATGTTTAGGTATGCTCCCTGTGTTCCCACTTTCCTGAGAGTTTTTATCAAAAATGGGTGCTGGATTTCACCAAATGCTTTTTTGGCATCTAGTGACATGATCATGTGGTTATTATCCTACATTTTGTTTATGTGGCCAATCACATTTATTGATTTGCAAATGTTGTACTAACCTTGAGTTCCCAGAATAAATCCCATTTGATCATGGTGTATGATTTGTTTGGTGCATTGCAGTATTTGGTTTGCTGATATATTGTTGAGGATTTTAGCGCCTATGTTCATCAGGGGTATTGACTTGTGATATTTTTTTTTAGTATCTTTATCTAGTTTTGGAATTAGGATAATGCTGGCCTTGTGGAAGTTTGGTAACCTTTCCTTCACTTGAACTTTTTGAAATAGTTTGAGAAGAAGTGTTAGTTCTAAGAATGTTTGATAAAATTCACCTGTGAAGACATCATCCAGGGCTTTTGTTCATTGGGAATTTTTCACTCCTGTTTCATTTTTACTAGATGTAGTCTGTCTATTCATATTCTCTAATTCTTTCTGGTTTATTTTTGGCAGATTGTATGTTTCTAGAAATTTATCCATTTTGTCTGGGTTATCCAGCGTGTTAGCATAGAGCTGTTCATATAATTTTCTTACAATTTTTTGCATTTCTTTGGTGTCAGTTGTTATTTCTCCTCTTCCATTTCTGATTTTATTTATTTGGGTCCTCTCTCTTTTTTTCTTGATGAGTCTGATTAAAGATTTGTGATACTTACTGAATCAAAGTTTTAGTTTAGTATGATTTTCCTATAATTTTTGCTAGCCAAGATTCATGCTAAAAAGAAGCAGTCCATTTTCCTCAGGAAAGTATAGACAAGTAATTTCATATGGTTAGACGATTCAAAAGAATTAGAAGCTAAGTGAAATATATGATATCAATAACAAAAAGAAAAAGAAAAAAAGAGAAAATAGAAGACACTGCAGATAGAAATTGAAAAAGATCCAAATAAGTGGAAGCTCATACCGTGTTCATGGATAGGAAGAATTAACATCATGAAAATGTCCATACTACCCAATATATAGATGCAATGCAATTCTTATCAAGATTCTGATGATATAGTTCACAGAACTAGAATAAATATTTCAAAGATTTATAAGAAACCACAAAATGCCCTGCATAGAAATAGAGCTCCTGAGAAAGAACAAAGTGGAGGAATCATGCTACCTAATATCAAACTATACTATAAGGCCATAGTAATCAAAAGAGCATAGTTCTGGCATAGAAACAAACATATAGATCAATGAAAGAGAATAAAGAACACAGAAATAAACCCACACCTTTATGATCAATTTATATTCAACAGAGGAAGCAATCATATACAATGGGCTAAAGATAACATTCAATAAATAGTGTTGGGAAAATTGGACAGATATATGCAGAAAAATAAAACTAGACTACCCTTTTACACCACACACAAGAATAAATTCAAAATGGATTAATGACTTAAATGTTAGACCCAAAACCATAAAAATTATAAAATAAAACAAGCGGGAAAATCTTGGACATAGCTCGTAGCGATATTTTATCAGATATGTCTCCCCAGGCAAGGGAAACAAAAGAAAAAATAAACAAATGGAACTACATCAAACTAAAATGTTTTTGCACAGCAAAGGAAACCATCAACAAAATAAGAAGACAACCCACAGAATTGGAGAACATATTCATCAATACTCCTGCTAAGTAATTAATATCCAAAATTTATAAAGAACTCACAAATGTAATACAAAACAACAAACAACCCAACTTAAAAATGGGCAAAGGATCAGAATAAACACTTCTCCAAAGAGGATGTGCAAATAGTAGACAGGCATATGCAAAGATGCTCAATGTCACTAATCACTAGAGAAATGCAAATTAAAACCAAAATTATACATCATTTCACACCTGTCAGAATGGCCATCATCAATAAATCAACAAACAACACATGCTGGTGAGGATGTGGTGAACAGGGAACTCTTTTGCACTGTTGGTGGGGATGCAGATTGATGCAGCTACTGTGGAAAGTAGTATGGAGATACTTCAAAAAATTAAAAATAAAACTTCTTTTTGATCCAGTGATTCCACTTCTGGGAATATATATGAAGGAACCCAAAACACTAATGTGAAAGAACATAAGTATCCCTCTGTTCATTGCAGTGTTATTTACAATCTCCAAGATATGGAAGTAACCCAAGTGTCCATCAATAGATGAGTGGATAAAACAGCTATGGGACATTTACACAATGGAATATTACTCAGCTGTAAAAAAAAAAAAAAAAATTACCCGTTGTGACAGCATGGATGGACCTAGAGAACATTATGATAAGTAAAATAAGCCAAGTCAGAGAAAGACAAATAGCATATGATTTCATTTATATGTGAATTCTAATGAATAAAATGAACTAACAAGCAAAACAGAGACAGACTCATAGATAGAGAGTGGGATGATAGCTAAGGGCAGGGAGGTTCAGGAGTAGAGGGATTGTGCAGAAAGGAAAAAGGACTCATGGACATGTACAACAGTGTGGTGATTGCAGGGGGAGGGGGTACAAGGGGACTAAATATTAATGGAAAAATATAATTAAAAACTTTAAAAAACAACTAAATTACAGAAAATTTGCTAGAAGATGTTTGAGAATTAAGCATCATATTTCTATATAATTCACTTTTGAAGAAAAATCAGAATAGATATTAGGAAATACTGAGCAATAGCTGAAAATAATAAAAATGCAATACGTCAAAGCTTGGAAAATGTATTTGAAATAGTGCTGAGTGAGATTTCATAGTTTTAAAAGCATGTATTTTTAAATAAGATTTGTTTAAAATGAGTAATCTAAACATCCAATTTAGAGTTAGAAAAGTAAACAAAATTAAACCCAAAATAAATAGAAGGCCATAAATAAAGTAATAACAACAACCAATAATGGATGAACCAATTTAAAGTAGAGAAATCAACAAAACCATGTTAGTTTGAAAATAAATAAAAAGTTATAATGCCCTAAAAATCTAATTATACAAAAAAGAAAAATGTAAATTGAATGTTTACATAAAATGCATATATTCACTAGAAACATAGTTTGACAGAACTGTCACATGAAGAAGTAGAAAAATATAAATAATTATATATTTGCTAATACAATGTATTCATAATTATAGACCCTAACAAAGAGAAAAATCTCAGGACATGAAGGCTTTAGTAAGGAATACAATCAAATACTAAAGAATAAATTGATAAAATTTTGCAGAAAGTTTTCCAAAGCATACCGGAAGTGAGAACAATTATAAGACCAGCATAACTTTGAAACCTTAAATAGACATTAAAATAAAGGAAAATAAGAGCATATTCCTCTCACGAGTCTTGCCACGAATATCAACAAACTAGAAACAAACTGAAGAGATATATAAAAAGGTAATAATGCCATAAAATGCCCACATTTATTCTAGGAATAAAAATTATTTACACTTTAAAAATCATTTAATATGATTTTCTAAAGTTATATATATATTACATATATATTATATATATATCATATACATATATATGACTTTCTCCACATATATAAAAAATTATCTCTCTATTTGTAGATGGTATAATTTTGTATGTGGAAAATCCAAGAGAATCACAAACACTTAAATCAAAAGTAAATTTTGCCATGTTTCTGATATAAGATCAATATTTTAGATTCACATATGTAATTTAGCAACTAAAGTTAGAAAGTTAATCTTAAAGTAATAATGTGTAATAGAGTCAAAAGTATTTAATATTTGACAATAATCATAATGAAAGATGTGCAAACTGTCATATTAACATGAGAAATCAATGATGACCTACCTACATAAAAGCAGAAATCAATAGTTTTTTCTTGACTTCCGGCCAAGATGGAGGCTTAGACGGACACGCTAGGTCTCCCTCTACAACTAGAGAGGAATACAACTACTTCAAAACAAAGGATAACTAGAAATTCCAGAAAATAAAACTACACGGAAGTCCAACATATGAAGTTATAAACCAGCGGTGCCATTTGGGCAGGTAAGAGTTAAAGAGGGCAGTGCTGTTTGCGGTTGCACCTGGACAGCGTGGGCAGCGAGGAATCCCGCCTGCAGTCAAGCCCCTGGCGGTGCGCGACCCCGGCGAGGAATCCCGGCTGCGGGCAAGCCCCTGGCGGTGCGCGACTCCAGCGAGGAATCCCGGCTGCGGGCAACCCCCTGGTGGTGCGTGACTCCGGCGCTGGGGAGAGCGGCCGTTGCATCGCCTTGAACACTGAGGCCCAGGGGGGCGGGAGGACGGATCCCGGTCTCCTAGCTGAATAACTGTGTGAATCCATCTTGGACCCCCGCCCCCAAAGAAAGCACCACAGGGCTGCGAAATAGGTCGCGGACAGGCAGGCGCCGGTCGCTGATTTGTGACGCGTACACAGGCACTGCCCCCGACAGCAGGCCCAAGAAAACAAAACGCATCTGTCAAAATGAGGCAGGCAACTATAGAAATCCCCGTGATACAACTCACCAGGCAGCAGATAGAGAACCTGACAGATGAACAGATAAGAAACCTGTCAGAGGCTCAATTCTGGGCCATCGTTATCAGGTGGCTTACAGAATTCACAAAAGAGCAGGAAAAAGATAAGAAGGAAGCGAAAAACTTTCATAACGAAAGGAACAAAACCGAATACAAGATAGATGGTGAGAAAAAAAAATCCAGAGTTCATTTCAACAAACTGGAATATGGAGAAGGAGTCAACCAATGCAGCGAGAGGAAATGGGAAGCAACAATGAGAGGATCAGAAACCTCTGGGACAGCTATAAAAGGCCCAACATAAGAATCATTGGTTTGCCAGAGAATGAGGAAGATGAACTAGAACTTGAAAAATTGAGTGAAAATATAATAAAGGAGAACTTCCCAGACTTGGGGAAGGGAATAGACTTGCAGGTCCAGGAAGCAAGGAGAGTTCCCAAGAGACTGGACCCAGGGAGAACCACCCCAAGACACATTATAATCAAAATGTCAAAAATTAAAGATAAAGAGAGAATCTTAAAAGCAGCAAGAGAGAAGAAAAGAATTATGTACAAAGGGGTTCCAATTAGACTATCAGCTGACTTCTCAAGGGAAACCCTACAGGCAAGAAGAGACTGGCAAGAAATATTCAAAGTAATGAAAATCCAAAACCTACAACCACGAATACTCTATCCAGCGAAATTGTCATTCAGAATAGAAGGACAGAGAAAGTGTTTCCAGGACAAAATAAAACTGAAAGAGTTCATTAGATCCAAACCACTGTTATATGAGATGTTAAAGGGACTGGTTTAAAAAACAGAAGCTAGGGAGATGAAACAAAGGCAAACTAAACAGGCAACGAGAGTGGAAAAGGAACTGTGGGTACGGGAAGCATATTGGGGGGAGGTCAACAGGGAGGGGGAATGGGGAAAGGGAGGGAGATGATATAGGAATTGGGGATCAAGGTAGGAGGGAATGGAATAGACAGAGAGAGGTTGGGAGGAACTGTATGCACAACTAATGGACATAATCTAAAAGGGGGGGACAACTGGAGGGAGGGGGGCCACCGGGTGGAGGGGAGCAGAGGGAAGGGAAATTGGCACAAATGTAATATTTTAATCAATAAAACACATTAAATCTAAAAAAAAAATAGTTTTTTCTTTAAAAAAGTCAATATATTTAAGATATTGTTTCTACTCAACTAGCTCTATTGATTCTGTGCAATATCAGTCAAAATTTAACATTTTTTTTGTGTGCAAATTAACCACCTGGCTTTGTTTTATATGGAAATTCAAAATACCTAGATTTCTGAAAATTGGTGCTGGGATAATTGTCAGTCTCCTACCTTGCATGACAAATAAAACCAATTTGACATGGTTCAGAGACCAAACTCTAAATGATAAGAAGAAATATTTTAAATAAACATACATGACAGTACCTTCATGTTTTTGTAACAAAGAGTTTTAAAACAAGACAGAAAAGTCAATAAGAAAAGAAATGTGATTAAGCAGGCTTTGATAAACTTAAGCATGAAAGTCACCATTAAGGCAGTTAAGATAAAAGTAAATTACAGCTGTTAAAAGATACTAGCAATATACATAGCTGAAAAGAGCTCATATCCAAAAACAAAGAGAGAAATATAACAAAGTTATTATTTTTAATCAACCCTATTAAAAATAGACAAAAGACTTGAACAGGCACTTCACAAATGTGGGTTCCAAAATGGCCAATAAATAAACAGAAAGCATTACACATCATTATTCATGTGAGAAATGCAACCGCCACAATGGCTCAGCTTGAAAGTGACATCACTAAGTGCTGATGAGGATGTGGAGCAGATGCAACACTCTTACATTGTTAGTGGGAGTTAAATTGCTAAACATATTCCCTAACACCTACAAGTCTATTAAAAATATATTTTTAAAATTATGAGACTTCTGGCCAAGATGGCCACATAGGCAAACATGGCTTGCCTCTTATCACAGCCATATCAAATTTACAACTAAAATATAGAAAAACCATCACTCAGAACCATCAGAAATCAAGTTGAATGGAAGTCTGACAACCACAGAGTGAAAGAAACCACATCCACCAGACTGGTAGGAGGGGTGAAGATGTTAAACGGGCTGGTCCCATACCCGCCTGTGGTGGATAAGAATTTAGGAGGGATATCTCAAGAGTGAGGAGTTACAGTCCCACACCAGGACCCACAGCTCAGGGTTCCAGTGACAGGAAGATAAGTCCCCACAACTTCTGGCTGCAAAAACCAGTGGGGATTAAGTGAGTGGAAAAACTGCTGGAGCCCTAAGCTGTTCTTCTTCAAGAACAGACCCATGGACTCACCTACTCAGATTCACTCCCTCTAAATTCCAGCACCATGGTAGCAGCTTGAAAGGCACCAGTGCCATATAGGGAGGAATTGATGTGTCTGCCATCAAGTCAAGCAGAGGCCATTGTCCCTTTTCTAAAACCTCCCCCACAGAACCAGCAAGCTAGTGCCATATCTGAGACTCCATCAACCTGGCTAATGTTGTTTGACTCGCAGAGACTCCACCCACACAACTTACCAGCCCACCCAAGCTGCTTTTCCATATGAATGGCTGGTCTTGGCTCATGCTTCACAACTTCCTAGATCCTATTAAACAAGCAACAGATGGCTTCAGTGAGCCCAAACTTCAGTACTATCAGCAGCCAGATTAGTGTCACAGCTTGGCTTTGCCTGGGAATCCCCAAGCCCAGCACAAGTAGTAGCCATCTCAGATTGCTTTATGGCTCAGGCAGGGTGCTTCAGGAAATACACAGGTAGGGGCTGACCTTGTCCTGCACCACTTGCACCCAAGAAACCCAAGGTATAGCACACCCAGTGGACAGCTACAGACCATGTTGGAGCACCACTACCCTGCCCCTGAACAGCTGATTCTCCATGGAGGGTAGAAGTTAGTGGTGAGTGGTCACAGCTCGTACTTGCAGCTGGTTGACCTAGGTAAATCCCTCCCATTGATCTGCCAGCAGCAACCAAGGCTCAACTACAAGAGGAGGGTATACTCAGCTCACCTGAAGGGCACAGCTTGAGTACCCAGCATAGGTAATAGGAGAGGATGTGCCAATGGACCCTACAGGACATGTACTACATTAAGCCACCCTACTAAGACATGGAGTCAAATCAGCTCTACCAAATGTGTGGAAACAAACACAGGGAGGCTGACAAAATGAAGAGACAGAGAAACATGGCCCAAATGTAAGAACAGATTAAAACTACAGGAAAAGGACTAAACAAAATGGATATAAGCAATCTATCAGATGCAGAGTTTAAAATACTGGTTATAACGATGCTCAAAGAACTCAGTGAGAACCTTAGCAGCATAAAAAAGATCCAGTCAGAAATGAAGAATACACTAATTGAAATCAAGAACAACTTATAGGAAAACAACATTAGAGTGGATAAAGCCAAGAATCAAATCAATAATTTGGAACATAAGGAACAAAGAACGACCAATCAGAGCAACAAGAAGAAAAAAGAATTAAAGAAAAAATAAAGATAGTATGAGCAGCCTCTGGGACAAATTCAAGAGGTACAATATTCACATCATAGGGGTGTCAGAAGGAGAGGGGAAAGAGAAAGAAATTAGAAATTTATTTGAAAATATAATAAAAGAAAAATTCTTTAATTTGTTGAAGGAAATAGATATGCAAGTCGAGGAAGCACAGAGATTCCCAAATAAGATGGAGGAAAGGAGGCCCACTCCAAGGCACATCATAATTGAAATGTCAAAAGTTAAAGATAAAGAGAGAATCTTAAAAGCACCAAGAGAAAAGAAGTTAATTACCTTCCAAAAAGTTCCCATAACACTGTCAGCTAATTTCTCAAAAGAAATTTTTTTCAGGCTAGAACAGACTGGCAAGAAATATTCAAAGTCATGAAAAGCAGGGACCTACAGCCAAGATTGTTCTACCCAACTAAGCTATCATTTATAATTGAAGAGCAGATAAAGAACTTCCCAGACAAGAAAAATTTTAAAGAGTTCATTACCAAACCATTATTATATTAAATGTTAAAGAGAAATTAAGAAAAAGAAGATCAAAACTTAGAACAACAAAATGGCAAGAAATACATAGCTGTCAACAACTGAATTTAAAAAACAAACTAAGCAAACCAGAAGAACAGAGACAGAATCATGGATACAGAGAATGTTTTAATGATTTATAGCTGGGGAGGAATGGGGGAAGAATGGGTGAAGAGATTAAGAAATACAAATAGGTAGTTACAGACTATCCTGGGGAAGTAAAGTATAGTATAGGAAGTGGAGTAGCCAAAGAACTTACACACATGATTCATGGACATGAACTATAGTTGGGAACTGTCTGAAAGAGTTGGGGGTGCTGAGTAAAAAGGGGCAAAGGAGAAAAATCAGGAAAACTGTAATAGCATAATAAATAAAATATAATATAAAAATAAAAATTACGAGCATTAATATCCATGAAAAGGTTTGTACAAGATATTTGCAGTTTTATTAATAGTAATTTAAAATTGTAAACAACCCAAACATCCATCAATAGCAGAATGGGTGAATAATTTGTGATAAAGTCATAAAATGGTTACTGCATATTGTGATGCTACACAATGAAAACAAAATGAACCATTTCACAGGCCATGTATGAATATATAAAAATATTCAATGTACTTGTTATTAATTTTTATATATCTGTATTTTGTTTCTGTGCTTCGGATTACAGTCCCCTGACGTGTTTCTCAGACTTAGCTTAATGTCTTGTCTCTTGAGGTGGTTTTTGAACTTTGATTTCTTCCAAATCTGATATAGAGAGCAATCCAACTTGTTCAATTCCCAAATTCATATTCAGGCCCTTGCTGTCTTATCCAAATCCACGGAGATCCTCAAGCGAGAAAAGAGAAAATCCCTTTGTTTAGTGATATGTACCTTCTTGAAATGGCAGCTACGTAACTTATATAATCATGGCTTCATTTAGTTTAAACATATACGTAGATACCTCCCCGCCCCCATCCCTGCCATCTGCTGGGTTATGTGTATGTCTTCTCAAGCTGATTGTTTTAATTTTCTTAATAATAAAATAACCACTCTGTCGGTTTTGAGATGGAAAGAGTAATCAGGGTATTACTGAATGTTTTGTTACATGGAATATATGAGAGGAAATATGCTGAAATCAGAAGATCAATTAAGATACCAATTTATTTTTATAAGTTTGAGATATAGAATATCTAGATTATCATAAAAGAAATAGGAGGAAAAAGGAAAAGAGTAATAAGTGCTAAGAATTCACTGAAAATAGGTTATTTTGAGATCTTCCCTTCTCTAGAGATATATTTGAACCTTTTAGCCTTTTAAGTCATAAGTTACAAAGATAGCATGCTAATGCCTGATGCCATATCAAAGACATCTTTTCAGACATATCCAGAGTACATTTTCATAAAATACCAATTTAGGTTGTCAGTTACATCTGCTCCTGAGAGATCTCATCAGTCACATTGTGTTGTCACATGACTGTACATGAAATGACTGATAATATATAGATAAAACACATCTAAGTGTGTAAGTTTCATTAGAAAAATTTAAAGTGTCCCATGAGCATTTTATATAGAACTCAAATACCAACTATTTTAACATTACTTTATTCTACAAATAAGTTTTAACCCAGTTAAATAAACAAAACATATCATATTAAAAGACCAAATTAAAAAGACTTTTTTTTCTCATAAAAAACATATGGCTTTATGGACTTTTCTTAGAACAAGCACCAAAGTACAGAATATTCAAACTTTTTAATGATTTCAAAATAACATTTTACTTCAAATAATTATATATGTATCATTAATTTCAGAGAGTTCAATTACCAAAATCTGTTCAAAGGAGCCATCCTCAGTGACAGTCATATTGAATGAGACTCTGTTAAGAATGGTCTTATGAAATTCATTTTATTATTCCTTTATATGAAATCTATGAAGACTATCTTTCTAATTCCTTAATTTTCAATCTCCTCTTTCATTATATTTTGAGATGTCACAGAATATAATACCTGTAAGAAATATACTCAAACTTACTTAAGAGAAGAGACACCAAGTTTAAGAATATCAAGCCTATTAAAAATTATATTGAAGTTTCACAGAAAGTAGAAATGAACACAACAAGAAGTCTCTCCATACCTCTTTTCTGAGACTTCTCCATCCTCCTTTCTCCTATTAGGTAACTTCTTCTATAAGGTACAAGTCCATGTTTTTCTGTAAGTTTCTCTTACATATTGTTTGGAATTGTTATGAGGTGGACAGTTGTTTCAGGACTTTATGAGTGTATAGATCCAATGCTCATCAGAGTTTGAGAGATTCAAGTTCATGTCTTAAATTTTATTTCCTAGGGAAAAATTTAATTGGTGCAACTTTGTTCAAAGGTATATGGAGCTTTGGAGCAAGTTTTCTAAGAAATAGTTAAGGTGGTGCAAAATCATGGTCATTTTTAATACACATACCCAATATGTTTTTTCTTGGCAGAGCTGTAAAAAGACTAATTTTGGCCTAATTTTTTGAAACCCAGAATTTCTGTTCATGTTATATACACATGAGCTTAGTTTATCACACCATTCTTCCTTTTTGTAAATATTTTCCCGAGAGATAGAGTAGAACTGATTTTTTTGAATCATAATTTTTAATCACTATCAACAATTGTTGAGCATTCTTTTAGTTAGCAAATTAATCATATATTGGACTTGTAACTATGGTTTACTTTGACCATAATTACAGTTATATTTGGCCTCATAGCAGCTCTCAAATATTTCTGTGGAAAAACATGGTTTGGTGGAGTATCATATTACAATACAGATTCAAAACTTTTTTGCTTTACTGTCAGTCATTAATTTTGACAAAATCAGCTAGATAAAAAATAAACCCCACACAATAATGCCATATGTTACATAAATGTTAAAGTCATATTAGTTGTCGGGTATTTATAGTATTTCTGTTTTAAAATATGTCAGTTACTTTCCCTTTATATTTAATTTCATCATTCATTTGACAATTGCACACTAATTTATGACCTTGCAGTATTATTGGATGACTCTGCAGGAAATTTAGTCATATTTGCAATAATATAATGAGTTGTGGATGATCCTATTAAAAGGCTTATGGAAGTTTCATAAGAAGATGTCAGGCCCTGATAAGGAGTCGTAAATAGCCAGCCAGAAAAGAGAAGAGCAAATGGGAGATTTTAATGGAAAACTGATCATTAAACTGCCTACAAACGAACAAATAACTAGATGTGCAGTGCACAGAAAGCTATGATGGGAGAGGTAATAGCATTTTTGGAGTAATATTTTTCCCTTTTCCTCTAATTTTCCCATTTCCTTTTGCCCAACAATAGAGGTAATTAGAAGCAGCAACTTTTGAGTGCTAAAAAGAGGAAATGAGAGGAAACTCTCCTCATTCTCAGAGCCTAAAAGCAGAGGTCATTTGGTCAAGGAAAAGACACATGGAAATGAATGAGAGGGTACATTTTTAATTTACATAATAATGCCTGCCTTTGATTCACCTCCTCTTTCTCTTTTCTATTTTAGTAGTGTCTCAGATTTGCCCTGGCTGGTTTGGCTCAGTGGATTGAGCGTCGGCCTGCGAGCTAAGTGTCGCTGGTTCGATCTTCCAGTCAGGGTACATCAGAGAAGGAAAAGTCTGACTCCAAAAAACCTCCGCTGCCTTGCGGCATACCTCTTCAGGGGAAAGGCTAAGGGAGTAAACCCCGACAGAAAATCCGGAGCCGGAGTCCCTAAGGCGGTTTGACGTTGTAGTCAACACCGGCAACTCCTGCGGCGCACCTGAAACCAAGCTGTATTGACTCCGTCTTTCCCTTGGACCCTTCAGCTGCGAAGAGAGGGGGGGTCTGCTGCATGGGCAACAGCAGACCCTCCATATCACCCTGCCCAGGCTCTGTAGCTTCAGCTTCACTGGAGAGGACACTCCAGCGTCATCGCAAGATGTCGATTCAACACGGGAGGAGACAGATACCGTGTCACTCCCGAGTCGTACTACACAGCCATTCTCAGCGGTGCAGATAGACTCTTAAGAAGCTACACCATCATCTCTCGAGACGGACGGCTGCTGACGAGTGTCTCAGATAATGTTTGAGGGTGTTACAAGCTAAGCTTCCCTACTTGTTAAATGCAAATAACACCATGAAGGCTTTACTTTTCTGTAACCTATCTATTTTAACTAGCCTCTTGTACGCTCTCACCATTTTTCAAAATTCTGCTATGTGAATGTTAGACCTCTGAATAAGAAAGAACTTGAACCCTAGGGGTACTGTTCTGATGACCTGCTCATAAATACAAGTCAAGGGTTGTCATTCCCAAAATACAGAAAAGAGGGCTCCAGTACACTGGGAATGTGGTAGGAAATTAGACAGATATTTGCAGAGCAAAGACAGTGGGCCAGGTACAGAAGGTCACCAGGCTGAAAGTTCTGGGTGCCTAGCAGTGGGCAAAACTGGGAAGACAAGGACCTCATTCACAGGGTAAGCTTTTCTTCCCTTACGTATTACTGATCAGGCAGTTTAGACTCTTACTTTTCATATCATTGGTTCGGACTCTGCCTTGACTTTTCCTCCCCTGGCATGGTCACTAGTCATGAGGTAGACGCCCTTGGAGTAGGAACAAGGGGCTGAAGAGTGGCCTCATGTGATTGTCATGTGGGCCCTTGCATGACTACTTCCTTAAGCATTAAGCCCTCAGGACAATGATGCTCTGACCAGCATCAACTACATCTAGGCCTCAGTCATGTTTCAGCTCCAGGCCCAGAAAAACAGCAAAACCAGACAATGAATGCCATATCTGTTACCAGGACTGGCTACAATGTCTAATGGTCCCTTGCCCTGGTACCAATCAATCAGTAGAGACAATAAGCCTGAAGGGACACACCTGAAAAGCTAATGAATATTATATTGGAATCCTCTCCTGACACCTCCAGATAAAGAGCTTCAAGACAGGGAACCCAGTGCATGCCCTTGCCTTTCCGCAATCCTTTCCCCCCAGGTTCATTTTTCTTGCCTCTGTCTCTCTCCTAAGCTTTAAGGGCCCTTATTTTACCTCTGTAACTTGTTTTCTGAGCCTATTTATTTTACAGCTTATTTCTTCTACCTCTATGACTTTCTAAATAACTTTCTTATAATTTGATTCTTGCCTCTGAATTCTTTCTTAGCCAGAACTCAAGTACCAAGACTGCTGAATCAAAGTTTAGTCTGACTCCACAGGTCTAGCACCTGGTGCCATTCTTGCTGCCAACAGGGACACTCATGATCTCTTCCTGGGCTGTACCTGGTCCCTCAGATAGGATATATTATGATCAATTATTGACACTTCATCTCATTGTTTTTCTGCCACATCAGACTTTTCTATGTTGCCAGAGCAGCCAACAGTTGCATCAGAGCTTATCTTTCTAGCTTTCTTTGACACCTATAGAAAACAATGAGGGAAATTTTCCAGAAGGGACCCATACTTCTTGGATTATGGAGAAGAATCTGAATATAAAAATCGGACTTCAGTTTGAAACAAATAATTACAGAAGTCATAAACCTATGATCGATATGCTAAATCTGTGTTTAGCACAACGTTATTAAAATTTTTAGCAAATATTTAAGACATGTATATTTTGTATAAAAATCAGATTTGGAGATTATCATGAACCTGTTTGTGCTCTTAATCATTCTATACTCCTAGTTGTCAGGCATCAAAAGGGATTGAGAGTGCCTGTACCTTTTGGGTGGGTATCTGCTCTCACTTGTCAGAGTCCCTATACTGTCTTTATAATTTTTTTCACAAAGTAATATATAAGTGTATTAATTATGATTCTCCAGAGAAACAGAACTGATAGACATGTAAAAAGATTTATTGTAAGGAACTGGCTCATCTAATTATGGAGAATGAGGAATCCCAATTCTGCAGTTGACAAACTAGAGACCCAGGATAATCAGTGGTGTGAATTTCAGTTTTAAAGCAAGCAGGCTCAAAACCTAAGAAAAGCCAGCTTTTCAGTTAGAGTCAAAAAGCAGGAAAAGACAAATGTCACTCTTAAAGCTGTCAGACAGAAGGTCCCTCTCACTCAGGCTTTTGGTTCTGGCCATGTCTTCCATTAATTAAATGAGATCCGTTCATATTAAGGAGGGCAATTGACTTTGCTCAGTCTACAAATTCACTTGTTAATCTCATCCAGAAATATCCTTATACCACACCTAGAATGTTTGACCAAGTTTCTGGACACCATAAAATTAACCATCACAATAGGCACAACCCAGAGGTAACCAATCTCACAAATCTTTGGAGATATGGCTGTTAATAAACTGATTCAAGTATACAACAGTGGCTCAGGCTAAGCCTCAATTCTCAAGGAGTTTACGTTCTAATTGGGGAGTAAATAGTGAACTAATAACTAATGTGTCAAGTGTGACACAGCGACAAGTGAACACCCACGTGTGCTTTTCAGGCTTCTGTGTTTTCTTCAGAAGTTTCTGTTTTCAGAAGAGGGTGCTTGGTTAGTTTTAGCCAGTGGTGGTGATCCTTCCCTGAATGTGGAAATGCCTGTTAAAATATCACTGAAATTGGATGAGCCATTGGAAGCAAATGAAAGAGAAAAAAATCAAATCATCTCAGTTTAACCAAAAGAAGTAAATTTACAACAAAAGACGATGAACTTCCAGCCAAGGTGGAGGCCTAAACAGACATGCTGCATCTCCCTCCACAGCTAAGAAGGAATACAACTACGTCAAAACTAGAGACAACCAGAAGTTACAGAAAATCAAGCTGCATAGAAGTCCAGCAAACAAAGATATAAAGAAGAAATAGTCATCCAGACAGGTAGGAAGGGCAGAGCCGGGATGGAGATGACGCTGTGTGATGGCAGCAGCAGCAGTGGCAGACTGGTGGAAAGTGAAGTCACATGTTTTAAAAAGTCAGAAGGGACACCTGGGGAGTGCGCTCTCAGCAACAGACCAGACTGTGCAGCTCACGGTCCCAGCTCTGAGGAAAATAACACTTCATTGCTTCTGACTGTGAAAACCAGTTGGGGTTGGGGTGGAGGAAGAAACTGCCACTCTCTAGTAGAGTCCACTTGTTTTAAGGTCCACATTGTCCTAGAACGTTCGCAGACCTACCCACTCTTATAATCACAGCCAGTACAACAGCTAGAGAGGCACCAGTCCTATAAGGAAGTGGGAGAAGTGCCTGGAAAAAGGGTGAGTGCCAAGCAAGTGGCAGTCTTTCCTCTCAGACAAGGTAAAGCTAAAGGAGGAGTTCATCATCTCCAAGCCATTATTATATGAAATGTCAAAGGGACTCATTTAAGAAAAAGAAGATAAAAACTATGAACAGTAAAATGACAACAAACTCACAACTATCAACTAAATCTAAAAAATAAAAACAAAATCCAACTAAGCAAACCAGAATAGGAACAGAATCATAAGTATGGGGATCATTTGGAGGGGTATCAGCTGGGAGGGGGGAAAGGGGAGAAATGGGGAAATGGTACAGAGACTAAGAAGCATAATTGGTTGGTACAAAATAGACAGGGGAAGTTAAGAATAATATAGGAAAGGGTGAAGTCAAAAAACTTACATGCATGACCCATGGACATGAACTAAGGGGGATGGGATTGCTGGAGGGAAGTGGGGTACTGAGCAGAGAGGAGCAGGGGGGAAAAATTGGGACTACCGTAACAACATAATCAATAAAATATGCTTAAAAAAAACTAATGTGTCAGTAATAAACTTTCTAAATCCATTTGGCCTTATTGTAACCTTACCCAGCCAAATCGCCAAAAAGTTTGGAAAGCCGGGCTCACAATAGTTACAGTGTTAGTCATCAGGCTTTTGTCTGGTGACTAAAATCCTGGTTGCTTGACAGCCAATCTTTGGCAACTCTGATAGAAATCCTGTAAATGTCATATCTGATGGTTTCGGGAGATACTATCCATGGTCCCTTTCATAACTTTTGTCCAGTAGGATTTCCAAATCCTTCAATTAGAACAAGGACAGCGAGAACTCCTGTCAAAACCCAACCATCTACAAATAGCAGCAACACATTTTCTGCTCAGATCCTCCAGAAAAAAATGGGGAAAGAAAAGTGGACACAGCTCATCTGGTAACAAAAACATTAAGCCCAGATAATAGAGTTTACATATCTAAACAAATTCATTCATCTGGGAATATCCCTTAACATGGAGAGGAGACTCTATGACTATGAACTGTCACCTTCCAGTTAAAATTAGAGGAAGCAAGTTAAAACAATTTTCCTATAAACTTATCAAACCTAAAATCTGAATCTGAAAAGATATTTTATTAAGAGGAACATTATGTTATTTCTGTATTTTTATTTTCAGAAGCTTTTTAAAATAGTATATACAATGTACAGCAAAGGTAGGTTTACAGTTGTTCTTGTGGAAAATAGTACAATAATTAATAAATAATATTCTCTTGTCCCACTGTTAACTGATGCCAGTCTAAGCATCAGAGTAGAGACTTCAATGTACCCCTATATCCCTTGTTATCTCCTGAGCATATGGGAAGATTAAACTTACTTGCTTTTATTTATATAGGGTTTAATAACTGGTTCTGGTTAATGAAATGTGTGTAAAAATAGTTTGTCCTTCTGGGCCAGTGTTTGCTAGTAACATAAGAGCCTCCAGCAGTCACGGAGGTCACATATCTCAGACGGTACAGTTTCAAGGTAATAGAGCATTTCTTTCCTGCATGTCTGAGTCACTGTGTATAGCAGAGGTCCCATTGACCCAAAATTAACATATTATGTGAGCAGGAAATAAATATTTTTTTGGTTAAACCACTGTGACTTAGGGAGATAATTTATTACTGTGGAATTATCTAGGCCAAACTCACATAAGTGTGTTCACTATATTAGTACCATTTAAGCATTTAATAAAGAGCAATAAAAATAGCACCTCTCCAATTCACCATTAAAGATCATTTTAACTACACTTTCCATAAAAATCCAAATGTTTTATGTAGAAATATATTACTCTTTTGTTTCATATTTTCTGTTTTCTAAAAATAGTCCCATAATAGTTAGTAAGAGACTGCCCTCTTTATTCAATGTTGCTTTGAAATTTTTTGTTGGTCTATTTGGGAACTTTTGAAAATTTTTGTTTGTTTTGTTTTGTTTTTGCTTGTTTTTACAGCAAATGGGGAAGAATGATTCTTTTTATTATTTAAATAACTTCAGCTACTGATTTAGTTGCAAATATACATTATGCGCCCAGAGCTATGTCTTATAAAATATTTTTTGATGTTAGCCTTTTAATAGAGTCACTATGCCATAGTATGTTACATAGACAGTTTTACCATGAACAGTCTGACCATCTAGAACATCTAGATTCTGAATTCTACTTCTCTACAATACTAACCATTTTTCTTTTAGAGTATTTTTTTTCTAGACTCCATGCACTATAGACTCAAATTTTATTTTATTTTTCTCAATACATAGCACTTTCCAAGCTTAGCCACCTTCTTCTGCATCTTTCTTTTTCTTAAGTTCTTTATGCTATTATATAATGGTAATACATTTTGCAGGTTATGTGATTATTGATATTTTAAAATAATATTTATTATCAGAAAGTAAATAATGTCACATTATACTTTTTTTAGAAAGGTTTACATAAACCAAGATAGCAGCAAATCTACTTGTTAGTCAATAAAACAGTGCAAATTACTTTATCTCTTTTTGTGATCCATGTATATTTTTAAGTAGTTTTGTTTCAGATACATAAGAAAAACTTTTTATTCTTTGTATTCCAGGACTGTATGATTATTCAAGTTAAAAATGACAAATGCTTGAAACATTCTTGATATCTAAATAAACATAAAAGTTAAGGATATTATGCATTCATAATGATGAAATAATATTTCTCTGATAACATTTATTTACATTTCTCAAGGATGCCCATAAATTTGACACTTCATCAAATAGAGCAATATATCTATAAAGCAAGCTCTGTGTGTGAATCAAAATAATATATTTTGAAAGCTGTGTTAAGTTTATTTATGAAGGAGATATGGCTATATGGCATAATGTCTATTCTTAGAAAATGAACTTAAGAGACAATAGAACGGAATAGATGGCAGTTAAGGAGATCTTGTTGGAAACAGAAAGTTGTAGTTTAATCTTAATATCATATATCTAACTAAATTGATAATTTTATTTCTTTGTCATATTTTACTTAAGGAGAGTACTTTAACTCAGAATAAGAGTGTCAATTAGGACAACTCATGAAAGATTGTCAAAATTTTATTTTCAAGTTATAATAAAATTGTAGATAAATTCATACCATAATCCAAATTTATTTCCTAGCTGAAAACAATGTAGTGAGGCAGTGGCAATGTGTTTCAGAGCTTCAGGAAAAACCTAAGAAATTATCTGGGTAAACCCTTCACTGAAGCATTGAGATAGAGTCCTTGGAAAGTAAAGTGAGCTACCCATGCCATACAACTATTGACAAATGTATATTCTTCTGAAAGTTTAGTATTATGTTTATTGTTTGTTTCATTGTGTTATTTACTAGTCATCTTCAATTTTTTTTCCCCACTGATGTCCTAATACTGTAGAGAAAGTTGGTCTTTTAGTTCTAAGATAAGACACAACATTTATGTAGGGAATTATGTTTATTTTAAAGTCTTATGCGATTTTAATAATATTTTTTATAACTAGGGAAAGACCTAATAGTTGTTTCTTTTTCTATGCAACACAGAGAATTTTTGACTCTTAGAACATTGGTGCCTGTGCACTGTGGTCAATAAAGATACTGTTATAGGTTTTGGGAAAGCCTCCCTGCACTAACATTGCTTCTGTACACCTTTCTTGAGAACACCTTCTCTGGAGGCGGTTGGGCAATAAAGTACATGCACACTACTTCCTCTAGGTATCCAGGAAATAATTTTCCTAAAGCTACCCAAATATCCTTCTTTACAATGAAACTAGGATAGTGGCATGAGCTGGGTAATAATTAAGGTTGTAGTTTTCAATCATATTCCAAGTATTGTTCTCATTTACGTATTTCATATTTTTCACTTTAGACTTCCATATTTTACTTAATTCAAATAGGTAGTTTATGGCTTAAAGTAGTAGTTCTACAGTCATTCACTTTAGGCCCTTGTCTGGCCTTTACATTACATGCAGGGTTTGAGGGAAAATTGATCACTTGATCAAAATGTTTGTGGTAACTAGATATATTGTTGGGTTGTTTTTTTTTTTCAATTTTTTGTGTGGGGGACAAGAGAGTATGGGAAACATGGTGGGTGTTTTAAAAAGAGAAGTAATGTAATGTTTAGGGAAATAGTTAAATTCCTGGGACTTATGTTCGGCAGTCTAGCATTTTAAGAACTTTCTTGCTAACCCGTTTCTCATTATTTCATATGTATTATCTAAGGCTGGTAGAAATTTCTAACAGGCAGCATTAAAAATCTCTACCACCAGTGCAAGGAATGCAAATAAGTTTCATGTTTTATTGAGAGCAGGATCAAAGCAATTTAATTGAGTCTGTTATCCAATGGATATTAATGGGATAAATGTTGAGAAGTAAAGATGGAGGAACAAAAGAAATAAAAGAGAAAAAGTTATAGGGCTGGGTTTTAGGAAGTTACAAATGAAAGCAACACTATGAAAGCTGATAGCTCCCTTATAGTTGTGATAACTCAGTAGTGCCTGTCCATATCAAGTTCCTTCAGGTGGCATGATTATAATATTGGAAATAAAGAGGGAGTTGTGTAACTAAGTTGTCTCTGGCCTATTCATTACAGCATAGTGATGTGTGAAGGTTACATCAGCATGTACCTAGGATTATCATCATCTTAAAATTCAATGTGAAAAGGAAAACATAAAATAAATTAAAATATTATTTTGTAATATATGTTGGGAAAAGTTTATGGCCGCAAAATAGTATTCTGCCTGGGGAACCAGTAAAACGTCATAAATAGTCACCCTACAGTCCTTCTTCTCATTTATTACCTACCTCTAAGCAATACCTAAGCCCAGTTGATTCTCCCTTCTTAAATATCAATTCACATTGTCATTTACCTGTAGCTACATTCCCAGGACTACTGACCTAACTCCCATTGCTGCAGTTCCATACGACCTCTCGCCTTCAAACTTGTTTTACTGCCTTTGATATTCTCTTCAAATCATTCTTTATTTACCTCTAATATTCAGTATTGCTTATTAACATCCAAGAGGTATCCTTTTCATAAAAATTGGTGAATCTCAAATTTTAGTGTCCATGAGATTCACCTAGAAATCTTATATTCTGGCTGAGACTAAGGACTCAAAATTATTTGCTGTATCAACAAAGTCACATTTAAGTTTAAACTTAAAGGACAAATAAGTATGAACTGGGTAGAAAAAGTAAGGAAGGATATTGTAGGTTTAGAACATTCTGTGAAAGAAATTAGTTTTTTTTAATTAAAATTTTAATAGGTCTACAACAGATTTCTTAACTCTAAGCATAATTAGCATACATCTAATAAAACATAATATATATGTGTGCATATACACATACATATATTTTATAAAACCCCTGGCTGGTTTAGCTCAGTGGATTGAGCGTCGGCCTGCGAGCTAAGTGTCGCTGGTTCGATCTTCCAGTCAGGGTACATCAGAGAAGGGAAACTCTGACTCCAAAAAATCTCCGCTGCCTTGCAGCATACCTCTTCAGGGGAAAGGCTAAGGGAGTAAACCCCGACAGAAAATCCGGAGCCGGAGTCCCTAAGGCGGTTTGACGTTGTAGTCAACACCGGCAACTCCTGCGGCGCACCTGAAGCCAAGCTGTATTGACTCCGTCTTTCCCTTGGACCCTTCAGCTGCGAAGAGAGGGGGGGTCTGCTGCATGGGCAACAGCAGACCCTCCATATCACCCTGCCCAGGCTCTGTAGCTTCAGCTTCACTGGAGAGGACAATCCAGCGTCATCGCAAGATGTCGATTCAACACGGAAGGGGACAGATACCATGTCACTCCCGAGTTGGACTGCACAGTCATTCTCGGCGGTGCAGATAGACTCTTAAGAAGCTATACCATCTCTCGAGACGGACGGCTGCCGACGATATTTTATAAAACAATAAATTAAAATAAATAGATTTAAATAACTTAATTCATTCAAGAAGACTATCCTTACAAGATGTCATATTTTTCAAAAGATTTGTCATTATCTGAACTACATTTTATATTACTTTAAATTACCTCAAAACAATATTAACTGGGACTTTCTCTTTGATGTTACTGTCACTGACTAGTTTTCCCTGTAAAAACACCTATAAAACTAAATCAATTAGAAGTTATGAAATAGCTGTTTTTGAATTAGAAACAAGAACCAGTAAAGTACATTAGAAGTAAAACAAATGAGACAGATGTTAGGAGTCAGTCCTCCATGAATATCTCACATTTCTGCACATAGTATCAACAGAGATATTGACAGCTTTTGTTCCAGTCCTTCTTTTCATGCATATTTGTATAACAAACAGCTTTGGGACAGAGTGTGTATTTCTCTTCTGGGCAAAGGTTGGGCATGTTTGCTCACAAACTCCATATAATCCATTAAACTTGGAGGATAAGAACTTCATTATGCCTGTTGTACCATGCGTAATAAAGTCTATTGTCTTTGACCTAGGAGTCTAGCGTCTTCTGCAAGGAATCATGAAACTATAGCAGGTTAATTAGCTTCCATGTAGGGTGACTCCAAGACTCATCACAGATTTTGGCAATAAGACAATTGCTCTGGCTTTCTGTCAAATTCCTGTCCACACAGAGGCACGAGGAAGGCGAGTACAGAGCATGATGACTTTATCATGAGAAACATATTAGAAGCTATTAAATCAACTGGGATTTATGAGTACAGTACCGGAGAAACAGGAGATTTCTTTAAAAAGAGTTCCAGCCCTGGCTGGTGTAGCTCAGTGGATTGAGTGCCGGCGTGTGAACAAAAGGGTTGCCAGCTGAATTCCCAGTCAGGGCACATGCCCGAGTTGTGAGCCAGGTCCCCAGTTGGGGGCATGCGAAGGCAACCACACATTGATGTTTTCTCTCTCTCTCTCTCCCTCCTTTCCACTCTCTCTAAAAATGAATAAATAAAATATTTTTTAAATAAAATAAAAATAGATACAGAATATTTGTAGGGATTCTCTTGAGTGTCCCATTATATGTGTCTACTAAGTTGCTCATGTTCCGGGCAAGTCTCCCAGAAGCAAACCAAGAACAATTACCACATGCATATTTGCCACAGAAAGAACAACTATTGGAAACCTGTAAACTAAAAAACTACTAGAGCTCACGTGTAGTTGTGAGATACTTAATTTTTAATTAATGGGTGTAGAGGGATACCTTTGGCATGCCAGGAATTCTGTATATGCCCTAGAAAGGCAATACCTTGAGAATAAGGTTAATTTATATCCAGTATAAAAACTACTCTAGATACATCCTAACATAGCTTAGACACATGCCTTTAGAACAATGATTTTCAACCAGTGAGCCGCAAGAATTTTAAAACACGCAATACCTATTTAGTCAGGGCACTGACCTCTTTTCACTTAGGTTGTCAAATTTTTTTAAATGACAGCAACCAACACAACAATAGCCATCTGGTGTGTATGAATCAAATTTATATGTATTTTTTGTCAGATTGGCAAAAATATATATATTTGGTATGCTGCAGAATTTTAGTAATTAGTTTTTGTGTGCCATGAGATGAAAAGTGGTTGGAAATCACTGCTTAACAAGATCAAGCTGATCTGCAAGTAAATGTAATGCTCTAATTTAGCAAGAATTTAAAATCTTGAAAAACAAAAACTTAAAGCATCCATAATGTCCAAAAATAATTAGACAATGGAAAAAGCATAAAGTATAATGCATAACCAGAATAAAAATCAATAAATAGAATCTGGAAATGTCAGATAATAGAATTATTAAATTATTAATATATTAAGGATATATTCAGAAATTTAAAGGAAAACCTTAACATAATGAGGAAACTAACAAGACTATAAACAGACAAATGGAAGATATAATGAAAAGTGGAAATTCTAGCGATAAGAAATAAAATCTCTTAAATGACAAATATACTGGTTGCAACTAATAGCAGTTTAGACTTTTCAAGTGAAAAAATGTGTAAACTCAATAAGTGGTAAGTGGAAATTACATAAATTGAACATAAAGAGAAAAGAGATAGTTGAAAATGGAACAATGTCAAGCAGTTGAATGAGGATGTAATTGAACTGTCAACATAACTGAATAGGGGCTTGAACAATAAAAATGGGAAGAACTAACAGTTAAACATTTTCTTCATAGAAATTATACATACAAAGGTACAAGAAGTTCAATGAACCTCAGGCAGAATAAGACATAAAATAATGTCAAAGCACATTATAATGAAATTTCTTGAAATCAATGATATGAAGAAAACCTTAAAGATGAACAACAACAAAATAATTACATTCATTCCAGGAAATAATGAGAAGAATGAGTACCCTGTTCTCATAAGAAACCAAACAATGATAATTTCTAAAAATATTCAAGTACAATTATATTTATTTCTATGAGATAAATAACAAAAAAATATTTTTACATCATTTCTGAGAATTGAGCAAGTCTCTTCTCCCTTCAGAAAATGCTTTTCTGTTATCAGCTTCTGTTTTTAAAATACTCACCTTTAAGTCATTATTTTGGTTTAAAGCATTGCAAGCTATATTTGTTTCAGTCAAATAGTTACGTATATGAAAATTAATAACAGGAATTTTTTTAGGAACTTTGACAGATTATGTATTCATTTGCTTTCTAATAATGGGAAAAACATGTATATTTTTAGTGGAAATGCAAATTATATAGTAAAATACAAGAACAAATACTGATTTTTAACACCCTCAAACTCAGAGAAAATATTGAGCATAAAAATAAGTCAAGTTCATGTTCAGCTCCCAGAACTTATCTTTAAGTTATTTGTCAATTTCTTTTCCATGGGCACAAATTTTCTACTGCTTACATCTCTCAAGTTGCGTACTTATAACTTCATCCTGTTAAAGCTAATCATGTATTTCATTAAACATCTTTTTGTTCTAATGTTAATTGAAGTTTTATTTACATAACTTAAGTATGATTGCATAATTTTAAACATCTGCCATTGGAATAGAGGGAATCTATGGGACACCAGGATATTTCTGGTATGCCTGAAGTTATTCTATATAGTATATTATGTATTCAGTCCATGAAAGGAAGTAAATAAAAAATGAATATTACAGGACAATGAGAAACCTGGAATGAAAGCTAACCAGAGGATATAAACATTCAAATTATACATGTATGATATAAAAAAGAATTATGTTTTACCAAAGTAATGGATCAAGAATCACTTAATAAGTCAGTAGATAAGGCACTTGAATACATTTTTTCACATTTATGATTTTGATAAAGACCATCAGTAAGGTGAAAACAAATTGTGTTTTGAGTCATTCTATTGTACTACTAAAAAAAACAGTTTAGCATTATCTTTTAAAATTAAAATATTCATATCCTGCAACTAGCAATTTCATTCCTGGATAAATACACTATTAATTATTGTGCATGTGAACAGGAAATGTTTATAAAAATGTTCTTAGTATTTGCAACACTTTAAAGGTAAAACTACATACTTTTTCAGTCAAAATTAATTGTAGATTTATGCATCATCATGGATGAACATAAAATTGGACCCTAAATAAACAATTATAGAGAAATAAAGAATGTCTTATTTAAAAATGTCAAATAAAATTAAGCTATATAATGCTTAGGGATACAATAAAATCAAATGGATGATTACCACAAAGGTAATGAAAGTATTTTTTCTTCTAAGTTTGGGAAAGGAATGTGACTGGATGAGGAAATGTGGAAGACTTTAAACAAATACATTGTTTCTCTCATTTAAGCTGGGTATCTTCTGAGTACCTGTTGTTTTCTTGTTTGGATGTATTTTGATGGGCAGTAGAGTATGGTATTGGGCAGCATGATATCAATTTTAAAGAAACTTAGTTAAAATATTTGTTCTACTGCTAGAGTTAGCTTCTCACTCTCAGCTAATTACTTAAAATCTTTTTGTCTCCATTTTATCATGTGGCTATCAACTGGGAATGTTCTGTGAAATTATTGGGAGAATATAATAATAATATAAATAAAGGTATTAAAACATAGAACAGAGAAATAACTCTTTGATGGTAAACTGATTTCATTCCTGGTCAGAGTACATGACTAGGTTGTGGATTTGGGACCCAGTTGGGGAGTGGACAGAGGCAACAGATCGATGTTTCTCACATTGATCTTTCTCTCTCTCTCTTCCTCCTCTTTCCTGCTCTTAAATAAATAAGTAAATAAATAAATAAATAAAAATTTTAAAAATATTTCTAAAAATACACACATCTTCTGGTACATTGTTGAGTCTTTCTCCATCCCTAATTTTTTCACCAGTATAATTAATATCTTTAGTATATATCATACAGAATCTCAAATATACATTCATGGAAATTTATCTTATAGTAGTCCAACAGTAACAACAATGATAGTAACTATCAATAATTTTGATGTATTAAAAGGTATTTCAGAAAGTGGTATGACAATCTCGAGTTTTAATTTAAAATAGTTTGAAAATGGGTTAATTTATGAGTAACATTAACCTACTTATTTAAAAATATTTAGTTAGTGGTTATATAAATATGTTTGAAAACCCAGGAAAGTAAAGAATTTTACAATAAACACTTGTGTACCTCCTACTATAATTTTAATATATATTTAATAATTTAGTTTAATTGTTGAAAAATAAAATATAACTGATAAAGATCTGTTATATCTTTATATTCATCCACAGATTCTTATTCCTCTTGGGAGGCAAATGTTACTATTAATTTGGTTATTTGTAATATGCATATATATTAAAAATGTATGAATATATACCAATATATGACAAATTATAGAATTATATCAAACTACAAATCTCTTAACCCCTTTTTACTTAATATTATTTTTGAATATCTGTTCTCAGAGATGCATCAATTTTCACTGCTATTTATCAAATCTGGTTCTGTTCAAAGAGTCTCTACTGAATGGTATTTAGTATTTTTTATTAAATTATAAAAAGTTTTCAATGTATCTGTGAATTTTCACAAATCCAAACAACGCTTAAATGAACATCAGTAAACATATCTGCTTGTAAACTTGTGTAGTTGTATGAGGAATAAAATGACTTCTAACATCCAAAAAAATTACAGCCTAAGAATAACATCAGAAGGGTTTTATTGTTGTTGTTGTTCTTATCCTTAAAAAATTAGAAACAACTACACTTATGGAAGCTTTTATGTTAGCTCCAGTAGTCTTCCTGAATGGAAATCACAAATAATTGGTAGATTTATCAATTCCACCAAAGGATGCGTGCTTTCTTTACTAAATTATGTCTTCCTACTAAAATATATTGCTTTTTAGTTGGCATATTATTTTGAAAGTATTTCCTGAATAATTCACTTTTATTCCATCCTTTTTTATATTTTTCAGGGGTAAAATAGAGTCTATTTTCTTGATAAAAGAAAGGTGAAAACATAAGATTTCCTTTTCTGTCATTGTAATTATAGTCATTACCACACACACACACACACACACACAAATATATATACATTCACACATATGCATATTTTTGTGAGAAACAAATCTTACTCTCCTCTCCCTCCAGTAAATATCTACAGCCCAAGGTGTATCTGATACTCAAAAAGAAAAAAAACAAACAAACAGGCATGAGCATGTATTGCATGACTGGCATGTCCTGACATATGCACATAGATTATGAAGAAAATAGGCCAATAAATACACATTCTATAAAATATAGTTAAAATTCTAGAATTCTAGATTTTTTTGGGGGGGATGGTATCTAGGCATTTGATATGGTACATTTTTATCTTATTTCAGTCAAACCAATCTTAGAACAACTCTCAAAACAAAAATCATAGAATTTGGAAACCAGCTATATATATTTAAGTTTCCTTGCGTACACTTTCTGCCAATAAGAAGTATATGCTTTGTAAATCTAAATAGGAGCTCTAACAATAATTCATTTATTAATCTGGACTTTTATCCATATGATGAGAAAAATTTTCTGAAAGAAGTATATTTTTTTATTTAAACAGTTTCTTTAAATGTTAAAATAAAATTAGGCTTCTGGATATGGTGGAATAATAGCCAGTATTGGACTTGCACTGCAATCATACCTTTCTAGAAAAAATGGGCAGAATAAATGATCAAACTATTGTATATATTGGTCAACAGGAGGAACAGGATTATTATCCTTGAGAAAAGGGGAACAAGGTGTTTTGTGTTCTTTCAGAGAGAAAACCCACGCTGAGCATGGTGCTCTTACTGTATTGAGGAAACAGAATTTGGAATGTGAGCAGCCTCAGGAAGCTGGAATTTACAGGTAGAATACTAGAAGGGAGAAAGCTCCAGGAAGAAAAAACTCTGTATAGGAACACCTCCAGTGTTTAGATGCTAATGTGTCTATAGGGTTGGTTGTGACTACATAAGACTCAGCAAAGAACAAGTAGTTAAGACTGGGCTGCCATTAGAGTTCTGATCACACAGAGCAGAAGAATGCAAGGTTTGTTTAACATTCAAGGAATATCAATCTGATATTTTAAATATTAACAAAATTAAGGAGAAAAATTATGTGATTATATCGATGGATGCAAGATAAGCATTTCATCAATATTAACATCTATTCATAAGAAACTTCCTCATCTTGATGAAGAACATCTATAAAAAAAAATACAACTAATGTCATGCTTAATGGTGAAATATAAAATATTTTACTTCTAAGATAAGTAAAGACACTTATTTTGAAAATTTCTATTCAACACTGTATGGGCAGTCCTAAAAAAGTTAATAAATGAAGAAAATAGAATAAGATCTATACAGTCTGGCAGAGAAGAAGCAAAGTTGTCTTTATTGACAGTTATTAACATAGATTCTTACCAGTAAACTCAAAAAGAAATACTGGAACTAATGAGTGAATTTAGCTGTATCTCCAAAAAGAATAAAAACAAAAATTGGAAGACAATAATTTTACAAAAATACCATTTTCTTTTTTTGTTGTTGTTTTTTTGTTTTTGTATTTTTTTTTTAATTTTTTATTATTTTTTTATTTTTTGGTTTTTCAATTACAGTTGTCCCATTTTTCCCCCATTGCTCCCCCCACCCAGCCCATCCCTTCTCCCACAATCAAATCCCTCCCCATTGTCCATGTCCATGAGTCATTCATACACGTTCCTTGACTAGACCCTTCCCTTACTTATCCCTCTTTTTTCCCTCCCCTCTCCCCACTACTGACTACTATTCTAGTCTTTGCCTATTTAGTTCGTTTGTTTGTGTTGCTCTTTAGTTTCCTGTATTAGGTGATATCATATGGTATTTTGCTTTCTTTGCCTGGCTTATTTCACTAAGCATAATTCTTTCTAGTTCCATCCATGTTGTCGCAAATGGCAGGAGTTACTTCTTTCTTTCTGCTACATAGTATTCCATTGTGTAAATGTACCACAGTTTTTTGATCCACTCATCTACAGATGATGGGCACTTAGGCTGTTCCAGCACTTGGCTATTTTAAATAGTGCTGTTATGAACATAGGGGTGCATAGGTTTTTTTGAATTAGGGTTTTAGGATTTTTTGAGTATAATCCTAGCAGTGGAATCGGTGGTTCAAAAGGCAGTTCCATTTTTAGTTTTTTGAGGAAATTCCATACTGTTTTCCATAGTGACTGCACCAGTCTGCATTCCCACCAGCACTGCACTAGGGTTTCCGTTTCTCCACATCCTCGCCAGCATTTGTTGTTTGTTGATTTGTTGATGATGGCCATTCTGACAGGTGTAAGGTGGTATCTCATTGTGGTTTTTACTTGCATCTCTCTGATGGTCAATGATGTTGAGCATTTTTTCATGTGCCTATGGACCTTCTGTATGTCCTCTTCGGAGAAGTGTTTGTTCAGGTCCTTTGCCCACTTTTTAATTGGGTTGTTTGTTTTCTTGATGTTGAGTTGTATCAGCTCTTTATATATTTTGGAGATCAGTCCCCTGTCTGTGATATCATTGGCAAATATGTTTTCCCATATGGTTGGTTTCCTTTTCGTCTTGCTGATGTTTTCTTTTGCTGAGCAGAAACTTTTTAGTTTGATGTAGTCCCATTTGTTTATTTTTTCCTTTATTTCTCTTGCCTTAGGAGATGTATCTGTGAAGATATTGTTACGTGGGATATCTGAAATTTTCCTGCCTATGTTTTCCTCTAGGACTTTTATGGTGTCACGGCTTACATTTAAGTCTTTAATCCATCTTGAGTTTATTCTTGTGTGTGGTGTAAGTTGGTGGTCTAGTTTCACTTTTTTGCAGGTCCCTATCCAGTTCTCCCATCACCATTTGTTAAAGAGGCTCTTCTCACTCCATTTTATGTTCCTTCCTCCTTTATCAAATATTAGTTGACCATAGAGGCCTGGGTTTATTTCTGGACTCTCTATTCTGTTCCACTGATCAATATGTCTGTTCTTATGCCAGTACCAGACTGTTTTGATCACAGTGGCTTTGTAGTATTGTTTGATATCTGGTGTTGTGATTCTTCCTGCTGTGTTCTTCTGTCTCAAGATTGCTTTTGCTATTCGGGGTCTTTTTTGGTTCCATATGAATTTATGGAGTATTTGTTCTAGATCTGTGAAATATGTCATTGGTATTTTAACAGGGATTTCATTGAATCTGTAAATTGCTTTGGGTAGTATGGCCATTTTGATGATGTTGATTCTTCCCATCCAAGAACATGGTATTTGCTTCCATTTATTTGTATCTTCCTTAATTTCTTTCTTCAATGTTGCATAATTTTCAGTGTACAGGTCTTTTATCTTTTTGGTTAAGTTTATTCCTAGGTACTTTATTTTTCTTGTTGCTATAGTAAATGGTATTTTCTTTTTTGCCTCTGTCTCTGATATTTTCTTGTTGGTGTACAGAAATGCCTTAGATTTCTGTATATTTATTTTGTACCCTGCGATTTTGCCAAATTCACTTATTATATCGAGT